>NW_027314752.1:16697045-16999015 GCF_023375885.2 Dermacentor andersoni
TACCTTTAGAAGCAACGACGCCTACTGGCTTACTGCAAATATACCCTTATAGGCCTAATTGCTCCGAAGTTTGTCTCGATGGTTCACGTAACCCCGGGCCTATGTGTTGTCTGTCCTGCGGAACTGCGGTAGCGGAATACCCTCCCGCCCTCCCTTCCCCCCCCCCCCCCTCCCTCCTTATGCCCCGAGACCTTTCTTTCACCTTGGCGGTGCAGTCGCCCCCACCGCGCCCTGTCTCCCCACCTTTCACTACTTTGTTTTTTGCTTCTGGCTCCATCGGTTCCTCGCACGCATATTCTAAAAAGCGCTTCTCTAAGTCGCAATGCGCACTGGGGCTGGCACCTTGCTTGCGTTCACTGCAAGCTCCATTATTGGTATCCTTCTGGGGAGCTCCGGCTGGCGCCGCCGTTGCGCTGGCGCCTGTGGACGGCGCATTGTTGACGTTGTCGTTATTGTTGGCGAATTATTTAGTAACTCGCTCATACTCTGAACGCTAGCCAATGCTTCGAAGCCCCCCCCCCCCCCTCAGTTTTCTGTGCTACCTCCCCCACTCCTATTTCCAGCCTTCTTTCTTGCAAATAAAAAAGCTCTTCGATAGCGCACTGCCACACAGGCTCCTACAGCCAGCGGCTCATTTTTACTTTTCAATTCTACACCCTTGCCGCTAACACAGCCTCGATACTTGCCTCGCCCACCCAATTTATCATATCTCCCCTTTAGGAGAACCGTAAATACTTTGCCGAGGAGAGCATATGTTACCTTGAAAAAGTCAAGTCCACTTGTCAAAATGTTGGCTCCTGCTTTCACCTTGTTCCCGTTTAGCTCATGGCCTAAGTGGTGTTAGCAAGCCTTCTTTTAGTATGTGTGTATCTCGTTCGAGCAAGCTCAGTAAAAAAGAAATTTCGAAGGCTTCTTTTTAATTTTTGGTGTCATGGGTGAAGTTCAACCAGTTCGCTGTAAATGTTTCTCTCTGCTTGTATGTATTTTTGTCAGCGCGTATCTAACTTATTTTAAAACGACGCTGTTCCCTGGGTAATACATGGTTTAGAGGGCTGAACATCAGGCTGCTTTGCTAAAGCAAACGGTTTTGAAACTAACAGAAGTTGAATCTTCTGTGGCGGCGTCAATATGCACGTGCAGCTGTTCAATAAGCCTTATTGACGCCAGCTGGAGTTTTGGAGCATATGCCGCTCTTCAGTAGAGTTCCTTTGCAACATCTTTGAAGGAACGCCTTCGGAAATTAAACAGCCTAATGCGGTAAAGAAGTCATCCTGATTTGCAAGGACAGACTAAGGAGTCCAGATGATTTTGAGCATCGAGCACTTAGTTGGGCACGGAGCACGTTCTTTTTCAAAAGTTTAAGAAAATTTGTCAGGACCTTCGCGCAGACTGTGGACATTGATACGTTTGGCAATAATTCATTACAGCAACATAACGTGTTGCTACCACTGAAACTAGTTATGTGGGATGCTTGTTACCTAAAGGGATTCCTCGTTCGCGCCTAAATAATGATGATTGTCATCATGTTTATGTTGTTGTTCGGCATTTCTCTTAATTTTTTTCTGGGCCAAATATACCCTTAGCTATAGTGATCTATACACATTTTTTATGTGTATCGCTATCCTACCTTTTCATAATTTGATCTCAATCCTACTAACGCCTATCAATAAAACGCCTATCACCATCCCGCACCATTACGAACATTTGAGATGACTCAACCTCTCCGAATCTCTTCCCTCCTTTTCTTCCATCAATATTTTAACCATCTTTAACGTACCAGATCGCACCAGAAATCTTTAAAGAAGCGCGAAACAACAGTCCTCCAACACTACACGCCTCATAGACGCCTGGTTTCAGCGCTAGCAATATATTGTCTCGTTAAACTAATTTAACGCTTAACGCAATATTGTCGTAGTTATTGTATGATGGGTTGTGCCAAATTCTTTTATGAGAGTACACATAGTTTCACATTGGCTGATAAATAAAAGAAGGTATGGCATGCTGAAAGTTTTCCTAAATATGTGTTTAGGATAGCTGTACTTCTTTCGACGCTGCAATCAAGATGTTTGACGCACAGCAGTTTTACGGTCCTTCGTGTAATGGTGCACCTTAGATGAAAATACTTATATTTAGCTCACTACGACTAACGAAATGCCGGTGCTAATGCTTCGAGGGCTAATCAGTGTTTTAAAACACATGCTGTATATGGCAGAAAAACAAAAAACCCAATAATTGTATTGGTATGAAGGTGCGGTTCGTAAGTATTATGACGGGCTCTAAGATTTGTCTTCCGTTTTTTTTTTTAGGCATTCGAAACAGCACGAGAAAGCTTAAATACGGTAACGTAAAATCATCTGAAATAATTCTAAGAATTTAGTTCTACATCAATACTACAGTGACTATTTTGGGCTGCCTAAAATTGAGATGTAAATCTAAATTTCACAGTATACAAGGAGCTGTCCTACTTGGATGGAGTTGCTGCAGTCCTTTGTTTGCTTTCCCACTCGTTATTACGTGTGAATAAAACGCTGAAACTTCCGCCGACGTCCCTCGCATTTGAAAAGATCTTTGCAAATATTTTGATAAAAAGTCTCCTCCTTCTTGGTGTTCTTGTGACCGTACAAGACTGCATGCACACAAAATCAGAGGTAAATGAGCCGACTATACAAATCAGTTTCTCTTGCTTTTATGGAGGGCCGCAAATATCGATTACTGTTTTTGTTTGTTGTTATTGGTCCTTTGAGCATGTCTAGATACATCATTGAATTTCTGGCTACAAAGCTTGCCGCGTAACCTTATTCGTGTGGCACTGCTGTACTTGTACAGGTATGGCTACAATGTTTTTGCACGAACCGGCTCTACAAAGGATTTTGTTACATTTTTATGACTTTAGCATTCATAGGGTGCCTTAAACAATTATCCGTGATGTGGATAAAGTTATCTATCCTCCTGCATTTGTAATTATGTTTCCCTCTATGTATGCTTCACCAAAAACTCTCCCTCACCAGAACAGGAATTGGCCTCTCGGGTGCAGTATTCGGCCACTTCCTCCTGATTATTCCTACCATTAAGCAACGGCCCTCAATTCCCAGCAGCTGCGGAGCACTTGGCCGAGGTGGCGGTGACACCTGTAATGCAGCAGAGGGTGCTAAGAATCTCTGGGTCCGGACAGGGCGCGAATTTAAACTGACCCTAGCAACCTTTAATACCCGAACTCTATCGAGTGAGGCTAGCTTAACAAGGCTCTGGGGAACTATCAGACATTGTTTGGGATATCATCAACCTTAGTAAGATTAGAACTGGTGAGGCTGGTGAGAAGCCATGCGGGGTGGGATTCCTAATGCATAAGGACATAGCGGGACATATTGACGAATTCTACAGCATTAATGAGTTGGTAGCTGTAGTTCTAATCAAACTTAATAAGAGGCATCCAACAGGCTGATGATAATGATGATGGTGATGATTATGGCGAGGATGTTGGTGATGAGGATGGGAAAAAATGGAGCAGGGCGGGTTATGTAATGCGCCGGTTAGATAACTGTCGGACCATTAGTGTTACAGAATGGGTACCAACAGAAAGAAAACGCAATCGAGGACGAGAAAAGACTAGGTGGAATGATGAAATTAGGAAATTCGCGGGCGCTAGTTAGAATAGGTTGGCGCAGGACAGGGGTAGTTGGAGATCGCAGGGAGACGCGTTCGTTCTGCAGTGGACATAAAACGGGCTGCTGCTGCTGCTGATGCTGCTGCTGCTGCTGATGATGATTAAACGTAGTACAAGCCTACGCTCCAACATCCAGTCACGATCATGAGGAAGTAGAACAGTTTAATTAAGATGTTGAATTAGCCATGGGAAAAGTGCAAACTTAGTATAATGTAGTAATAGGTGACTTATATGTAAAAGTGGGGAAAACGCAGGCTAACGAACAAGCAATTGGTAACTACGGCGTCCATTCTAGGAACGCTAGAGTGGAGATGCTGGTAGAATTTGCAGAAAGGAATAAGCTTCGAACAATGAAAACCTTTTTCGGGAAGCGTAGCAACAGAAAGTGGACCTGGAAAAGCCTTAATGGCGAAACAAGAAGTGAAATAGCGTTGACAAGTTCAGCCGAACACAGCATAGTGAAGGGTGTGGAAGTGTTCAGTAGAATTAAGTACAGTGATCATATGTTGATGAGGTGTATGATGCACCTCAATTTGAAGAGGGAAACAGCAAATTCGTCAGGAAGAAAGAGGCCAACCTATACAGACCAAGCCTAAAAGCAGACAAATTCAGGCTGATACTTGCAAACAAATATGTAGCCTTCGCACAGAGGTGAAGATGACATAGAGGTAATGAATGAAACCGTAAAGAGGCTCGCTTCAGGGGCAGGAATTTAAGTATGAGGCCAGACACCAAGGCAACCAGTAGGCAAGCTCTCCCAAGTAATAAAGAAGCTAATGAAAAAACGTCAAAGAATTAGCGTCCAACTCAAGAGATAAGATAAATGTGGCGGGGATGTAACAGTTGATCAAAAGGCCAAAAGTGATATTCGAAATTATAACGTGCGAAAGGCTGAAGAAGCCGCAAGAAATGGACGAAGCCTGAGTTAGTGAGAAGGAAACTTGGCATAGGAGAAACCAAGATGTATGCATTGAAATATAAGCCGAGTAATATCATCAGCAATCTCGAAGGTACAATAAGAGCAGCGCAATTATTTTATACTGACCTGTACAATACCCAGGTGACTCAGGATTAACTCCATCCGAAAGAGTAATGAACAGGATACAGAAGCTCCCCCTATAACTAGCGATGAGGTCAGAAGGGCCTTACAAGACATGAAACGGGGAAGAGCGGCAGGAGAATATGAAATAACAGTCAATTTAATCAAAGATGGAGGAGACATACTGCTTAGAAAACTCGCGGCTCTCTATACAAAGTGCCTATTGACTGCAAGGGTCCTATAAAACTGGAAGAATGCAAACGTTATATTAACCTACAGAAGGGAGACGTTAAATAATATAAAATTTATAGGCCCATTAGCTTACCTATAGTAAAATATAAAGTATTCAACAAGATTATTTGTAAGTGAATAAGGGCAACAGTGGAGTTTATCCAACAAAAGGAACAGATTGACTTCAGGAAGGGATGCCCTACAATAGATGTCATCCATGTCATTATTCAGGTAATAATTTTATTTATTTATTGATTCACGTAACCCCCCAATGCTCTCCAGGAGATGGTATTACATAGGGGGAGGGGATACAGGTTTTAATGAACGCGATGCATTCCAGTAAAAACTGCAATAAAACATTAGGCATAACACAAAAAGGAAAAATGAACACAAACAAAAGCGGCAAATTTTACACACTTCCGTCGCAGCGATGAAACTCTTGGAAATTTATGATGTCAGTTTCTGTGGCAATGGCTGGTGGTAATTTATTCCATTCGATGAGAGTACGGGGAATGAATGAAGTGGCGTGGGACGAGGAATGACACTTCACACGTTAAATTTGGAAGTATGATCACGGCCCGTAAAGATGGCATGAGATGACTGAAACAAATCACTTCGAAGGGAGGGGTGGCGATAAAGCTTATGGAAAAGTGTTAAACGAGCAAGTTTGTGGCAATATGAGAAATCTTCTAGTTCGGCACGTTTTTTAACTGCTGCACCACTTGTAAGGGTAAGTAGTCTTAAAGTATAAAGCGAACAGCGCTGTTCTGCAAAGATTCGGCGTTGTTGATAACGTAGGCTTGCTCAGGTTCCCAGGTGGCCGCAGCATATTCGATTTTAGGGCGTATTAGAGTTAAATAGGACATTTTTTAACGTGCATAGGGGCGTGTTTGAGGTTACGTTTGAGAAGAACAAGTGAGCGGTTAGCAGACGCTAGGGTGAGGTCGATATCGTGATGCCCTGATAGGTCAAACTGAAGGTGCACACCAAGGTACTTAAATGTTGCTGTTATTTCTACAGTAGTTAAAATTATATTGAAGAGTTTAACGTGCTAAAACCACTTTCTGATTATGAGGCACGCTGTAGTGGAGGACTCCGGAAATTTTGACCACCTGGGGTTCTTTAACGTGCCCCTAAATCTAAGTACACGAGTGTTTTCGCATCTCGCCCCCATCGAAATGCGGCCGCCGCGGCCGGGATTCGATCCCGCGACCTCGTGCTCAGCAGCCTAACACCATAGTGTTCTACAGTAGTGTCGTTAAGAATACAAGTGGCTGGAATGCGATCTGTGCTGCGAGTGAAAGATATCTGTTTTGTTTTAGAATCGTTTAAACACATTAACCAGGATGAGCACCATAAGCTTGCTGCGTTGAGATCAGATTGTAGGGATTGGCGGTCACTGTCACTAGTATTGTTACGGTAAATTACGCGATCATCAGCGAAAAGTCGAATGCTAGATGTTACACAGGCAGGTAAATCATTATTATAGATTAAAAAAGCGATGGTCTGAGCACACTTCCTTGTGGTGCACCAGATGTCACATAAGTATAGGACGAATTAGAATTAGTGTGTTCTAGATGAGAGAAAGTGCTTAATCCAAGCAAGCACAGTAGGGTGGATGTTAAGCTGTGCTAGTTTCAGTAGAAGTCTGTGATGAGGAACCCGATCAAAACCTTTTCAAATATCTAGACAAACTGCGTCGTCCTGAGAGCCCACGTCAAGTTATAATTGTAAGTCGTTAACGAAGCGAGCTAGTTGAGTGTCACATGAAAATCGCTTGCGGAAACCGTACTGATAATGGAAAATATTGTTATGATATTTGAGGTAGTTAACGACTTGGATGTGAATGATATGCTCAAGAAGTTTGGGAATGGTGCTGGTTACCGAGATTGGGCGATAGTTCAATGGAGAGCAACGCTCGCCAGATTTATATCCAGGTATTACTTTGGCTATCCGACAGTCATTAGGAATTAGTTTGTGGGATAATGACTGCAAAAACAAACATGACAATATAGCGCAAATGCTTTGAGATGTACTCTTAAGTATCTTATTGTTAAAGCCGAGGTGATCTGAACTACTAGTAATTTTAACATTGTTTAATAAATCTAGAATACTTGTATCGCAGTCACAACTTCAGGCATGCAAATATCATGGATTGTATTTATATCAGGGGATGAGCTAATGTCTTCTTTGGTGAATACTAATGATAATATGTCATTAAAAAACTGAGCACATTCAGACTCCTTAATTATGACGCCGTTACAGTCGGTAAGCAAAATGTCAGGATGAAAGCTAGGATTTATGGTGCGCCAGAACTTACGAAGGTTGTTGGTTAGCAAAGATGATAGGTTGTGATTGAAAACCTGGTGTCGAGTGGATTTTAGGAGTAACTGGTAGTCCTTGTGGCGTTTCTTATACTTGTCCCATGCGCTTAGAAGACCATTTTTAGTGCCTGCTGGTAAAATCGCTTTTTGTTATTATTCATACATCATAACATCTGATTAAACCATAGTGCACTGCTGCTGCATCATATGGTTATAAGTTAAACTAAGTCATCAACAAGTAAATAAAGTACTCTTGAATAAATCCCCATTCTGCTCAACAGTGCGCAATAAATATTGATTCATGAACTGGGTGGGGAAATAATCTAATCTGGAATTTATTTGTTCATATTTAGCTGCGTTGTCACACCTTACTTGTTTAATAGTAGTTTTCCTTTCGTTAAAGGAACCGGTAATGCGTTCTGATATTACGTCATGATCCGAAATGCCATCTAGATGAACAATGTCTGAACGAATATCAGGATTATTCATTAATATTAAATCTATAATTTTGGGGGTACAAGATATGCGACGCAAGGGAGTGGTAATAAGCCAGCTTCGGCTTCACTCGCTGTGACGGATTGGGACAACAGGTTTTTACTGGGGAAGTTGAAGTCTCCAAATATGAGTAAAGTACAGTTAGGGAAACGCGTAGATATTTCACACAGAATTCAATGAAATTAAGACGAAAAACCACCATTCATATTAGGAGGATGGTAAACAGCACCAATTATTACACCACTTCAACAATACGCAAAAGAAATCCATACACATTCAAGAAAAGAACTAATCATCACAGGCACGGTTAGCAAATCATCCCTTATCCCGAAGGGTATACCACCTTCTTTACGGTAGGATCTGTGGGATCGACAGATGTTAAAACGTGTCTGGCTGAGAAAAATTGATTATCAGGAATAAGATAAGTCAGCCAAGTTTCCGTTAGCGTTACAAGTGATGCGGAGCATGAATCGATTAATGAAGGGATAGCAACGTCCTTCCATACAACACTTCTGGTGTTAGTGTAAAGGAAAGAAATGGTTCTGGAAGCATTACATGGCGATGTTTGAGGAAAATGGAAAGCAGGTGTGTCATTTCAGGGAGTGACAGACGAAGATCATTCTTGCGTGGGATGCCGAAAAACACATGCTGCGCGAGCAGCCTCAGTGTCCCATACATAAGTATGTTATTAATGAGAAGCTTGTTGAATGCGAGACGAATGCGGTCACCTTATTTTTTTACAGACTTCCCGTAGTGCCAGAGATGACGGCGCTTTTGTCGGACAACGTCAGAATAACCACGTGCGATGCTGAGACAGTGTCCTTCAGCTTCGATCCGTTGCTTAGCAGAGATTCAACTTCTTTATCATTGTAAAATTTAGCAATGATTGGTCTCGCCTTACTTGTAGAAAAACGACCCAAACGATGCACTCTCACAATTGAAGTTGCAACGACACCAAGTATGCTGGAACAAAATATGTTCCCGAGCTGCTCCGAAGTCACCCAAGTTTCATCGTCTGTATTATGCATTCCGTAAAAAAGGAAAACAAGACCGTCTAGACCGGTTTTCTAAATCATCAATTTTGTCATGCATTTTAGACATTTCTAAATTCGGGGTTAACGCGGACTGTGTAGAAGGCGCCAATTAAGTTTTAGATTCCAATTAAACGACACGCTGTGTTAGGGCATCCAAGTCATTCTACCAGCTGATATGAACGTTTAGCATTTTATTCAATGACTCCAAGACTGTAGTATGGCTAGCTTCCAAACGTTCAACCACACGAGCCATATTGTCTAGTTTGTCCTTCTGCGCCTTAGTCATGAGCCGAGGGTTCGATTCAGCATTGCCACCGAGAAGCAGAACGCGCCAAAGGTACATCAGAGCATCACGGGCACATTTGAAATAATTAAGGGGCAACGACACCGCGAAAAGGCAAACGCGTCGCCGTTACGGTAAGAGAAAATTTCACACTGACAGATCTGGAAGAACTTCAGCGGTGAGCGTGGCATCGTAACTGCGGTGCCGTGGTAAGTTGCGTCGGTGAAATGTGCGCGTTTTTGAGCGGCTGGGTGAGCTGACGCCGTTCCATGTTACCGGACTGTATACACAGTAGTGTCCAGAAGTGACAGTGGTGGGTGCGGTGATGCGGTGCACTTGGCTGAGAATCGAGTCGCATAATGCCTAGCGGCATCAGGAACCCAAGAGGGTTGAGGCATGACCAGCCGTAGGGGTGCCGGCTTGACGGGAGATAGCTGGCCCAAGAATGATAGCAGCAGCACCTGGAAGAACTACAGCAGTGAGCGTGGCATCGTAACTGTGGTGCCATGGCCCCGTAATCGATGTAATCGAGGTGATCGAGAAATCCGCGGAGTACAATCAGCCTCTCTAAATGTCTTTCATATAATGCGAAAAGCTATTTAATTCAGTAGAGATACTACCGGCAGTGAGAGAGGCATTACGGAATCAAGGACTACAGATCACCTACGTAAATATCTAGGAAAACTTCTACAGATTCCACAGCTACCTCAATTCCGCACAAGGAAAGTAGGAAGATACCTACAAAGAAAGGGGTCAGACAAGGAGACACAATCTCTCCAATGATTTTCACTGCGTGCTTGAAAGAAGTATTCAAGCTACTAAACTGGGAAGGCGTAAGTGTAAGAACTGATGGCGAATATCTCAGCAACCTTCGGTTTTCTGATAATATTGTTCCATGGAGTGATACTCCAGACGAGTTACCACGAATCTTTGAGGACCATAGCAGAGAGAGGGCAAGGATAGCGTTGGAGAATAGTATACAAAAGACAAAGATAATGATGAATAGCCGTTCAAGGGAACAAGATTTCAGGATCGCTAGTCAGCCACTAGAGTCTGTGAAGTAGTATGTTTACATAGGTCAATTATTCGCCGGGAATGCTGCTCATGAGAACGAAATTCATAAAAGAATAAAAATGATTGGATCATTTACGGCAGGTTTTCACAACTCCTGACTTGAAGCTTACCATTATCATTGAAATGAAAAGTATACAATCAGTGGATTTTAACGGTGCTTCCATATGGGGCAAAGACTTGGAGACTGACAAAGAAGCTTTCGAACAAGGTAAGGACCGCGGCAAAAGTGATGGAACTAAGAAAGCTACGCGCAACGTTAAGAGATAGAAAGAGAGCGGTTTGGATCAGAGAGCAAACGGGTACAGCCAATTATCTGATTGGCATCACAATAAAAAATGGTTTGTGCGGGCCATGTAATGCGCATGTTTTGCAGAATTGGTACCAAGAGAAGGCAAGTGCAATCGCGTACGGCAGAAGACTAGGTTGGGTGATGAACTTAGGGAATTCGCGGGCGCTAGTTGGAATTTCTTGGCAGAGGACCGGGGCAATTTGAAATCGCAGAGAGAGGCCTTCGTCCCGCATTGGACCTAATATTGACTGCAGCTGCTGATGTTCATGATTTATGTATGCTGTATCTAACCTCTTTCCCGCCTTCCTGGAAAACTGGGTCATTGATGCCCACTTGGGCTACAATTTAGGCGCCAGAAGGCATGTGCCAAACTACAATGACAATGTAGATTGCTTGAATTTATCCGATGCAGAGTGGCATCAAATTCACCTCATAAGGGTTTCTCAAAGGCAGGAAACGGACGCATTAGGAGGCTGCGCCACAAAGATACTGGATATGTGGCACTTCGCAATGAACCTGTCACCAACTTCGATCCCTGAGTAGGTGCCAACGTGTCCGCAGCAAACCAAGGAATGAGTTCTAATGTTCGATGGCACCGGAACGCCAAGCTTGTCATCTCGGAGGCCACGAAGGGGCAGCATTATCGGCTTTGCCACTAGGCGGAGCAGCGTACGCCGAAAGAAGCGTGAGGGAGGCCCCCGGTAGCATTGGTGGCCGCAGGGCGCATTTCTCAGCATTCGCACGCACTGGGGCGCCATGCATTTCGGAGGCGTATATGGCTCATGGTGGCCTCCAGCGTTTTTAGGGGAGCGCAAGACATTCCGCTGAACCACACGCAGTGGCATAGCTAGGTCATCTGGCACCCGGGGCCCATAGCTTTTCTGTCACTCCGCTTCCCTTCCGGGTTTAGTCGAGGAAGGCGAGGATATCAACAATGTTCGGGTATCAATGTTCGGGTGTCCCCCCTGGCCCCTTGCACCCGGGGCCCACGGCCGCCCCACCCCGTTGCTACCCCACTGACTACAGGCCTCATGTAGCTGGGCAGGCCATTCAATGCGTAGGGTAGATAACCGGATCACAAACTTACAGAATGAGTGCCAAGGAAAGCGAAATGCTGTTCAGGAGGGCATAAAAATTAGGTGGGGTGGTGACAGTAAGAAATTCGGAAGCGGAATTTGGAATCAGCATGAGTAATGCACGAGCACGTTGAGAACACTTGGAGAGTTCTTCTTGCATTGGACATAAATCTAGGCTTAAAAAAAAACATATTTCCGACGACATACATATTCACATACGTTCCGCTGATTTACGGTGAAGCTGTTTTCTTAATAGCGGTCGGAGTTTTGAATAAAGAAAATTGATCATCATTAGCAATGTTTCATACCTCTCCAAGCAATACCTAAATGCAGCGGAGAGGCTAAAATAGACAGGCTAAAATCGTAATGGAGAGCCCAAAAGCCCTGTGCAAATGGAAACGAACATTGCATGCTTTCAGTGGAATAACGCTTACAACGAACACATCAGAAAGGCGGGGGTTCTGAATCAGAATAAAATTTCCTACAACTACCAGGCTTTTCTTTCGAGGAAACCATATAAGTTTTCTTTGCAGCTATTGCTTGGATTGGGTGTATCTGTCATTGCATCTTTAACTTTGTTGGATTCCGCAGAACTATCCCACTGAACTCTTCCCTTTGCTTCGAACAGTTGATAAGTTAGACTTCGCCCTGCGTTTTCCTACCCACCTGGTTCGCTCAGATGGTAAAACGGCTGTGCCAGAAAGGCGGTGTTCCTTTACCAGGATAAATGTTTCTACAACTGCTGGGCTTTTGTTTCAAAGAAACAATATATGTTTCGTTTGCAGCTGTTGCGATGATTGGGTGATCTGTTATTTTCTCTTCAAATATTACTTCTTTTGGCCTTCCGGGCTTCCGTAGAACTATCCAAACAAACTCCTCCCTTTGCTTCGAACTGTTGATAAGTTCGACTTCTCCTTGCATTCTCCTAGCCAACGTATTCACTCAGATGGTAAAGCGGGTGCGCCAGAAAGGCGGTGGCACTGAATAAGGTCAGATTTTTCTACAACTGCCATGCTTTCTTTTTCGACGAAACCATATAAGATTTTAAATATAACTTTTCTGAACCTTGCGGAGCTCCGTGGAACTATCCCACCTAACTCTTGACATTGCTTAGACCTGTTGATAAGTTCGACTTCAAGCGGCATTTTCTTAGCCACCTGGTTTGCTCAGACGGTAAGGCGTCTGCGCCAGAAAGCGATAGTCCTGTACCAGGACAAATTTTTTTTAAAAACTGCCAGGCTTTTCTGTCGAGGAACGCGTATATGTTTCTTTTGTAGCTATTGCTACGATTGGATGGTCTGTTGTTTTGAATTTATATATTACTTTTTTTGACCTTGTTGTTTTCCTTAGAACTATTCCACTGAACTCTTGCATTTGCTTCGAATTGTTGATAAGTTCGACTTCGCCCTGCATTGTCCTAGCCACCTTGTCCGCTCAGATGGTAAAGCGCCTGCGCCAGAACGGTGGTTGTCCTGTGCCAGGACAAAGTTTCCTGCAACTGCCAGGCTTTTCTTTCGAGGAACCCGTACTTTCTTTTGAATCTATTGCTTCGATTGGGTGTATCTGTCATTTTATCTTTAAACAATATTTCTTTCGACCTTGCGGGTTTCTGCCTAACTAACCCACCGTACCATCGCCTTTTCTTAGAATGTTGATAAGTTCGACTTCGCCTTGAATTCTCCTAGCCACCTTGTTCTCTGAGGGGGCAAAGCGGCTGCGCAAGAAAGGTGGTCGTACTGAATCAGGACAAATTTTTCTATGACAGCGAGGCTGTTCTTTCGAGGAAGCCGTATCAGTTTCCTTTGCAGCTATTGCTTAGATTGGGTGTATCTGTCGTCTCTTTAAATATTACTTCGACTTAGCGGGTTTCCGCAGAACTACACCACTGAACTGTTGCCATTGTTTCGAGCTATTGATCACTTCGACTTCGCCCTGCATTCTCCTTGCCACCTTGTTGGCTAAGGTAGTAAAGTGGGTGCGCCAGAAAGGCGGTGCTCCCATACCAGGAGAATTTTTTCTAGCTCTGCCGCGCTTTTGTTTCAAGGAGCCAGTAAATGTTCCTTTTGTAGATATTGCTGCGATTGGGTGATCTGTCCTTTTCTCTTTAAATAATTCTTTCTTTCAACATTGCGGGTATCCACAGAACTATCCAACTGAACTCTTGCATTTGATTCGAACTGTTGATAAGTTCGACTTCGCCCTGCGTTCTCCTAGCCAACTAGTTTGCTCAAATTCTAAAGCGGCTGCGCCAGGAAAGCGGTGGTACTGAATGAGGACATTTTTTTTCAACTTCCAGGCTTTTCTTTCGAGGAATACATATAAGTTTCTTTTGCAGCTATGGCTACGATTGGGTGCATGTGTCATTTTCTCTTTAAATATTACTTCTTTCAACCTTGCGGGATTCCGCACAACTATCTCACCGAACTCTTGCCTTTGCTTAGAGCTGTCAATATGTTCGACTTCGTCATGCATTTTTCTAGCTATCTTATTCTTTCAGATAGTAAAGCAGCGCCGCCAGAAAGGCGGTGGTCCTGGACAAATTTTTCTAAAGTGCAAGGCGTTTCTGTCGAGGAACCCATGCAGGTTTTTTTTGTAGCTATTTTTACGATTGGGTGCTTATGTCATTTTCTCTTCAAGTATTACTTCTTTCGGCCTTGCGGCATTCCGCAGAACTATCCCACCGAACTCTTCCCTTCGCTTCGAGCTGCTGATAAGTTCAACTTCGCCCTGCATTCTCTTAGCCACCTTATTCACTCAGATGCTGAAGACCTGGAATCCTGGCTGGAGACCTACGAACGAATCGCGACTTTCACCAACTGGGACTCCGACGACAAGCTGCGGCACGTATATACTTCGCCTTAGAAGGCACCGTCAGAATGTCCTTTGAGAACCGGGAGTTGACCATCACAACATGGGACCTTTTCCGTACCGACTTCCTGCGCACCTTTACGAGCGTCGTGCGCAAGGAAAGGGCCGAAGCTATGCTGGACGCCCGAGTGCTGCTACCTAACGAGAATGTTGCCATCTTTACGGAAGAAAGGAGCCGTGTGTTCCGCCATGCCGACAGGGACAGGGATAGAAGAAAGTCCGCCTACTGATGCGTGGTGTAAAGGAGGAACTTTTCGACGGAATGGTACGAAGCCCACCGAAGACTGTAGACCAGTTTCTTCTCGAGGCCACTAGCATCGAGAAGACACTGGAAATGTGAAACGAGAAATTCAATCTGTGCACGAACTCCAGAAGTTACGCCGGAGCTCAGTCAGTGGCCACCAACCACCTGCGTGAGGTTATCCGACTGGTCGTGCAGGAGGAGCTACATAAGCTGTTCCCTTCATTACAACCTCAAGTGGCGTCGATTGCCGACGCCGTACGTAAGGAGCTCCAGCAACAACTCGGAGTAGCCCCTGAATCGCCGGAGTCTCAGCCGCAGGCGATGATATACGCCGCTATAGCGCACTCTCACCTTCCCCCTCCGCGCCCACGGCAGGGCCCACTGACGACATAGTACCGCCGTCTACCACCACCGGCGCCACCAGCACGCCAAGCCGTCACCCCACGTGACGTTCTAATGAAGACTGACATTTGGCGCTCCCCAACCCCCGTCCGCTTTGCTATCACAGCGGAGAAGCCGGGCACATCTACCGCCGATGCCACTACCGGGAGATGAGACTCCTAGGGTTCGCAGTTAACGCACCGCAGCCATTGATTGGCGAACGACCTCGCGATATTGCCGAATACCTCGCCGCCACTAGGTGGAGCCCTCGACGACCATCCCATTCGCCGTCACCGTCAACATCCTTCACCGCCGAAGAAGACGACGAATAGACCATCTCGACGACATAATAACGACACGCCGCCGTCCAGACGAAGTCAGGAAGCCAAGACTACACCGACGAAAGACGACTTGAGGGCGCCACGTTCTAGTTTCAATTATACACAACGCAGCCGTGATCTGACTCCAAGACCTAACTGCAACGCCACACAAAGCACCACCAACCTCAACGTGCTTCTCGACGGCCACGCAGTTACCGCCTTAGTGGACATAGTGACCGATTACTCCGTAATGAGTGGACACATCGCCGACCAGTTGAAGACAGTTAAACTGCATGGGAAGGCCCTAAAGTTCGAACCGCAGGAGGACACCTCATTAAGTCACCTGGAGTCTGCACGGCAAGAATTACCGTTCATCACCGCACTTACCCTGCCACCTTCGTTATACCCCAACAGTGTTCGCGAGACGTCATTCTCGGCACGGACTTCCTGAACCAACACGGCGCAATCATAGACCTGAAGTCAAAATCGATAACGCTGTCGGAAGATTAAGCGATACCGCCGGAGAGCCCTCGTAGTCACCACGTCTTGAGTGTGTTCGAAGATCAAGGGAGCATCCCGCCGCGCTCCAGCATTATTATTTCCATTGGCACCGAAACACTCGCCGACGCAGAAGGCGTTATCGACGGCGACCAACATCTACTGATGGACCGTGAAATTTGAGTCGCAAGAGGGATCGCTCGACTCCACGGAGGGAAAGCGGAAGTTATGCTAAACAACTTCAGCCAAGAGTTCGAGCACATCAACAAGGGCACGACCAACGCGTACATCGAGGAAATTGTGGGAACCAACAATGCCTTTTCCCTCTCGGATTCTGCCGCATCTACCCCGATGAGCATAGTCACCGAACCAGACTTCGACGTGAATCCATGTCTTCCTATGAATAAGCAGCAACAGATCAGAAGTCTTCTCCGACGATACAAAGACTGCTTTTCCACATCATCGAGGATTCGACAAACACCAGTTGCAAAGCATCGCATAATAACCAAAGAGTGCGCTCCACCACTCCGCCAGCGCCATTGCCGAGTTTCAATGCGAGAACGTGAAGCTATTAGGCAACAAGTCGACGAAATGCTGTGCGACGACATCATCCAGCCGTCGGAAAGCCCGTGGGCATCTCCTGTAGCTCTGGTGAAGGAAAAGGACGGAACCCTACGCTTCTGCGTCGATTATCGTCGACTGAACAAGATCACGAGGTGGAGGTGGAGCCTCAGACGTGTACCCCCTTCCACGGATAGACAACGCATTAGATCGGCTCTGCAATGCTAAATACTTCTCGTCATTGGACCTCAAGTCTGGGTACTGGCAAATAGAAGTCCACGAGAGAGATCGCCAAAAGACCGCCTTCATCACGCCAGACGGCCTCTACGAGTTCACGGTCATGCCATTCGCACTGTTCTCGGCGCCTGCAACGTTTCAGAGCGTCGTGGACATGGTGTTAGCAGGATTGAAGTGGCAGACATGCGTTGTTTATTTGGATGACGTCGTTGTCTTCGCTGGAAATTTCGACGATCACCTTAGGCGGCTTGCGACTGTATTAGAGGCCATCAAGGCATCAGGGTTCACTCTGAAGCCGAAAAAGTGCCGCTTCGCTTGCGATGAACTTCTCTTCCTAGGTTAGGACATCAGCAAATCTGGAGTACGCCCCGATCCGCAGGAGACAGCAGCCATCGCAAAGTTCCCGCAGCCAATGCACAAGAAGGTAGTGCGTAGATTCCTCGGCATGTGTGCCTAGTACAGGCGCTTTTTCAAGGACTTTTCACGTATCGCGGAGCCCTTAACACATCTAATCAAATGTGTTGTCGAGTTCAAGTGGGAAGCGCCGCAGGCCGACGCATTTCAAGAACTCAAACAACGCATCCAGTCACCGCCAGTACTTGCACACTTCGACGAGGACGTCGATACCGAAATCCACACTGACGCCAGTAGCTTAGGCCTCGGAACCGTCCTAGTCCAGAGGAAAGACGGATTTGAACAGGTGATACCCTATGCTAACCGGTCGCTGTCAAAAGTGGAAGGCAATTATTCTACGACTGAAAAGGGATGCCTCACCATCATTAGCGTTACAGCAAAATTCCGCCGTTACCTCTATGGCAGGCCATTCAAAGTCGTCAGCGACCATCACGCGTTGTGTTGGCTAGCTTACTTAAAGGACCTTTCAGGACGGCTGGCGCGGTGGAGCCTCAGACTACAAGAATATGACGTCACGGTAATATACAAATCTGGAAGAAAATACTCCGACGCCGACTGCGTATCACGCGCCCCCGTCAACCCCCGCCGCAAGACGACGAGGACGACGAAGCCTTCCTTGGGATAATAAGCGCGGAAGACTTCACTAAACAGCAAAGAGCCGACCCCGAGCTAAAAGGCCTCGTCGAGTATTTGGAAGCGAACACCGACGTTGTCCCTAGGGCATTTAAGCACGCGTTGTCTACGTTCACGCTACAAAACAACCTGCTCGTGAAGAAGAACTTCTCACCAATCCGCGCCAGCTACCTTGTTGTACCGTCAACGCTACGTCCAGGAGTACTGCACGCCCTACACGACGATCCAACCGCTGGCCACCTCGGATTCTCCCGTACGCTGTCGAGGGTATCTGAAAGGTATTACTGGCCGTGTCTGACTGCCGACATCGCCCATTAAGTCAAGACATGCCGAGACTGTCAGTGACGCAAGACACCACCGACAAGGCCGCAGGATTATTACAGCCGATGAAACCTCCTCGCCGACTATTCCAGCAGATTGGGATGGATTTGTTGGGGCCGTTTCCGACGCCAACATCCGGGAATAAGTGGATCGTCGTGGCGACGGACTACTTCACCGGCTTAGGTGGAACTAAAGCTCTACCGAAAGGCAGCGCAGCCGAAGTAGCGAAATTTTTTTCGAGAACACCCTGCTGCGACATGGTGCCCCAGAAGTCCTCATCACCGACAGAGGAACGGCTTTTACAGCAGAGCTCACGCAAGCAATTCTGCAATACAGCCAGACAAGCCACAAGAGGACAGCTGCATGCCATCCGCAAACGAACGGTCTTGCGGGGCGCCTGAACAAGACCCTCGCCGGCATGCTAGCAATGTACGTCGACGTCGAACACAAGACGTGGGACGCCGTCCTGCGTAAGTAACCTTCGCTTACAACACGGCGGTTCAAGAAACAACACCAATCACGCCGTTCAAGTTGGTTTAAGGCAGCAACCCGACGACGATGCTCGATGCCATGCTGTCGCACGTCACTCACGGAGAATCTTGACTTCGCTAGGCGGGCGAGCCCGACAGCTTGCCCGCCTACGGATCAAGAACCAGCAGCGCACCGATAGCCGACACTACAACCTCCGACGACGCTTCGTCGAGTACCAGGCCTGCGACCGTGTTTGGGTGTTGACCCTGATACGTCGACGAGGACTAAGTGAGAAACAATTGCGACACTATTTTGGACCCTGCAAGGTCATTGGACGCATTGGCGCACTGGACAATGAGGTCGTGCCAGACGGCATTTCGCATTCACAGCGGCGCCGCGCACGATCTGAAGTTTTCGACGTGGAGCGTCTTAAACTATTTACGGATGCTGACGAACTTCCTTAATTTGTTTGCAGCATTCGAGCAATTTTGCAGCATCCGGTAGATGCTTCTTAAGAGGGGGGTATTGACACGTGTACTTTTCTTTATCGGGCGGCACGTTTAACCACCTAACAAATGGTATCCCACAGCGCAGGACGCGCCTGCACGTATTGAAAGTTTCTGGAATGGTATCGATGCTTCGATCCGCTGTCTGTGACCAAACCTTGCGTAATCAGATCGCATGTGTGCGTGACGTGAATAATGTAGAACTCTGTAGTAGGCTCGCGGGTCGCAGCAATTACACTGGAACGTTCCACGACTGATGTATAAATGCCGACGCTCTTGACCCACTGATCAGATTTTCGGCGATCACCGACTGTGTTCGCCGCTATCGTTATGCTATAAGTGTAGCCTTTTCTTGTGAGCACAGGTTCGCCCAATCAACGTTTCACAGTATTGCAACTGTGTTCTTCAACGTCACCACCACGTGACATTATGTTCGACTTCGTCCTGCATTCTCCTAGCCATCTTGTTCGCTCAGTAGGTAAAGCAGTTGCATCAAAAAGGCAGTGGTCCTGGACAAATGTTTCTGCAACTCAAAGGCTTTTCTGTCGAGGAACCCATACATGTTACATTTGTAGTTATTTTTATAGTTGAGTGCAACTGTCATTTTCTTTTCAAATGTTACTTCTATCGGCCTTGTGGGATTTCGCAGAACTATCCCACCGAACTCTTGCCTTTGCTTCGAACACTTGATAAGTTCGACTTCGCCCTGCCCTTCGACCTTCTTCGCTAAGATTGCAAAGCGCCTGCGCCAGAATGGGGGTGGTCCAGTACCAGGACAAGTTTCTACACCTTCCAGTCTTTTCGTCCGACGAACCCGTGAAGCTTTCTTTTGTAGCTATTGATACGATTGGATGTATCTCTTATTTCCTCTTCAAGTATTGCTTCTTTTGACCTTGCTGGTTTCCACCGAACTATCTCACTGAAATCTTGCCTTTGCTTCGAACTGTTGATAAGTTTGACTTCTCCCTGGATTATCCTAGCCACCTTGTTCGCTCAGATGTTAATGCGGGTGCGCCGGAAATGCGTTTTTCGTGAATCAGGACAAATTTTTCTACAACTGCCAGGCTTTTCTTTCCAGGAACCTTTATGAGTTTCCTTGGCAGCTACTGCATGGATTGGGTGTCTCTGTCATTTTCTCTTTAAACATTACTTCTTTCAACCTGGCGGGATTCTGCGGAACTATCCCACCGAACTGTTGCCTTTGCTTAGAGCTGTTGATAAGTTCCACTTCTCCCTCGATTCTTCTAGGCACCTTGTTCGCTCAGATGGTAAAGCGGGAGCACCAGAAAAGCAGTGGCCCTGAATTAGGGCAAATTTTTCTACAACTGCCAGGATATTTTTTCGAGGAACCCGTATAAACTTCCTTTGCAGCTATTGCTTGGATTGAGTGTATCTGTCATTCTATCTATAAACATAACTTTATTGATCCTTGCGGGTTTCCGCAGAACAGTCCCACCGAACTCTTGAGTTTGCTTCGAACTGTTGATAAGTTCGACTTCGCCCTGCATTCTCTTTGCCACCCTTTCACTGAGATGGTTCAGTGCCTGCGCCAGAAAGGCGGTGGTCCTGTACCAGGACAAATTTTTCTACAAATTCCAGGCTTTTTTTTCTAGGAACCCGTATATATTTCTTCTGTAGCTATTCCTGGCACTGGGTGTATCTGTGATTTTCTCTTTAAACATTACTTCTTTCAACCTTGCGGGTTTCTGCGGAACTATCCCACAGAACTCTTGCATTCGCTTCTAGCTGTTGATAGGTTCGACCACTCCCTGGATTCTCCTAGCCACTTTGTTCGCTCAGATGGTAAAGCGGGTGAGCCAGAAAGGCGGTGTTCCTGAATCAGGACAATTTTTTCTGCAACTTCCAGGTCTTTCTTTCGAGGAACCTGTATATGTTTCTTTTGCAGCTATTGCTACGATTGGGTGTCTGTCATTTTTGCTTTAAATATTATTTTCGACCTTGTTGGATACCGCAGAACAATCCCAGCGAACTCTTGCTTTTGTTTAGAGATGTTATGATGTTCAGCTTTGTCCTGCATTCTCCTTGGCATCTTGTTCGTTCAGATGGTAAAGCAGCTGCGCAAGAAAGGCGGTGGTCTTGGAGAAATTTTTCAACAACTGCCAGGCTTTTCTGTCGAGGAACCCGTATATGTTTCTTTTGTAGCTGCGTTTATGATTGGGTGCATATATCATTTTCTCTTCAAATATTACTTCTTTTGGCCTTGCGGGTTTCCGTAGAACTACTCCACCCAACTGTTACCTTTGCTTATAGCTGTTGATAGGTTCGACTTCTGACTGGATTCTCCTAGCCACCTTGTTCGCTCAGATGGTAAAGTGGGTGCGCCAGATAGGCGACGGTCTTGAATTAGGACAAATTTCTCTACAACTGCAGGAATTTCTTTCCAGGAACCTTCATAAGTTTCCGTTGCAGCTATTGCTTGAATAGGGTGTATCTCTGAGTGCCTCTTTAAATATTGTTGCTTTAAATATTGCCGCAGAACTATCCCACAGAATTCTTGCTTTTGATGAGTTTGACTTCACCCTGCATTCTCTTAGTCACTTTCTTAGTTCAGATGGCAAAGCAGCTACGCCAGAAAGGCGGTGGTCCTGGACAAATCTTTCTTCAACTGCCAGTCTGTTCTGTCGAGGAACCCTTATATTTTTCTTTTGTAGCTACTTTTATAATTGGGTGCTTATATCATTTTCTCTTCAAGTATTACTTCTTTCGGCCTTGTGGGTTTCCGTAGAACTATCCCACTGAACTGTTGTGCTTGCTTAGAGCTGTTGATAAGTTCGACTGCTTCCTGGATTATTCTAGGCACCTTGTTCCCTCAGATGGTAAAGCGGGTGCGCCGGAAAAGCAATGGTCCTGAATCGGCAAAAAATTTTTCTACAACTGCCAGAATTTTCTTTGGAGGAACACGTATAAATTTCCTTTGCAGGTATTTAGGTGTATCTGTCATTGTCTCTTTAAATACAACTTTTTTAAACCTTGCGGGATTCCACGGAACTATTCCACAGAACTGTTGCTTATGCTTAGAGCTGCTGATAAGATCGAATTCACCCTGCATTCGCTTCGCAACTCTTTTCGATCATATGTTAAAGCAGGTGTCCTGTACCATAAACATTTTTATACAACTACCAAGCTTTGTTTCGAGGAAGCAGTATATGTTTCTTTTGTAGCTTCTGCTACGATTGGGTGCTCTGTCATTTTCTATTTAAACATTATTTTCCCAACATGGCGGTTTTCGCCAGAAAGGCGGTGGTCCTGTACCAAGACAAATTTTTCTCCAACTGCCAGGCTTTTCTGTGAGGAACCCGTGTAAATTTCCTTTGTAGGTATTGTTACGATAGGGCGTATCTGTCATTTCCTCTTTAAATATTGCTTCTTTCAACCTTGCGGTTAGCGCAGAAATGTCGCGGTGAACCTTTGCATCTGCTTCGACATTTTCATAAGTTCTACTTCGCCATGCATTCTTCTAGCCACATTGTTCGCTCATATGATAAAGCTCCTGCAACAGAAAGGCGGTGTTCCTGTACCAGGACAAGCATTTCTGCAACGGCGAAGTTGTTCTTTCGAGGAACCCGTATAAGTTTCCTTTGTAGGTATTTCATAAGAATCAAACACTGACACGAAGGACAACAATGAGGAAATTACTTGTGCCTAATTCTTGAAATAAGGAAACGATAAATTAATTGAAATTAAAGTAATGAAAAAACAACTTGCCGCAGGTCGGAACCAAACGACGCAGCGGTAGTTGAATTGGTAGAGCATCGCCCATGAAATGCGAAGGTTGTGGGTTCGGTTCCCAACTGCTGTAAGTTGTTTATTCATCCAATTTATGTTCCATTAATTTATCGCTTCTTTATTTCTATAACTAGGTACAAATAATTTCCCCACGGTACTTATTGGCTTCTTATGTTATGACTAATAAAAATCGGCCCCTCCGTTTACCTCTTTTTCTTCTCCTTTGTAGGTATTACGATTTGGTGTATCTTATTTTCTCTTTAAATATTAGTTCTTTCTACGTTGCCGGTTTACGCATAACTGTGCCACCTGACCCCTTGCCTTTGCTTCGAACTGTCGATAAGTTTGACACCGCTCCGCATTCTTCTAGACACCTTGTTGGCTCACATGGTAAAGTTGCAGAGCCAGAAAGGCGGTGGTCCAGTACCAGGACAAGCATTTCTGAAACGGCCAGGCTTTTCTTTCGTGGGATTCATATAAGTTTACCTTGTAGCTAATGCTACGATTGGATGAATCTGTCATTTTCTCTTTAATTATTACTTCGTGCGACCTTGCGGGTTCCCGCAGAACTATCCTACTGAACTGTTGCATTTGCTTCGAACTGTTGATAGGTTACAATACACCCTTCATTCTCCTATACACCTTGTTTGCTCAGATGGTAAAGCGGCGGCTCCCGAAGGACTGTGGTCCTGTGCCAGGACAAAATTTTCTCGACCGGCCAGGTTTCTTTCGAGAAACCCGTATAAGCTTCCCTTGTTGATATTGCTGCGATTAGACGTAGGTGTCATTTGCTCTTTAAATATTACTTGTTACGACCTAGCTGCTTTCCGCAGAACTATCCCACAGAGCTCTTACCTTCACTTCGAAATGTTGATAAGTTTACCTTCGCCCTGCATTCTCCTAGCCACCTGGTTCGCACAAATGTTAAAGTGGGTGAGTCAGAAACGCGGTGGTCCTGTACTAGGACAAGTATTTCTACAACGGCGGGGAATTTGTTTCTAGGAACACGCATGAGTTTCCTTCGAAGGTATTCTTACGATTGGGTGTATCTGTCATTTTCTCTTTAAATATTACTTCTTGCGAGCTTGCGGGTTTAAGCAGAACTATCACACTGAACCCTCGCCTTTCATTCGAACTGTTGACAGGTTCGACTTCGCCCTGCATTCCTCCAGCCACCGTGTTCGCTCAGACGGTAAAGCTGCTGCGCCACAAAGACGGTGGCCCTGTACCAGAACAAAGTTTTCTCCAAGACTTTTCTTTTGAAGAGCCCGTACAAGTTTCTTTTGTAGCTGCTGCTACGATTCGATGTATCTGTGATTTCCTCTTTAAATATTACTTCTTTCAACTTTGCGGGTTTCCGCAGAACAATCCCAGGGAACTCTTGTCTTTGCTTCAAACTGTTGATAAGTTCGACTTCAGCCTGCATACTTATAGTCACCATGTTCGCGGAGATGGTAAAGCTGCTGCGCAGGAAAGGCGGTGGTCCATTACTAGGACAAATGTTTCTACAACTGCAAGGCTTTTCTTTGAAAGAACCGGTATAGGTTTCCTTGTAGCTATTGCTACGATTGAGTGTACTTGATTTACTTTTAAAATAGTAGTTCTTTCAACCTTGCGGGCTTCCACAGGACTATCCCACGGAATTCTTGAATTTGCTTGGAACAGTTGATAAGTTCGACTTCACCGTGCATTTTCTTAGCTACCTCGGTTGCTCAGATGGTAAAGCTTCTGAACCAGAAAGGCGGTGGTCCTGTACGAGGACACATTTTTCTACAATGACCAAGTTTTTATTTCGAGAAACCCGTATATTATTCCTTTGTAGCTGTTGCTACTATTGGTTGTGTCTGTCATTTTCTTTTTAAATATTGCCACGTGCGTTTATTTCAGCTTCTAGCGACGCGAGGTACGCAGCTCGCGTCGCTGCGACGCGACCGGCGTCGCTGCGCCGCAGGCGGCGTCGCTTGACGCGTTTCGATCATGCACGCAAAACGTATAAATGCAGGACCACCGCCTGCGCTGGCTCAGTCCGACGAACGCCCCAGACGCGCTTGCTGCATTCGCCGTCACCGCGTTGTTCACTTGATTTCGGGCACAAGTTCGCCCATTAAACTCTTTTTACATCTAACGTCGACGCAGTGTTCCTTTCTGTCTGCCTGCGTGCCAGGTAGCCCACCGTGACCTACGTGACATCTTGGTGGAGGTGCTTATGCCCCGGACACCCCCTCAAAGCCGGGACACCAGCCCAAGTGCTTCTGGAGCTGGCGACGCGGAAGACAGCTCCAGAGAAGACAAGAAAGAAGAAACCCGGAGCAACCGCCGACTTCAAGGACTGCCGGCTGAATTGGGACCACTACCTGCCCCTGGTCGCCGTGTGAACCGCCGCTCGACGTCACCAACGCAAGCCGCCACTACACCTGCGCCGCTCGTCGTCCAGCAGCCGCGAGTACGTCCGCTTTTTAGCGGCTCCACTTGCGAAGATGTACAAGATTGGCTGGAACGTCACGAACGAGTTGCAACCTTCAACAAGTGGTCTGACGAAGACAAACTTCGGAACGTCTTTTTCTCTCTCGAAGACTCTGCTAGAACCTGGTACGAGAACCAGGAGCTGTCCCTGACAACGTGGGAGGCTTTCAAGAGGCACTTATCTGCAACTTTCGCAAGTATTCTGCGCAAAGAACGAGCTGAGGCCTTGCTTCAAACTCGCCAGCAGCATCCAAACGAGTCCGTAACCATCTTTGCGGAAGAAATGCAAAAGTTCTTCCGCCACGCGGATGCCAACATGACTGAAGACAAGACGCTTCAGTACCTTATGAGGGCCGTCAAGGAGCAACATTTCCTTGCTCTCATTCGCAACCCGCCGAGGACCGTCGCCGAATGGATTAGCGAAGCGGCCACTATCGAGAAGACGCTCGAGCTGCGCGCGAAGCAATACGACCGCAACTTACGCACTCCTCCGTCAGACTGCGACGACTCCCGAAGTACCTCCGCAGTGGCCCTTCGAGATACCATCCGTGCCATCGTGCGCGACGAGCTGCGCAAGTTGCTACCGGGTCCGCAACCACAAATATCCTCGCGCGCCGACGTTGTAAGGGACGAGGTACAACAAGCGCTGGGCACACTCGATCCTGCCGAAACGGCGCCAGCCATATCGCCACCTTGCCAGGAGCCACGCGTTTAAACTTACGCCGCCGCTCTGCAAAGCCAAGTGAGGCCGACCAGCTGGCGACGGGAAACGTACGTGCCACCACAACGCAGCCAAGCCTACCCGCCACCGCCGCGTCCGCAGCAGGCCGTCCGCTCAAACACGTTTCGGCAAACCACCACGAGGAAGACTGACATCTGGAGAACCCCAGATCGACGACCGCTTTGTTTTCACTGTGGTGAAGCCGGCCACCTCCTTCGAGAATGCCCCTACCGTCAGATGGGCCTCCGCGGATACAACATCGACGCCCCACGACCTCTTCCTGGCCAACGGCCTCGAGAAATTGAAGCCTATCTTCGAGCGACCGAAGATGCCGCCCCACGTCGCTTCAGGTCCCCGTCACCCTACCCACGCCGTTCGTCTTCTCCGTACCCAGGGCACGCGAGGGAGAGGTCACTGAGCCCTCGTAGGGGAAACTAAAGCCAGCGACGTCAGGAGGTGACGCCGCTCTCGAGCGAAGACCGAAAAACCCTCCCACAACCACGACGCATTCCGCCGCCTCGACGCATTCCGACGCCTCGTTGCTTCCCGACAACACGACGCGGCCCGACGCAGCGACGCCCCAAAACACGAAGCCGCAACCCGACACTACCAATTTGATGACGCGGCTGAAGGCCACAACAGCACCTTGCCACGAGGCTTCCACCCGACGCAGCCGCGACCATGCGAAGCGACAGACCGCACAGTCGGTGACTGATCGACATCGAACGCGAACACCAAGTGCCGACTTAAAGTTACCCTAGATGGACATCCAGTGGTTGCACTCGTCGACACCGGGGCCGACTACTCCGTCGTTAGTGGACGATTTTTGTCACAACCCAAGAAAGTCAAAACCGCATGGCAAGGTCCTCAAATACACACAGCAGGAGGCCACCTCATAACCCCGACGGGACAATGCACTGCGCGAGTGGCTGTTCACGGTCACACCTACCCTGTGAACTTCATCATCCTACAGCACTGCTCTCGCGACGTAATCCTCGGGATGGACTTCCTGAACGAAAACGGTGCGGTGATTGACCTGCAGACGAAAACCATAACACTGACGACAAAACGGTCAGAAAGAATGCAAAGCAATCATTATCATCGCGCCGCGTTCACCATCCTCGACGATCAAGTGAGCCTCCCGCCAAATGCTGGCGTCATCGCAGTCGTCGAAACAGACGCGTCCTCAAGCGGCGATGCGATTGTCGAAGCGAACTTGCAGCTGCTTCTGGATCGCCAAATTTGCGTCGCACGCGGTGTCGTCCACCTGCGTGAAGGCAGAGCGGCTCTGCTAATAACCAATTTCAGCGCGGAACACAAGCACCTCAACAGGGGTACGACGGTCGCTTTGTTGGAAGAGTTTGCCGAAATAAGCGACGCATTAGCGCTCTCCGAGTCGTCCCATGAGGCGTCGTCGACGGTGGCTGATGAGGTGAACTTCGACATTAATGCCTCCCTGCCTCAACAAAAGCAAGAAAAGCTACGTCACCTTCTTCTGCGATATTCCGAATGTTTTTCTAAGTCGTCGAGGATCCAGCAAACGCACATAGCGAAGCATCGCATTATAACCGATGAATCGACTCGTCCCGTCCGCCGAAGTCCCTACCGCGTTTCAGCGCGAGAACGTCAAACAATCAAGACACAAGTTGAAGAAATGCTTCGCGACGACGTCATTCAGCCGTCCAAGAACCCGTGGTCTTCACCCGTGGTGCTTGTAAGGAAGAAAGACGGTACCCTACGATTTTGCGTCAATTATAGGCGTCTCAACAGCGTCACAAAAAAGGACGTCTACCCGCTTCCGAGAATCGACGACATGTTAGATCGACTGTGTGGTGCCAAGTATTTTTCGTCGATGGTCCTCCGCAGCGGCTACTGGCAGATTGAGATCGATGAAAGGGACCGTGAGAAGACTGCCTTCATCACGCCGGACGGTCTTTACGAATTTAAAGTCATGCCATTCGGACTATGCTCAGCGCCGGCGACATTTCAGCGTGTCATGGACACCGTGTTGTCTGGGCTGAAATGGCAGATATGCCTCGTATATCTCGACGACGTAGTCGTTTTCGCATCCACCTTCGACGAGCACCTTAATAGGCTGGAGACCGTGCTAGAGGCAATTAGGGTGTCGGGACTCACTCTGAAACCAGAGAAATGTCGTTTCGCCTACGAAGAGCTCCTGTTCCTCGGTCACGTAGTTAATCGCAAAGGCGTGCGTCCGGACCCCAAAAAGACGGCAGCCATCGAAAGTTTCCCGATACCTAGTGATAAGAAAGCTGTCCGTAGATTTTTGGGGCTCTGTGCGTATTACAGGCGTTTTGTCCGAGATTTCTCTCGAATTGCAGAGCCTCTCACTCGCCTTACGAAAGGCGACGCGCAGTTCACATGGAAGAAGCCCCAAGAAGACGCTTTTCGCGAACTTCAACGACGCTTGCAGTCACCGCCAGTACTCGGCCATTTCAACGAGAGCGCTGACACCGAGATCCACATGGATGCAAGCGGCATAGGACTCGGTGCAGTGTTGATTCAAAAGAAGAAGGGCCTGGAGCGAGCCATCGCGTACGCGAGCAGATCACTGTTCAAAGCCGAATTGAACTATTCGACGACCGAAAAGGAATGCCTCGCTGTCATCTGGGCGGTCACAAAATTTCGGCCGTACCTTTACGGGAAGCACTTCAAGGTCGTCAGTGACCACCACGCTCTGTGCTGGCTCGCTAACCTGAAAGACCCGTCAGGTCGCCTCGCTCATTGGAGCCTGCGACTACAGGAGTTCGACGTCACCGTCGTGTATAAGTCAGGCCGAAAGCACACAGACGCCGACTGCCTTTCGAGAGCCCCTGTTGAATTCGCCCCGACCTCCGACAATGACGACGATGCCTTCCTTGGGCCCATAAGCTCTAACACCTTCGCACAAGATCAACGTGCTGATCCTGATCTACGCTGTGTGGTTCAATATCTCGAAGGGAAGACCGATTCAGTGCCAAAGGCATTCAGACGCGCGCTTTCATCGCTATGCCTGCGCGACTATGTGCTTGTGAAAAAAAACTTCACGCCGTACAAAGCGGCATATATACTCGTCGTGCCAGTCAAGCTAAGGCAAGAAATTTTAGAAGCGTCTCACGATGAGCCGACAGCAGGGCATCTGGGATTCACTCGAACTCTCAAAAGAATTCAAGAAAAATACTACTGGCCGGCCCTGAACGCAGACGTCGCACGCTACGTGAAAACCTGCCGAGATTGCCAACGTCTTAAAACACCGCCTACAAGGCCAGCCGGCCTCCTGCAACCAATCGAGCCACCATGGAAACCATTCCAGCAGATAGGCATGGACCCTTCCCGACGTCTAGTTGCGGGAACAGGTGGATAGTGGTAGCAACGGACTATCTGACGCGCTATGCCGAGACAGCGGCGATAGCATCGGGAAATGCAATCGAGGTCGGTAGATTCTTCTTAAAGAACATCGTTCTCCGTCATGGTGCACCCGAGGTCCTTATTACAGTACAGACAGAGGTACGGCATTCATAGCTGAACTTACGCAACAGATTCTGCACTTGAGCCACACGAGCCATCGGCGCACTACAGCGTACCACCCGCAGACAAACGGCCTTGCGGAGCGTTTAAATAAAACACTCGCCGACATGCTCGCCATGTATGTCGACGCCGGGTACAAGACTTGGGACGAAGTCCTTCCGTACGTGACGTTTGCCTACAACACCGCGCCACAGGAGACAACGCAGATGACGCCATTCGAGCTTGTCTTCGGTCGCCAAGTCGCCACTATGCTTGATGCGATGTTGCCTCACGTTGAAGACGACAGCATCCATGCAGACGTTGCCGGCTTCCTTCAACGTGCCGAGGAAGCTCGTCAGCTAGCCCGAATACGTATTAAAGAGCAGCAAAATGTCGACGCCCGACTCTACAACCTACGACGACGAGACCAAGAGTACGCACTTGGTGACCGCGTTATGGTGTGGACACCGATTCGTCGCCGCGGCCTTAGTGAGAAGCTCCTGCGCTGTTACTTCGGGCCCTACAAGATAACTCGACGACTTGGACCGCTGGTGTACGAGGTAGTGCCCGATGGAGTGACGCAGTCACAGCGACGTGCGCACGACCTGAGATGGTGCACGACGCGCGCCTCGAAAAGTTTTTTGAGCGTTAGCGGACTAACAAAACATTCTTTTTTTTATGCGAAGCCCATTACGAGAGCTCAACCCAGCTCCTCAGGCGCGGCGGTGTCGCCTTCAATACCACGTGACACCGTGATGTCACGACAGAGGAGAAGTGGCTTTGGCTCAACTCTTGCAAGATGGGCTGGGTGGGAATCGAACCAGGGTCTCCAGAGTGTGAGACGGAGACGGAGTATTATGCTTCAAAGCGGTACAAAAGCGCCTCTAGTGAATGCGGTGTTGCCTTAGAAACGACCTGTTTCTAAGGCTAAGGCGTGCGTCGCTTGCTCAGGCGCACATTTCGTTGCCGCGCCGAACGCTGCGTTGCTCGACGCTCACCGCGTCCAATGCGGGGTGCGTAGACGCTGCGCCGTAGCTCATTGTCTTACACCCCTTGGCGGGTCGACGGGAACGCTGTCGCGTTCCACTCTTGAAGGCGAAGCAGAGTAACGCATGAGTTGTTTCTTCGTCTAGCCGAACCAAATATAGCGAAGCAACAGCAGTTCACCAGGCTAAACAGTGGTTCAACAACTAAAATAAAGGCTAGTATGCTTCGCATCCTGGGCTTAACCTTACCTAAGCCACAACCATTTTTTCGTTATCCTTTGTATTTGCATGCTTACAGGTTTCTTGATTTCTTTAGCATCGGGGCGATGCTTTTTCACGGGGGGGGGGGGGGTAATGCCACATGCGTTTATTTCAGCTTCTAGCGACGCGAGGTACGCTGCTCGCGTCGCTGCGACGCGACCGGCGTCGCTGCGCCGCAGGCGGCGTCGCTTGACGCGTTTCGATCATGCACGCGAAACGTATAAATGCGGGACCACCGCCTGCGCTGGCTCAGTCCGACGAACGCCCCAGACGGGCTTGCTGCTTTCGCCGTCACCGCGTTGTTCACTTGATTTCGGGCACAAGTTCGCCCATTAAACTCTTTTTACATCTAACGTCGACGCAGTGTTCCTTTCTGTCTGCCTGCGTGCCAGGTAGCCCACCGTGACCTACGTGACAATATCACCTCTTTTGGCCTTGCGGGTTTCCGGAGAACTATTTCACTGAACCCTTCACTTTGCTTTTAACTGTTTATAAGTTTGACTTCGCCTTGCATTCTCCTAGCCGCCTGGTTTACTCAGATCGTAAAGCTGCTGCGCCAGAAAGGTGTTGGTACTGTACAAGGACTAGTGTTATTAAACGGCCTGGCTTTTCATTCGAGCAAACTGTATAAGTTTCCTTTTTAGGTATTGTTACCATTAGGTGTATCTGTCATTTTCTCTTTAAATATTGCTTATTTACCCCTTGCGGGATAACGCAGAAATATCCCACTGAACTCTTGCCTTCGTTTCAAACTGTTGATGAGTTCGACTTCACCTTCCATTTTTCTAGCCACCTTGTTCGCTCACGTGGTAAAGTTCGTGCGACAGAAAGGCGGCGGTCTTGTACCAGGAAAAGTATTTCTACAACGGCAAAGCTGTCCTTTCGGGGAACCCGTATAAGTTTCCTTTGTAGGTATTTCGTAAGAAGCAAACAAACACTGAAACATAGGACAACATTAAGGAAATAACTTGTACTTTCTTATTGCACTAAAGAAACGATAAGTTAATGGAAATTAAAGTGGATCAAAAGACAACTTGCCGCAGGCGGAAACCAAACGGCGCCGCGGTAGCTAAATTGGTAGGGCATCGCACGCCAAATTCGAAGGTTGTGGGTTCGGTTCCCAACTGCGGCAAGTTGTTTATTGATCCACTTTCAGTTGCATTTATTTATGGTTTCTTTATTTCAATCTTCAGCACAAATAATTTCCCCATGGTGTTTATTGGCTTCTTATAATTTGAATAATAAAAATCGGACCCCTCAGCTAACCCGCTTTCCACCTCTTTTGTAGGAATTCTTACGACTGGGTATATCTGTCATTTTCTCTTTAAATATTACTTCTTTCAACCATGTGGGCTTCCACAGAACTATCCCGCAGAACTCTTGCCTTTGGTACGAACTGTTCATAACTTCGACTTCGGCGTGCGTTCTTCTAGTCACCGTTTTCGCTCAGATGGTAAGGCTGCTGCGACTGAAAGTCGGTGGTCCGGTACAAGGACAAATATTTCTACAACAGCCATGCGTTTCTTTAGCTGAACCCGTATAACATTCCCTTGTACCTACTGCCACGATTGAGTGTATCTGTCATTTTCTCTTTAAATATTACTTCTTTCAAGCTAGCAGGTGTCCGCCGAACAATCCAAGTGAATTCTTGCCTTTCCTTTCAGCTGCTGATAAGTTCGACTTGGCCCGGCCATCTGCTACCCACCTGGGAAGCTTATATGTAGAGCGGCTGCCCAGGAAAGGGGGTGGTCGCGGGTGCGAGTCCCCGACCCGTAGGAATTTTTCATCAAGTGCGAGGCTTTTTTTTCGGTAAACCCGTATAAATGTCCTTTGTTGCTATTGCTACGATTGGACGTATCTCTCATTGTCTCTTTAAATATTTGTTCTTTCGACCTTGTGGGTTTACGCAGAACTCTCCCACAGAATTCTTGCCTTTGCTTTGAACTGTGGATAAGTTAGACTTCGCCCTGCATTCTTATAGCTACCTCTTTCGCTAAGATGATAAAGCTGCTGGGCCAGAAAGGCAATCGTCCTGTGCGAGGACAAATGTTTGTAGAACTGCCAGACGTTTCTTTCTAGGAACCCGTACAAGTTTGATTTGTAGGTATTGTTACGATTGGGCGTATCTGTAATCTTCTCTTAAACTATTACTTTTTTCGACCTTAAGGGTTTTCGCAGAACTATCCTACCGAACACTTGCTGTTGCTCCTAACTGTTCATAAGTTTGACTTCGCCCTGCGTTCTTCTAGCCACCTGGTTTGCTCAGATGGTAAAGCTCCTGCACCAGAAAGGCCCTGGTCCTGTACAAGGACAAATATTTCTACAGCAGACAGGCGTTTCTTTCGAGGAACCCGTGTAAGCTTGCCTTATAGCTATTGCTACAATTGGGTGTGTCTTATTTTCTCTTTAAATGTTACTTCTTTCGACGATGTGGTTTTCCGCAGAACTAACCCACGGAACTCTTGTCTTTCGTTCGAACTGTTGATAAGTTCGGATTAGGTGTGCATTCTTCTAGTCCATGTCTTCGCTCAGATGGCAAAGCTGCTGCGCCAGAAAGACAGTGGTCCTGTCCAAGGACAAGCACGAAAATAAACTGGAAATCTGGTCATGTCGTCTCCAGAAGCTGCTCGTCCCGTATGAATGTGCCGCCAAAGGAGATGCGATGACAGAAAATAATCATGCAATGACTGACCACATCGTCATTGGCAAGAGGAAAATCATGTCTAAAAGAGCTCTACACAATAATACCTCCCCGAGGGCTATGGGGTTGCAGAAGAACACATGCACTTAATCTACTTAACTTTGCGAAGCAGAAGACCGTGCTGTTGTCAGAAGACCATGGTTTTTCAATCAGCTCTTGTCAACCGTGCGATGCCTGTTTAAGGGTGTGTCATCGGTGTTCGCACTGCAGGGCACCGAGAATGAACCACGCATCCGCCAGCTGCCCTCCGGAAGCTGCCCGTCCCATCTGAATGTGCCGCCAAAGAAGTTGCCATGACATAAAATCATCATGCCATTGGTGACCAACTCGACATTGGCAAGAGGAAAATCATGTATAAAAAAGCTTTACCTGATAATACATTTTCGATGGCTAAGGGATTGCAGTGGAACGCAGGCAATTTCTCTACTTTGCGGTGCAGAAGACCATGCTTGTGTTTCCCAGCCTGCTGGTTAAACCGTGACATGCCTGTTTACAGTAGTGTCATCGGTGTTCACAATGCAGGGCACCGAGAAAGAACCGCACATCCGCCACCTCCCTTCCGGAAGCTACCTGTCCCCTCTGAATGTGCCGCTAAAGAAATTTTCGTTGACAAGAAATCGTCATGCCATTGGTGACCACATCCCGATTGGCAAGAGGAATGTCCTGCATGACACAGCTTTACCTGAAAATGCCTCTCCGAGGGCTAGGGGATTGTACTAGAACGCAGACACTTAACCCATTAGGGACCGGTTTCTTTTTTTTCTTGCTATCTTGAAATAAACCTAATATATTAACTTACCTTTATACTAATAATTCACATGCGAAAAATTATTACTCTTGCCTAATTACTTTTTGAAATATAGGCCGTGACCATATGGTCACACTGGGCCCTTACGTTACAGCAAAATACGCGAAGTGAAAAACATTTATTTGAAGCTATAAAACATCGCAAAAAACATACATAGCGAATAGACGAGCACTTATTTAGTGTGATATGGTTTAAATCATGGAATACACATGCCGACGTCATACTTTGTGCGTTTTCTGTGCACCGCATTCTTGCAATTACCTCATGCACACCTCCACCTCTTGCCATTAGACTTGGTCATACCATGTACCAGTCAGGACATCACAGTCTTTGGGATTCTGCGTTGACCAGGTCCTCTAGGCTTATTCTCCCATCCCATCAGGTAGCATTGTGTATATTGCCTGCGGAATTCCACCTGCGTGACTTTGAACCCTGTGCCACGAATGAGCGTCCAAGTGCTGCTGATAGATACATCACAAAGTGAAAATCATTCACCACCACTTTTTGCCGCGGATTGCAATTCTGTAGGCTCCTACATTTGCATCCATCTGGTCCGTACTTCCCGTAAATCTTGTACTGAGCAACGGTGTTTGGACGGGCCACCTTGATTCGCTTCTTCTCAACAAGAGCGTACCTGTCTGCAGATGACATTGGCAATACGCCGTGAATGGTGCTTACGATCGTTACTACAGAATTGTCCATCAAGCGGACAACAATTATCCTATTGTCGCTCAGCACGGGCTCTTCGTGCCCGCGAGGTTGGCGCTTGACGAATTCTGGTCGAGCGATAAGACATTCTTTGGGAACACGGTTCTACTTCACTATGCCCGTGCCTTCGTAGCCCTGTGCCTTGAGATGCCTGAGTAGATGCATGCTTGTGAATAAATTATCAAAATAGAAAAAGAAAGGAAGGTCGTGCGTCTCTGCTGCGAGTTCATCCACTATTCGGAGAACTGGCGCCGCTGCTTTTCCGAAGTCCTTTTCATATTTTTTCAGATGTCCCGAGATCCCCTGCTTGCGGTGATACACTTTTAAGTTTACAAGGTATCCGTTCTTGGCATTTAGGCACCATACTTTATGCCCGAAGCGTATAAGCTTTCCGCGTATGAACTGTTTACAGCCATTACGACCATAATGCTCAATCATACTTTCGTCATAGCTCAGTTGACGCACAGGTTGAAAGTGTTCTAGAAACCTTGCTTTCAATAGTGCAATCAAAGGACGCAACATTGTTAACTTGTCACTAAATGTTAGGCTTGCATTTCGCTAAGTGCAGGAATCTCATTATCTGTTCGAAGCGATTTCTTCGCATAGCATTGTAGGCCATCGTGTTGCGCATATCCGTGCCGCTATCCAAATAGAACTCTTTATCTGGTAAGCAGTTATAGCCGGACAAAACAAGTACTCCAAGAAAACTTATCTTAATTCTTCTTTGGTAACCTCCGGACAGGCGTATTCAAAATACCGCATGCTTCCTTGTTTTTTTTTTTCGACTAACAGCTCCACGACGGCGTCGTCAAAAAAGAGTTCGAACAACTCAACAGGTGAAAAGTCCATGTAAGCAAAAAAGTTTGGGTCGGCAAATATGCCAAGGCTCTTCTGGAGATCACCCTTCGTCCACTTAGAAGCAGTGGATAATTTCGCACAAATGGCCGCATCAACTACAGCAGAAGAAAGCTCTGATGTTCCGTCACTTTGCCAGCCGGGGTCGTTGTAGTCCGACTCGCATCCACCAATGCGGCGTCCGTCAGAGAAAACTGTTTCAGCGCCGGCTCATAGCTGCCGCCCGCTTAGATTGTCAATGAGCCCGTCTGAGTCTTCATCGGCCGAGTCTTCATGCGAATAGGTGCTAGCCTCTGGCGGCTCAATATAAATCACTGACACGTCGTCCTCTTCCTCTTCGAGTATCTTCGCTATTTCTTCCAAAATCTGCCTATTCAGACAATAAAATAATATATAACCACTGCGGGAACGCGCCAGCAGCCGTGCAAGAGATGAGAATGCAGTTCTAAAAAAAATAAAAAGTTAGGCATCCTAAAGGCCCAGCGTGACCATATGGTAATGCACAAGATAACGTACTCGTTCATGGATAAATCAAACGTAATTCTTTCACAAATGCTCGTCGAAAGTCTAATATTCAAAGAGCAATATGGAGGTAACGATATCCGACTATTACTTAAACGAGTAGTGAAAAAAAAACACTTAACCCTGGGAGCGAGGCACCGCGACGCTACTCGCAGAGCAACACTTATTCCCGCGTTTGCGAGGGGCTCCCACAAAACGACTGACAGCTGCTGACACTTTGTATTCATAAAGGGAACTCTAATCTGTCAATCGGCATGTCAAAGGCGATTTTGGTGCCATTTCGGTAATCTCAATTAATTGAAATCCACTGTGCAGACTAACGTGACCATATGGTCACGCTGGTCTTTAATGGGTTACTTAATCAACTTTGTGATGCAGAAGTCCGTGCTTGCGATTCCCAGCCTGCTGTTGTAAACCTTGGCATGCCAGTTTATGGATGTGTCATCTGTGTTCGGACTGCAGGGCACCGAGAATGAACCGCAGATCTGCAACCTGCCATCCGGAAGCTGCCCGTCCCATCTGAATGTGCCGCCAAAGCAGTTGCGATGACAGGAATTCATCATGACATTGATGAACACATCCCGACTGGCAAGAGGAATGTCCTGTATGATACAGCTTTACCTGATAATGCCTCTCCGAGGGCTAGGGGATTGCAATAGACCGCAGGCACTTAATCCACTTTGCGATGCAGAAGTCCCTGCTTGCGATTTCCAGCCTGCTGTTGTAAACTGTGGCATGCCTGTTTAAGGGAGTGTCATCGCTGTTAGGAGTGCAGGGCACCGAGAATGAACCGCGCATGAGCCACCTGTCCTCCGCAAGCTGTCCGACCCCTTTGAATATGCCATCCAAGAAGTTGCGATGAAGGAAATCAGCATAGCATTGCTGACAACATCTTCATTGGCAAGAGGAATATCATGTACAAAAGAGCTTTACCTGAAAATGCTTCATGAGGGCTCGAGGACTGTAGAAGAACGCAGGCACTCTATCCCCTTTGCGATGCAGAAGACCGTGCTGTGTTTGCCAGCCTACTGTTGTAAACCATGGCATGCCTGTTTACAGGAGTGTCATCGGTGTTAGGACTGCAGGGCACCGAGAATGAACCGCGCATGAGCCAGCTGTCCTCCGCAAGCTGCCCGTTCCCTCTGAATGTGCCACCAAAGCAGTAGCGATGACAAGAAATCATCATGCCATTGGTGACCACATCCCGATTGGCAAGAGGAATGTCCTGTATGACACACCTTTACCTGATAATGCCTCTCCGAGGGCTATGGATATCAGTAGAATGCAGGCGCTTTATCCAGTTTGCGATGCAACTTTCCCAGCCTGCTGTTGTAAAGTGTGGCATGCCTGTTTACGGGAGTGTCATCGGTGTTCCTATTATAGGGCACCGAGAATCAACCGCGCATCAGCCACCTGCCCTCCAGAAGCTGCCCATCCCCTCTGAATGTGATGCCAAAGGAGTTGCGGTTATAGGAAGTCACCATTCCATTAGTGACCACATCGTCAATGGCAAGAGGACCCTCATCAATCAGAGAGCTTCACCCGATAATACCTCTCCGAGGGATAGGGTATTGCAAACAAAAAAGCAGGCACTTAATCCACATTGCGATGCAGAATACCACGCTTGCAATTCCCAGAATACTGTTGTAAACTGTGGCAAGTCTGTTTACGGGAGTGTCGTCAGCGTTCGGATTGTGGAGCACCAAAAAAGAACGGGAAATCTGCCACTTCCCCTCCGGAAGCTACCCGTCCCCTCCTTATGTGCCGCCAAAGATGTGGAAATGACAGCAAATCACCATGCCATTGTTGACCACATCGTCATAGGGAAGAGGGATATAAAGCACAAAACAGCTTTACCTGATAATGCCTCTCCGAGCACTAGGGATTGTAGTAGAACGCAGGGACTTTATCCACTTTGCGATGCAGAAGACCGTGTTTGTGTTTCCGAGCCTGCTGTTGTAAACTGTGGCATACCTGTTTACGGGAGTGTCATCGGTGTTAGCACTGCAGGACACCGAGAATGAACCCCGCATCTGCCACCTGCCATCCGGAAGCTGCATGTGCCCTCTGAATGTGCCACCAAAGCAGTTGCGATGACAGGAAATCATCATTGGTGACCACATCCCCATGGGCAACATGAATATCATGTATGAAACAGCTTTACCTGATAATGCCTTTCCGAGGGCTAGGGGATTGCAGTATAACGCAGGCACTGAATCCACTTTGCGATGCAGAAAACCCTATTTGTGTTGCCCAGCCTACTGCTTTAAACTGTGGCATGCCTGTTTACGGGAGTGTCATCGGTGTTCGGACTGCAGGGCACCGATAATGAACCGCGCATGCGCCACCTGCCCTCCGGAAGCTGCCCGCCACCACTTAATATGCCGCCAAAGAATTGCGAAGACAGGAAATCATCATGCTATTTCTGACCACATCGTCACAGGCAAGAGGAATATCATGTGTAAAACAGCTTTACCTGATAACGCCTCTCCAAGAGCTAGGGGAATGCAGTAGAACGCAGGCACTTAACCCACTGTGTGATGCAGAAGACTGCGCTTGCGATTCCCAGCCTGCTGTTGTAAACTGTGGCATGCATGTGTAAGGAAGTATCATCGGGGTTCGGCTGCAGGGCACAGAGAAGGAAACGGGCATCTGCCACCTCCCCTCTGGAAGCTGCCCGTCCCCTCTAAATGTGACGCCGAAGGAGATGTGGTTATGCGAAATCACCATGCCATGGGTAACCACACCGTCATTGGCAAGAGGACCGTCATCTATAAGAGAGCTTTACCTGATAACAGCTCTCCGAGTTATAGGGTATTGCGTAGCACGCAGGCACTTAATCCACTTTGCAATGATGAATACCGCGCTTGCGATTCCCAGCCTGCTGTTGTAAACTGTGGCGTGCTTGTTTGCGGGAGTGACGTTGATGTTCGGAATGTAGGGCACCAAAAATGAACGGGAAATCTGCCACCTCCCCTCCGGAAGCTACCCGTCCCCCCTAATGTTCTGCCAAAGAAGTTGCGATGACAGAAAATCATCATGCCATTGGTGACCACACCGTCATTGGCAAGAGGGATATCAAGTATAAAACAGGTTTAGCTAATAATTTCCCTCCAAGGGTTAGGCGATTGCAAAAGAAAGCAGGCACTTAACCCACCTTGCGATGCAGAAGATTGCGCTTTCGATTCGCAGCCTGCTGTTGTAAACATTGACATGCCTGTTTAAGGGAGTGTCATCGAGGTTCGGACTGCCATGCACCGACAATGAACCGCGTGTATGCCTCCTGCTCTTCGGACCAACCTGCTGTTGGAAACTGTGGCACGCCTGTTTACGGGAATGTCAACGGTGTTCACACTGCAGGGCACCGCGAATTAAACGCGCATCAGCCCCCTGCCCTCCGGAAGCTACCCGTTGTTAAGAATGGCGAGCTGCAATGTAGGATTGCCACCCAATTACGACTGGGGAACAAGACGCGCATCCCCCACTCTCCGTCGCTTCAGCTAGGATGCGTTCGATGAAGCGGGCTTTGTGCTGAAACCACCGCCATCCTCTAGCCTCATCGCCGTTGTGAGGGAATGAGTTCGGCGGACGAACTATTGTGCCCGAACTCCCCAGCGCGGACCTGATCTGCTACGCGTGCGAGAGCTGCCGCGGAAAAGCTCTTTTTTGTTGCTTCCCACGCGCTGACCGGGACCCAGGACAATGAGCTACCCAGAATGGCTCCGAGCTACCCGGAACGGCTCCCCTCTGACGTCGGCTCCGGACATGGGAATGTGTGTGCCTTTGTGTCTGTAGGCCGTCCTGCGGGAGGCTTCTAGCTTTGCGATGAAAAGCGAACGTTCGCCGCCTTGTATCGCCGGCGGAGCGAGTGTTGCTGTTGTGCGAATGCTCGACACACTTTTCCTTATGCAGTCATGTTGGACTAACACTCTTTTTCTTATGCAGTCATGCTGGACTGACACTCTTTTTCTTAAGCAATCATGTTAGACTGATTTAAATACTGTAAATAAACCTAAAATAAATGCTAAAATCGGAATTATTGCAGCTAATTTCCGAAAAAGCAAGTGAGGAAGAAATCGAAATGGAGTTTCAACTTCTGAAAAGGAGAGAAGAACGAGAGAGATAAGAACAAGAGAGAGAGGAACGCGAGTTAAGGAAAATGCAACTTGAACTTGAAAGCAAACGTTTGGAGTTGTCTCAAGGGAGTGAAGACGCTCTGGGGCCATCAAGTGAGGCAGAATCGTACCGCATGGCCAGGCTTTTAAAGCCACTTGAGGTCGGGACCGACATAGGCTTGTTTCTAAGCAATTTTGAAAGGACTTGCGAAAAGATGAACTTCGACCCGAGTAAATGGCCACTGCGGCTGCTGTCTATGTTGTCGTGTGAGGCGGCGGAGGTAATCGCCAGACTGAGTGCACAGGATGCATATGATTATGCAAAAGTTAATGCTAGTCTCCTGAAGAAATGCCGCCTTTCAGCCGAAGCTTTTCGGCAAAGGTTTAGGAGCACAGGCAAGAAAGATACCGAGGGATATCTGGAGTTTGCATATAGCTTAAAGGCCAACCTAGTCGAGTGGCTTAAAAGCGCGGAAGCGTACGACAGCAGAGACATGATGATTGAATGCATGTGTCTAGAGCAGTTTTACAAAACCATCCCCCAAGCTCTTAAACTGTGGGTGCAAGCAGAGGGAATGTAAACACTGTGGAAAGGGCGGCTGAATTAGCCGAATAGTACGCAACCCGTAAAAAGTTAACGCCGAGGAAGGAAAATGGGACGGTCGAAATGGACCGCAGAAACCATTTCCGTTCAAAAAGGGTGCGCAGACTAGACGATCGGAGCCTGTAGACATGGCGGAAAAGCCCGCAGAAAAGAGCGAGGAGAAATTTAACGGAGAAACCGCACAAAAAGAACAGAAAAGAAAAACGAATCTTTTAGACCAATTCGCTGTTACAAATGCCACAAACTGGGACATATAGCTGTAAACTGCGGGAAGCCTAGCGTAGTTTTCTCCTACGTGGAGGAAAAAGACGAGAATATGGAACATTTATTTCGATATCTTCACGACCTGCAAGTTAATGGCAAACCATGCCGAGTTCTAAGAGACAGTGCCGCCACGATGGACATTGTCCATCCGTCTTACGTGACGGTAGATTTCACCGGAGAAGTAGCATGGATAGAACAGGTTGTAGAAGACCACAGCGTGTGTCTGGCCATGGCCAAAGTCAAAACCAGTGGACCATTCGGGGAGCTAGGGACTGAGGCTGCAGTTTCCAAATTTTCGTCACTGCAGTATCTTTACATCTTTTCGAATCGTTCGAACCAGTTACTGCGTGACAAAGGGCTCAAACTGGGAGAGGGCATAGTACAGGCATTGACCCGAGGCCAAGCTCGTAAGATCGCGGCGCTTTCGACTGAAAATGCACAAGCTCCTCCAGCGGAAGCAGAAAAGGGGATAACTTCAATACCCGAATCCGAGCTAGGTCCGAGGGACAAAAGAACAGTTGAGGAGAGCCTGCCAGCTGACCAGCTCAATGAGAGCGTAGCACTAAAGCATCAAAGTTCTAGCCTGCAGGAAGAGCAAGCTGACGCACTCACAAGCTAGACAGGGTCGTTATTATCACTGGCCTCAAAGAACTTTGATCAGCTCTTACGTCTGAATAGAGAGTCACTGGCAGCTGACGCAACGTGACGATACATGAGAGAGGAGGATTGTTGTATCGGCACTACAGAGATTGAAAGGGTAGGATTTTAGATCAGTTAGTCGTACCTACTAAGTATAGGGAGGACCTTCGGAGTCTCTGTCATGGAAATGGGTGGTCCGGCCACCTAGGCATAAACAAATCAAAGGAAAGATTGCTTATGGAATACTACTGGCCTGGCTGTTTCAAAGACATAGAAAACCTTGTAAGATCATGCGACGCCTGCCTGCGTTCTGGTTTAACCAGGAGAGACATGGAAAGCTCCACTGAAGGTAGTGCCCTTAATAACAGAGCCTTTCAGACGACATGTAATAGACACGGTAGGGCCTCTTCCAAAAACAAAATCGGGCTACAGGTACTTGTTTACCATGCTGTGTCCGGCTACCAAGTTTCCAGAAGCAATCCCTTTGAAAGAGCTCAGCTCCACCGAAGTAGTAGACGCGCTTTTGACAGTGTTTGCACGAGTTGGGTTTCCAGCCGAAATTCAGGCAGATCAAGGGACAGTATTCACGAGCGCACTGACTTCCACATTCTTGCAGAAGTGCGGAGTAAAGTTAATGCACAGTTTGGTCTATCACCCTCAGTCAAACAGTGTAGAGAGGTGACATTCGGTGCTTAAGCGAGTTTTGCGTGCGCTCTGTTACGAGCACAAAGAGGACTGGGAGAACTGTCTGCCGGCAACTTTGTTCGCTTTGCGAACGGTTCCACATGAAGCGACAGGGTTCTCGCCAGCAGAACTAGTGTATGGGAGGACACTCCGTTCTCCACTAAAAATGTTAAGAGAGATGTGGGAGGAAGGAGGGGAGACGCCAACAGTGGTTGAATACATGCTAAATTTACTGGAACGGCTAAGCGCAACCTAAGAACTAGTCGGAAAGAACATGGGAATAGCTGAAAAGAACGCCAAATTCTATTACGTCAAGAATGCGAGGCTTCTTACGTTTAACGCCGGAGACCAGGTAATGATCCTCAAACCTTCAAGAACAAGCAAGCTTGAAGTTCACTGGGATGGGCCCGTTAAAGTGTTGCACAAACTTTCAGAAACTAACTATGCTCTGAAAATGCCCGGTCGCAGGAAGGAGGTGACGATATATCACTGCAATTTGATGAAGCCGTATATAGAGCGAAGCGGAGTCGTTAACTATACCATCAAAGAGCAGGATGGCGCTACTACCAAGTTTAGGGAGTATAGGGCGACCTCCAACTCTGAAATCGGCCTAGAAGAAGTAGTAGAACACTCGGTAAGTTCGCACGCTCTAAGACCCGAGCAGCTAGATGAGCTAAAGGAGGTGTTAGGGGAATGTCTCGACAAATTCAGCGATCGGCTGGGTAGAACCGAACTAATAACGCATGAAATGGAGCTGACATCAACCGAACCAGCAAGATCGAAGCCGTACAGGGTGTCTCCAAGACAGAGAGAGATTATGGAGGCAGAGATACAGCGCATGCTAGAGTTGGGAGTTATTGAGCCCGCTGAGAGTGACTACACGTCACCACTAATACTCGTAGAAACCCCTAACAAGGACCCTCGTCCGTGTGTTGACTATAGGAAATTAAATGCCATCACTAGGGATCAGCTGTACCCGATACCCAACATTGAGGAACGAATTGAAAGAGTTAGCGCTGCTAAATGCATTTCAACTATAGATCTCGTGCGGGGGTACTGGCAAGTTCCCCTTTCAGAAAGTGCCAGCCTTTATGCCGCATTCATATCACCTGTAGGCCCTTTCCGCCCTCTCCCACTAGCTTCGGGCTGAAGAACGCGCCGTTTAGCTTCTCTAAGTTAATGGATATTGTCCTAAAAGGCTTGCAGGAGTTCGCCTTGCCCTATCTTGATGATGTAGCAATTTTTTCGGGTGGCTGGGAACAACACGTATTGCACCTCAAACAGGTGTTCTCACGGTTGAGGGAAGCCAGCTTAACGATGAAAGCAGAAAAGTGTAGGTTTGGTTGTTCGCAGGTTATTCGCAGGCCATGTTCAGGTTCGCAGGCCTGCGCAGGTTCGCAGGCCATGTTGTCGGTCAGGGCATTAGCCCTGACCGACAACATGGCCCAGCCGACAACCGACAGTCCATTAACGGACACCCTCCGAAAGGGAGCACCGAATGACGTACACTGCGATAAGGAAAAAGAGAACGCTTTCCAAAGTTTGAAAACGCTATTGGTTTCTCGCCCGGTGCTTCGCGCGCCATACTACACAAAGGAATTCATAGTTCAATGCAACGCAAGCGACAGTGGTATGGGCGTGGTACTTAGTCAGGTCGGCGACGATAACGAGGAGCATCATATCCTCTATGCCAGCCGAAAACTAAATGTAAGAGAGGAAGCCTACAGCGCTTAAGAGAAGGAATGTGCTTGTTTAGTTTGGGTCGCCCAGAAGTTGTCGTGTTACTTGGACCGAGCGAAGTTCATCTTCGTGACCGACCACTGTCCTCTGACGTGGCTCAACCAAATGTCACACAAAAATGGTCGCTTGCTCCGATGGAGCCTCCCTCTCCAAGAGTACAACTTCTCCGTTAGATATAAGAAGGGAAAGTTGCATAGCAATGCGGATGGATTGAGCTGGCTAATTTGAATTCTGCGTTTGAGGGTCCCGATTAAATTTTAGGGTTACTAGTGTTAATTTTATTAGGTGAAGAAAATCCTCTCTCATTTAGCAGGATTCCCTCCATGATTGCTGAATTTGTCAGCCGGAATTTGCTTCAGAAATTGGCATACCGAACTGCAGCATTTTTTTTGTTTCTGCACTTATGTTTTTTTTTTTGAAGCCTAGCGGGTCTAAATTGAGAGCCTGTGCACGTCATCTCGGCGCAGAGCCGTGTTGTGGGGTTCTTTTTGCAGTTGCCTGTCCTTGTTGGATGTTTTGGGGTGGTGACAAGAATACACAAGTGGTCGCTGCGAGCCAAGACATCAATCCCCCCCTGACCACCAGCCGTTCTCTTCCTGCGTAGCGGTTGTCAGCGCTAGACAGTCGAGATTTTTCGGGCCACGGAGGCGCTGTTAAGAATCGCGAGCTGCAATGCAGGATTGCCACTGAAGTACGACTGGGGAACAAGACGCGCATCCGCCACTCTCCGTCGCTTCCGTTTGGATGCGTTCGATGAAGCGGGCTTTGTGCTGAAACGACCACCATCCTCTAGCCCCATCGCCGTTGTGACGGAATGAGTTCGGTGGACGAACTATTGTGCCCGAACTCCCCAGCGCGGACCTGATCTGCTACGCGTGCGCGAGCTGCCGCGGGAAAGCCAGTTTTTGTTGCTTCGCACGCGCTGACCGGGACGCAGGACAACGAGCTACCCAGAATGGCTCCGAGCTACCCGGAACGGCTCCCCTCTGACGTCGGCTCCAGACATAAGAATGTGTGTGCCTTTGTGTGCGTAGGCCGCCCTGCGGGAGGCGGCTAGTTTTGCAATGAAAAACGAACGTTCGCCGCCTTGTATCGCCGGCGGACCGAGTGTTTAAAAACTGCTGTTGTGCGAATGCTCGACACACTTTTCCTTAAGCAGTCATTTTGGACTGACACTCTTTTTCTTAATAATAATAATAATATTTGGGGTTTTACGTGCCAAAACCACTTTCTGATTATGAGGCACGCCGTAGTGGAGGACTCCGGAAATTTTGACCACCTGGGGTTCTTTAACGTGCACCTAAATCTAAGCACATGGGTGTTTTCGCATTTCGCCCCCATCGAAATGCGGCTGCCGTGGCCGGGATTCGATCCCGCGACCTCGTGCTCAGCAGCCCAACACCACAGCCACTGAGCAACCCCGGCGGGTCCACTCTTTTTCTTATGCTGTCATGTTGGACTAACATTCTCTCTGAAGCAGTCATTTTAGACTGATTTAAATACTGTAAATAAACCCATATTCCTCGTTCTTGATGAGAAGCAGTTCTTCCCTTCATCAACGTCCTCAGCGTGGATAAGTTGGACGACGGCATGGGCCAGCTACCTTCGAATTCATGCCGGACTCCAATCTTGACAACGAATCACGAGCGATGGGATTGAGCTTCCAAGCCTGACACCGTCCCTTCTGAATGTGCCGCCAAAGAAGTTGCGATGACCGGAAATCATCATGCCATTGGTGACCACATCCCCATTGGCAACAGGAATATCATGTATGAAACAGATTTACCTGATAATGCCTTTCCGAGGGCTAGGAGATTGCAGTATGACGCAGGCACTGATTCCGCTTTGCGATGCAGAAGACCCTACTTGTGTTTCCCAGCCTACTGCTTTAAACTGTGGCATGCCTGTTTATGGTAGTGTCATTCGTGTTCGGACTGCAGGGCATCGATAATGAACCGCGCATGCGCCACCTGCCCTCCGGAAGCTGCCCGTCACCCCTCAACACGCCACCAAAAAATTGCGATGACAGGGAATCATCAGGCTATTGGTGACCCCATCCTCATTGGCAAGAGGAATATCATGTGTAAAACAGCTTTACCTGATAACGCCTCTCCAAGAGCTAGGGGAATGCAGTAGAACGCAGGCACTTAATCCACTGTGCGATGCAGAACACTGCGCTTGCGATTCCCAGCCTGCTGTTGTAAACTGTGGCATGCATGTATAAGGAAGTATCGTCGGGGTTCAGCTGCAGGGCACCGAGAAGGATACGGCAATCTGCCGCCTCCCCTCTGGAAGCTGCCTGTCCTCTAAATGTGACGCCGAAGCAGATGTGGTTACGCGAAATCACCGTGCCATGGGTGACCACACCGTCATTGGCAGGAGGGCCGTCATCTATCAGAGAGCTTTAACTGATAACAGCTCTCCGAGTGATAGGGTATTGCAAAAGAAAGCAGGCACTTAATCCACTTCGCAATGCAGAATACCACGCTTGCGATTCCCAGCCTGCTGTTGCAAACTGTGGCATGCTTGTTAGCGGGAGAGACGTTGGTGTTCGGAATGTAGGGCACCAAAAATGAAGGGGAACTCTGCCACCTCCCCTCCGGAAGCTACCCGTTCCGTCTTAATGTGCTGCCGAAGAAGTTGCGATGACAGAAAATCATCATGCCATTGGTGACCACACCGTCATTGGCAAGATGGATATCAAGTATAAAACAGCTTTAGCAAATAGTGTCCCTCCAAGGGTTAGGCGATTCCAAAAGAAAGCTGGCACTTAATCCACCTTGCGATGCAGAAGATTACGCTTTCGATTCCCAGCCCTCTGTTGTAAACAGTGCCATGCCTGTTTAAGGGAGTGTTATCGAGGTTTGGACTGCAAGGCACCGAGAATGAACCGCGCGTATGCCACCTCCCCTCTGGAAGCTGCAAGTTCCCTCTGCATGTGCGGCCAAAGAAGTTGCGATGACTCGAAACCATCATGCGATTGGTGACCACATCGTCATTGGCAACAGGAGTATCACGTATAAAACAGCTTTACCTGGTAATGCCTCTGCGGGGCTAGGGGATTGCAGTAGAACGCAGGCACTTATTCCACCTTGCGATGTAGAAGACCGTGCTTGTAAACCGTGGCATGCTTGTTTACGGGAGTGTCATCGGTGTTCAGACTGCAGGGCACCGAGAATGAACCACGCATCTGCCGCCTGCCGTCCGGAAGCTGCCCGTCCTCTCTGAATATGCCGCCAATAAAGGTGCGATGCTAGAAAGTCATCATGCAAATGCTGACCACATCATCATTGGAACGAGGAATATCATGTATAAAATAGCTTTACCTTATAATGCCTATCCCACGGCTAGGGATTTCCAGAAAAACAAAAGCACTTAAGCCACTTTCAGATGTAGAAAACTGCGTTTGCGATTCCCAGCCTGCTGTTGTAAACCGTGGCATGCTTGTTTACGGGATTGTCATCGTGTTCGGACTGCAGGGCAGCGAGAATGAACAACGCATCTGCCACGTGCCGTCCGGAAGCTGCCCGTCATCTCTGAATATGCCGCCAATAAAGTTGCGATGCGACGAAATCATCATGCTATTGCTGACCACATCGTCATTGAAACGAGGAACATCATGTGTAAAACAGCTTTACCTGATAATGCCTCACAAGGGCGAAGAGGCCACTACAACAATACTTACGGACTCGCAAGAAGCGTGCAGAAGGTACAGCAGTGGACGCATATCCACTGCGGCCATCCGCATACTCAAGACGAGAAAAATCACCTTTTCGAGATGCTTCATTATGTGGACACCAGGTCATGAGACTGTGACAGGGAACCAGCGTGCCGACGCCAACGCCCGAGCATACGCCAACCGGGGGGCGCACCACGACGGGGAACCGGACACAGTCACCAGACGCTATGGAGCAATTTTAGAAAACCAAAGAGCCCTAAGGAGGATCTACCCCCCTCCCCACAAAGACCTTAGTAGAGAGCAGTCGGTTGCCTGGAGACAACTGCAGACTAATACATACCCCAATCTGAGTCTGCTCAGCAAAATCTATCCGTCAACATATGACAATAAATGCCCGCTATGCGGTGAACACGCAACGCTTTACCACGTTACATGGGCCTGCCAAAAGCCAAAGGTAGCGCCAGTACACAAAACACCAACACCGGAGCAGTGGGAGGCTGCGCTATCCTGCTCGAAGCCTGAAGAACAGCTCAAGCTGATCGACAGAGCTAGCAAGATGGCAAAGTCCACAGGGGCCCTGGACTGAGGGCTCCACCTTCGCCGGTATACCTCCTTTGTGAAAATAAAGTTTTTCATTCATTCCAAGGGCTAGGGGATTGCAGTAGAACGCAGGCACTTAATCCACTGTGCGATGCAAAAGACTGCGCTTGCGATTCCCAGCCTGCTGTTTTAAACTGTGTCCTGCCTTTATAAGGGAGTGTCATCGGGGTTCGGCTGCAGGGCACCGAGAAGGAAACGGAATCTGCCACCTCCCCTCCAGATGCTCCTGTCCCCCCTGAATGTGACGCCAAAGGAGATGCGATGACAGGAAACCATCATGCCATTGGCGACAACATCGTCTTTGGCAAGAGGAGCATCATGTATAAAACAGCTTTACCCGATAATGTCTCTGCAGGGCTAGGGTGTTCCAGTATGATGCAGGCACTCATTCCACCTCGCGATGCAGAAGACCGTGCTTGTATTTACCAACCTTCTGTTGTAAACCGTGGCATGCTTGTTTACGGGTGTGTCATCGGTGTTCGGACTGCAGGGCACCGAGAATGAAGTACACATCTGCCACCTGCCGTCCGGAAGCTTGCCGTCCTCTCTGAATATGCCGTCAAATAAGTTGGGATGAGAGGAAATCTTCATGCATTGTTGACCACATCGTCATTGAAACGAGGTATATCATATATAAAACAGCTTTACCCGATAATGCCTCTCGAAGCGCTAGGGGATTGCAATAGAACGCAGGCACTTAATCCACTGTGCGATCCAGAAGACCGTGCTCGCGATTCGCCGCCTGTTGTTGTAAGCCATGGCGTGCCTGTTTAAGGGAGTGTATTGAGTGTTCGGACTGCAGGGCGCATAGAATGAAACGGTCATCTGCTACCTTCCCTCTGGGAGCTCCCCGTCTCCTCTGAATGTGCCGCCTAAGATGTTACGATGACAGGAAAGCATGATGCCATTGAGGAACACATGGTCACGGGTAAGAGGAATATAATGTAAAAAACAGCTTTATCGTATAATGCTTCTCCGAAGGCTAGGGTATTGCAGAAAAACACAAACACCTAACGGATTTTCAGATGCAGAAAACCGCGTCTAAGATTCCCAGCTTGCTGTTGTAAACCGTGGCATGCCTGTTTACGGGAGTGTCATCGCTGTTCGGACTGCAGGGCACCGAGCATGAAACGGACATCTGCCACCTCCCCTCCGGAAGCTGCCCGTCCCCTCTGAATGTGCCACAAAAGAAGATGCGGCGACCGGAATTCACCATGCCACGGGTGACCGCATTGTCCTTGGCATGAGAACCATAATGTATAAAAGAGCTTTACCCGTCATACTTCTCCGCGTGCTAGTGATTGTAGAACAACACAGACACTCAATCCATTTAATACTGCGATGCAGAAAACCACGTGATCTGAAGTGAAGGCGCTGAAATGACGGAGGACAAAGAAGAAACACCCACACACACAGGGCGCCGGCGATTGCGATTCCCAGCCTCCTGTTGTAAAGCCTGCTATGCCTGTTTACGGGAGTGTCATCGCTGTTCGGACTGCAGGGTACCGAGAATGAACCGGGAATTGACCACCTCCCCTCCGGAAGCTGCCCTCCCCTATGAGTGTGCCTCCAAAGCAGTTGCGATGACAGGAAATCATAATGCCATTGGTGACCTCATTGTCATTGGCAAGCGGACCATCGTGTGTAAAACAGCCTTACCTGATAATTTCTCTCGGATGGCTAGAGGATGGCAGAAGAACGCAGTCGTTTAAACAATTTCCGATGCAGAATACCACGTTTGCGATTCCAAGCCTGCTGTTGTAAACGGTGACATGCCTATTTAGGGGAGTGTCATCCGTGTTCGGACTGTAGGGCACCGAGAATGAACCGGGAATTGACCACGTCCCCTCCGGAAGCACCCCGTCCCCTCTGAATGGGCCGCCAAAGAATTCCCGATGACAAGAAATCATTATGCCATCTGTAACCACATCGTCATTGGCAAGAGGACCATCATGTGTAAAGCAGCTTTACCTGATAATACCTCTCCGAAGGCTATGGGATTGCAGTAGAACGCAGACCTTTTATTCCACTCTGCTATGCAGACGTCCACGCTTGCGATTCCCAGCCTGCTGTAATATCCGTGCCATGCTTTTTATGGTAGTGCAATCGGTGTTCGCACTGCAGGGCACCGCGAATTTCCTGGGCATCTGCCACATCCCCTCCGGAAGTTTTCCGTTCCCTCAGAATGTTCCGCCAAAGAAGATTCGATGACAGGAAATCACCGTGGTGTGCGTGACCACATCATCATGGTTAGAGGACCATCATGTAAAAAAAAAAATTTACCTGATAATACGTCTCCGAGGCCTAGAGGATTGCAGATGAACCCAGGCACTTAATCCATTTAACACTCTGATGTAGAACACCGTGCTTGCGATTTACAGCCTCCTGTTGGAAACCCTGGCTTGCCTGTTTACGAGAGTGTCATTGCTGTTCGGATTGCAGGGTACCGAGAATGAAGCGGGAATTGACCACCTCCACTCCGGACGCCACCCGTCCCCTCCGAATGTGCCACTGAATAAGTGTCGATGACAGGAAATCGTCATGCCATAGGTGACCACATCGTCATTGCAAGAGGCCCATCATGTATAAAACAGTGTTACCTGACAATGCGTGTCTGAGGGCTAGGGGATTGCAGTAGCACGCAGGCCTCTTAATCCACTTTGGTATGCAGAAGACCGCGCTTGCGATTCGCAGCCTGCTGTAGTATCCGTGGCAGGCATGTTTACGGGAGTGCCATCTGTGTTCGGAATGCAGGGCACCGAGAATTAACCGGGCATCTTCCACCTCCCCTCCGGAAGCTACCCGTGCCCTCTGAATATGCCGCCAAATTAGATGTTATGGCAGGAAATGCTGCACAAGGGGATAATTCAGGATTCCGCGAGTGCCTGTGCTGCGCCTGTCATTCTCGTGAAAAAGAAAGGCGGCAGTTGGTGATTATGTGTTGATTATCTGCGGCTAAACAACATTACCAAGAAAGATGTCCACCCACTTCTGCGTATAGATGCTGCCCTTGGCTGCCTTCAATCGACTTCTAACTTCTTTTCTGTAGACTAGAAATCCGGCTACTGGCAAACCGCGATGCATACCGAGGATAAGGAAAAGACAGCATTCATAACACCCGAGGGACTTTTTGAACTCAATGTCCCGCCGTTCGGCTTGTCAAACGCATCCGCCACCTTCGAAGGATTCATGGATACTGTTCTGCGAGGTGTACAGTGGGATATATGCATATGCTACCTGAGCGATGTTCTTATCTGTGCGCGCACATTTCACGACCACAACACACATCTCGGCATTGTCCTCCCCTGCATACAGAAGGCTTGTCTTGTGCTCAATTCTAACGAGTGCCCTTTTCATGAGCACCAAGCCTTGCTGTTGGGACATATTGTGTACAGTGACGGCGTCAGATCTCACCCTGCGAATACGGAGGCTCTTGAAGCGTTTGAACCACCTCAGTCTGTAAAACAACTTCGCAGCTTTCTAGGGCTCTGCTCCTATGTTGGGCGGTTCGTGCCTGGATATACTGATGCCACTTATCCTTTGACAAGCCTCCTGCACGAGAATGCCGCTTATGAATGGACGCCTGATTGTTCTGCTTCCTTTCTACAGCTAAAGTTTCTGCTGAAATCGTGGCCAATCTTCCGACACTTCAATCCTTCCGCGACCATAGAAGTGCACACAGATGGGAGTGGTGTTGGTTTTGTTGCTGCTCTGGTTCGATGCTTGGTTAACTACGGACACGTCATCGCCTACGCAAATTGGTCATTCCCCAAACCCAAGCGCAACCAGGCGGTGACTGAGCAGGAATGTGTTGCAGTTATTTTGTGGTGCGGCAATTTCGGTCCCATCGTTATGGGCGTCTCTTTACGATCGTCACTGATCATCATACTTTCTGCTGGCTCGTGAAACTTCGCGATCCATCTGGGCGCCTTGCACAATGGGACCTGCGTCTGGAAGAGTACATCTTCACTGTACCCTACAAGAGCCCCCGACGAAACGCTGATGCCAATTCCCGTTCAAGGATTTCTCTTCGTACAATGGAATGCGACGCGGACAGCTTTGACCACCTCATCGCATCTGTACACCATGATTTCCCAGATGCCACAACCTTCGCAAGTGAGAAACGTGATGATCCGAGTTCAGAACCACTTTTCTCTGCAGCGAAAAAGTCGACATCATGTAGTTTTTTGTGTTCAGGATGGACTGCTGTATTAGAAAAATGTCTCCGCCATAGGTGCACGGTTTCTTCTGGTTGTGTCAGAAGCCCTCCGCTCTTCCGTTTTGCGCGTCGTGCATGATTATCCAACTTTCGACTACTTAGGCTCCACGTGGGCACTCCACCGTGCCAAAGAAAAAACTTACTGACCTCAAATGAGCAAGACAACGGAGATATACGTAGCCATTTGCGCCGAGTGTCAAAGTCACAAGAGACCTACTGCAGCTCCAGCTGGTTTCATACAGCATGCGGTGCCACCCAGTCCCCCTTTGAGCAAGGAGGCATTGACCTCATAGGACCGTTCCCACGTTCTTGCATACAAAACTGATGGATCATAGTGTGTGCCGACTACCTGACCCTGTCCTCTGAGAAGGCAGCGCTATCCTCTGCCACTGCAGGTGAGGTTCAAATTTTACGCTGCATTTCTTTATCATTTGTCATGGTCCCCCTCAAGTGATCCCTCGCACCAAATTGTTTCACAGATGATGTTGAAAAACGTATACGGTTGTGTGCCTCGAACCTGCTACACTCAATGCCTTATCACTCGCAGGCCAATGATGTGAAGGAACGCTCGGACAGAACACTTGCGGTCATGATTCTCACGTACGTAAGCTCGGACCACAAGAACTAAACGAAGTATTACCATTGGTCACTTACGCATACAACGCAGTGCAACATGAGACCACTGGATGTAGTCTGCTTTTGCTTCTTTACGCTCGTCCACCCAGGTACACATTAAACACTATCTTTCATTTTGGTAAGTGATAGGACGCTTGTATTGGGGAAACGCTCTGCCGAGCGAAGGATGCTCGGCGCCTTGCTCGATCACGTACTCTAGCTTCACAAAGGCATTCAAAATGCCGATATGGTTCTCTACACCGGCAAGTCACTTATGCTCCGGGTGACCTAAGTGTGCCTATGGACTTCCGTGAGTAAACGCGGTCAAAAACTGCTTGCCGACTATGTTAGACCATTCATTGTGGTTGAGCGTCTCGGCGAGATGAATTATCAGATTGCACACCTGAATTCCAGTGGAAGATGGTCTTCCAAGGACAACATCATGCATGTAGCCCACTCAACGGGAGCCCCACTGACTAGTCACTCGGTGGGCTTCGTCTGCGACAGTAGCCATGTTACAGTGCGTCAAAAGGTGTGCAGCAGCATCATCAGCAGCAACAACAACAACATTAAGAGGGCAACGACGAAGAGGAAGACGAAGTGCAGTACCGGCACCCACCTGCCCTACGGCTTCCCGAAATAAACGCCTGCTACACGCCCCATAAAAACATCACGAATGAAACTTGGACCCCCTGGTTTTCTTTCTTTACGCCCATTACAAAGCGGGGGTCTTGAATGCGGCACCTTTCTTCTCTTCAGTTAGCATGTGTAGGTAAATTGTTCAGTTGCCTTGACATCAAAGTTGACAAAAGCAGACGCCTGCCGCCGAAACATTGTTCTGCATCCACCACTAAGGCTATCAGTGGTGGCGTTGGCTAACACTCCCAGATTTAGGTGACGCAGATAGACATAAATACCGAAGAAAGTGGCTGGGTAAATGAAGCCCCGATTGCTCAATTGGTAAGAGCATCGCGCGCATCTTTCGAAGACGTGCGTTCGTATCCCACCTACCATCAGTAGTTTTTTCTCACACTTTTATACCAATTATTTTTAATGGCATGAGTACAGAATGACACTAGTTTCTTGCGCAGCACTTCCGGTTCAGCTCCTAAGATGAGCGGGAACGAAATTGAAAATATATCACAAAAAAAATTAAAAAACAGTACAGTACAAAATCCATCGGGTTTCATTATCGATTTGATATCAAACCGTAAGTTTAGCGGCAAGTTCGGTTACTTAAACAGCTCGAATAATTTGAAGTAAGTAGAAATCACTGATTACCGGGGACCAAATTCAAGACAAATCAGAAAAATAGGAAAGAAATAGTACAGTATAGTATTCACGGGTTTCACTTAGGTATCATATCAGGTCATAAGTTTAGTTGCAAGTAGACTTAGTGAAGTGCCTGGAATAATTAGAATTTATTAGAAATTACTGAATACCGTGGACGAAACACATGATAAATCAGAAAAATAGAAAAAAAGGACCGTAGAAAATTCATTAAATTCTATTATAGATGAGACATCGGTGAATAAGTCCAGTTACAAATTGAATGACAGAAGTCCCTGGAATAAGTAGACTTATTCCTTGCGCAGCACTTCATGTTCACCTCTTGTGACAAAGGCAGACGAAATTCAATATAAACTGAACAAAAAAGAAATATAGTACACTACGAAATTCGTGCATCTTTGTTAATATATCAGAGTATAAGTTTAGTTACAAGTTTAGTTACCGAAGCGTCTAGAATAGTTATAATTAATTAGAAATCATTGATCAGAAAATATATATCAGAAAAAGAAATTGTGCGGTACAATATTCGTGGGTTTTATTATAGGTACATCACAGGACAACTTTAGTAATCGGTTGAGTTAGTGAGATGTCAGGAATAATTGAAATTAATTATATATGGCTTATTACCGCACACTAAAACACCGAATCGTAGGCTTCACTGATCCGCCACGTCAGCACTTTGGCGAAATTCCTGGAAACCCGGCAGCAGAAAACGGAAATAATGACGTCAATAATGACGTCAGTCACAAGAAGTTGGCATGATTTTTCACCGTTTAAATAACGCAAAGCAGTTGCCTGCCATGGAGTGAACACTTTTGCTCCTCTCTCCCAGTGAACAGGTGCTCGCTCGCTCGCTTGCTAGGTACAGCTGCGCGCGCACGCTCATTACACGTTCTGACGTCAGCACTGGAGAGGCCCCATAAGTTGCACTTCATGTGCCGTTCGCTAGGGAGCTACACCCCGCCAGGTGGCGCACGCTGCGCTGCCTCAGTATCCTCCCTCGCTCCTCGCCCGTTGATCGTACTAGGGGAAGCTGTTAGCTCGCATGATCCACCGAGTTCGGTTCGTGTTTTGCGTTCGTCTGAAGCTAACCTCAATAACACCGACGATGAAGTGCACGTGTCACTAAGAGACACCTAAGCAAACGACTAATGTTGCTTGTCATTGTTTATCTCTATTTTATTTCAGTTTAGTTCTACGGGTCTCTTCCCCTATGTTTTACTTCTCAATATTTCTTCACTCCTATGATATCACTAATAAAAATCCGGCTCCTCGGTTTTCTTTTTTCTCATGTATTACATAGCAGGCTTTGATGTCTTGAGGTAGTATGACGGAGTTTACGGCCAGTAGCCTTCACCTTAAAAGCTCACATAAACGAGACATCTGCGGCACAAATGATTTTCCACATCTGTCGCCATGACCGTGAGTGTTGGCACTGGCTGACAATTATAGGGATAGTTATAGTAGATAAACATAATCTAACAACAGAAAGATAAACATGAAAAGTGGATGGGTAAACAACGTCCCGCTGGTCAAAGTGGTAAGTGCATAGCACGCGTAATGCGAAGAAGTGGGTTCGTATCATCCTTCGACAAATAGTTTTTTCACCCACATTCTTGTTTCTTTATATATCATTTATTTACTTCAGTTAGTAACTTGGAGTAATTTCTCCGTTGCTGTACTTGGCGTGAGTGTTTGTTGGCTTCTGATGATGCCAGTAATAAAAATCGGGAATACTGATATTCTGTATACTTCTTCATTACACAGCAATCGTCCCGAATGCGGTATCCTTGATGTGCACTGGTAGCATGTGTGGGTTGATTGACCAGTTGGTTTATCCTGAATGTTTGAAAAAAATTGACGCCTGTGGCAAAAATGATGTTCCACATGGCAGGCAAGGCCATGAGTGGTGGCCCTGGCTAACACTTCCTTGCTTAGTTCACCCAGATAAATTTCAATACCGAAGAAAGTGCTTATGTAAACGACGCCGCCGGAGGTGTAATGGCGAGACCATTGCAGGAATAACGGAAGACGTGGGCTCGTATCCCAGCTACATCCAGTCATTTGATTTTGATCTATTTATTATTTCTTTATTTCATTTGACAACTATGACCAATTTCCCCTCTGCTGTCCTTGGTACGAGAAGAAACGATTCAACACGCTCATCAGAAAAAGTATTAAAAAAGTACTAGGCATTCCGTTACGGGCGAGCACGGACCTCCTTATGCAACTAGGAGTGCACAACACATTAGGCGAGATAATCGAGGCCCAGGAGTCAGCCCAACTGGCCCGTCTATCCTGTAGCCAGGCTGGAAAAAAGATACTGGCAGTTCTTGGGATCAACCCTATCCTCATGGAAGAGCGGAGAAATGAAATTTCAGAAAATCGAAGGAACAACATACGAGTTGCATCATTTCCCCGAAATGTTCATCCTCAACACAACGTAGGCAGACGCAGGGCAAGAGCCCTCGCCCTCCTCAAGCATACCGAGGACGATCCCTACTCGGCACGTTTTGTCGACGCAGCCCAATATGGACAGTCGTCTAACTTCGCCTTTGCCCTCGTTGATCACAACGGACAGATAGTGAATGCGGCTTCCCTGAAGTGCTCAACACCAACCAGAGCGGAGCAGGCCGCAGTTGCTAGAGCACTCCTAGACAACAGCAGATCACAAATCTTCACTGATTCGAGATCGGCGGTCAGGGCTTTCGCTTCAGGGTCCATCGCTGAGGAGGCTCACAAGATTCTCAAGAACAAGACAATCTCTCCACACACAATCACGTGGTTTCCGGCTCACCTCGACCCCAGCTTGATTCGTTTCCCAATCTGAATGACATCGCCCACTCCCAAGCGCGCGCACTAACCCACCGCGCGGGAGCAGGATCGAGTTCAGACTCCAGGGTTCTCGAGTTTCGGGACTTATCCTTCCCCTCACATCAAACTGGCTAGACCTCTGGCGTCCACTTTACGCATGCTTCAGACGATGTGCTATCCAAACCTGGCCCTTTTCCACACGATCACTCCAGAGGCTTTCAGCTCTACTTGGCCCGACTGTGGGGCTGTTAGCAATCTCGCACACATGCTCTGGCGATGCCCGTCGTTACAGGGACCCAATTGCATCACAGAACAAGCATGGAGCTCTGCCTTCCGGAGCTCAGAATATGCACGTCCAACTTGGGCTGTCCAAACAGCCCACGATGCGGCGGTTAGGCTCGGCCTACCAGTCCCCACGTGGGAGCGGCCCGCAGCTCTGCCCTAGGCCAAAGCTTCTCAGGATCTTGTCATTAAAGTTCTTTGTCTGTCTGTCTGTCTGTCTGTCTGTCTGTCTGTCTGTCTGTCTGTCTGTCTGTCCTTGGAGTCAGTGTTTGTTGGCTTCTTATACATGTCATAATTAGAAGCCTACATGTCTACGCCCACTAGCTGAATTTATAGCCTGTCATTCTACTGATTTGCGGTGTATCATTTTATCAGCCAGACTACTGTCAGTTTACTCAATTGATAAATCTGTATTTTGTTTCTTACTGTATTACAGTGATGCAGTCTGAATTTGAATATATGCGGTGCCTTTCAAGAGCTTAGTATGCTACCGGGTATAGCTAATATAGCTCACTGCGTAATAGGTAATTCGCAATTCTATCTAAATTTTTGTCATGGTATGTGCATATGAGCCACGATGAATATTTTTGCAAAAGCTCACTACTATAGTGCATTGCCAAACTGCTGCTAAGAGTATCACTACACTGCTTTCAGCGTCTTTGCGTAACCTCCTTTGACATGGTGTCATCAGCAAAAACTGCAGTCCAAACGAATGAATCAATATTGCCCTGCGACACAGAATACTAAGTGGAATAATTGTAGGGGTAAATAATAAACTGGTCAAGCAATTGAGCATAAACCTTATTAACATAGCAGCAAGTGGTAAAAGCCGTGCAATATTTCTGTTTGAAGGACGTTTTGTAGCTGGCAGACGTTAAGTTGGAAGCAAATGTATAATGGTAAGTGATTGTAGGCGAGGTAACCCAAGCAGTCTTCGTTACCCAGATTCCTATTAAAAAGCAGCAATAATCACAGCATAGCTAGCCCTCATTGCGTGCTTGCTTGGTTACCTAAGCACACCAAAAACATGCCCACAATAAAAACGCGCATAACCCCCTGCACAATGACCTCATTCGCAACTCAGCATTCAAACCGGTACCTGACTTCGGCTTGGACTGGTGAATGTTACGGCCAACTGCGGATGCCAGCTCCTCTCTGGCACTACCAGCACTGGAGATATCTAGTGCTGTACTCACAAACCTATTATTGCAACCATGCTTTTTTGTCTGTCTATCTTGTCCGTTCGTCGTGAAACTAATCATGTAGTAATCAGACTGCCAGCATGCCACGTGAGACGTTAACCCATTAGAGACCGGTTTCTTTTTTTCTTTCTATATTCAAATAAATCTAATATATTAACTTACCTTTATACTAATAATTCACATGCAAGAAATTATTACTCTTGCCTAATTAGTTTTCGAATTATAGCCCGTGACCATATGGTCACACTGGGCCCTTACGCTACAGCAAAATACACGAAGTTAAAAACATTTATTTCAAGCCATGAAACATCACAAAAACATACATGGCGAATAGTCGAGCACTTATTTAGTGTGATATGGCTTGAGTCATGGAATACACATGCCGACGTCATATTTTGGGCATTGTGTGTGCACCATGCTATTGCAATTATCTCACTCATGCACACCTCCACCTCTTGCCATTAGGTATTGGTGTAACAATGTGGGCCACTTGGCCGTACCGTGTACCATTCAGGACAACACCAGTATTTGGGATTGTGCGTTGACCAGGTCCACTAGGCTTATTGTCCCATGGCATCAGGTATATCTTTGTGCAATTTGCCTGCGGAATTCCACCTGTGTGACGTTGAACCCTGTGCTCCGAATTAGCGCCCAAGCGTTACTGATAGATACATAACAAAGTCAAGTGAAAATCGGCCACCACCACTATTTGCCATGGATTGCAATCCAATAGGCGCCTACATTTGCATCCATCTGGTCTGTACCTCCTATAAAACTTGTGCTGAGCAACAGTGTTTGGATGGGACAACTTCATTCGCTTCTTCTCAACACGAGAGTACCTGTCTGCAGATGACATTGGCTCTACGCCGTTAATGGTGCTTACGATAGGTACTACAGAACTGTCCGTCTAGCGGACAACAATCATCCCATTGTCCCTCATCACGGGATCTTCGTGCCTGCGAGGTTGTTGCTTGACGAATTCTGGTCAAGCGATAGGGCACTCTTTGGGAACACGGTTCTTCTTCACTGTGCCCGTGCATTCGTAGCCCTGCGCCTTGAGATGCCTGAGTAGCTGCATGCTTGTGAATAAATTATCAAAATAGAAAAAGAAAGGAAAGTCGTGCGTCTCTGCCGCGAGTTCTTCCACCATTTGAAGAAGCGGCGCCGCTGCTTTTCCGAAGTCCTTTTCATATTTTTTCAGATGTTCCGGGATCCCCTGCTTGCCTTGATACACTTTGAAGTTTACAAGGTATCTGTTCTTGGCATTTAGGCACCATACTTTATACCTTAAGCAGAGAGGCTTTCCGCGCATAAACTGTTTACAGCCATCACGACCATAATACTCGATCATACTTTCATCATAGCTCAGGTGACGCACAGGTTGAAAATGCTACAGAAATCTTGGATTCAATAGTGCCATCAATGGACGCAACTTTGCCAACTTGTCACTAACTGCTAGGCGTGCATTTGGCACAGTGCAGGAATTACATGCTCTGAACGAAGCGACTTCTTCGCACAGCATTGTAGGCCATCGTGTTTCGCATATCCGAGCCGCTATCCCAATAGCACTTTTGCCCTGGGAAGCGGTTATAGCCGGACAAAACGAGCACTCCAAGAAAATTTAATTCTTCTTTGGTAACCTCCGGATCGGGCATATTCAAAAATAACACATACGTTCTTGTTTGTTCGACTTGCAGCTCCACGACGGCTTTGTAAAAAAGTTCGAACAACTCAACAGGTTAAAAGTCCTTGTAAGCAGCAAAGTTTGGGTCGGGAAATAAGCCAAGGTTTATCTGGAGATCACCCTTCGTCCACTTAGAAACAGTGAATAATTTTGCAGGAATGGCCGCATCAACTACTGAAGAAACCTCTGATGTACCGTCACCTTCCTCGCCGGGGTCATGACCGTCCGAGTCGCATACACCACCGCGGCGTCCGTCCGAGAAAACAGTTTCAGCGCCCGCTCATAGCTGACACCTGCTTAGATTGTCAATGAGCCCACCTGAGTCTTCATCCGCCGAGTCTTCATCCGAATAGGTGCTAGCCTCTGGCAGCTCGATATAAATCACTGACGCGTCGACATCTTCCTCTACGACTACCTTCGCTATTTCTTCCACCATCAACCTATTCAGACAATAAAATAAGAAATAACCACTGCGAGAACGCGCCAGCAGCCATGCAAGAGATGAGAATGCAGTTAAAAAAAAATTAGGTAGCCTAAAGGCCCAGCGTGACCATATGGCAACGCGCAAGATAACAGGCTCGTTCATGGATAAATCAAACATTAATCTTTCACAAATGCTCATCGAAGGTCACATATTCGAAGAACAATACGGAAGTAAGAATATCTGACTATTGCTTAAAGAAGTAGTGGAAAAAGAAACACGCTTACCCCTTGAAGCAATGCATGGCAACGCTACTCCCAGAGTAACACTTATTCCTGCCTTTGCGAGGGGCTCCCACAAAATGACTGACAGCTGCTGCCACTTGGTATCCATAAAGGGAACTCTAATCTGTCAAACGGCACGTCAAAGGCGATTTTGGTGGCGTTTTGTTAATCGTAATTAATTGAAACTCACTGTGCAGACTACTGTGACCATGGTCACGCTGGTCTTTAATGGGATAAGCGAAATCCAGCGCCGGTTTCAAGCTCAATGCTCTTGAGCACGCTTTGTAGAACGGCAATCATTCATTGGGAAGGCATTTCAGCGTCAACGAAGTAAACATCTGCTATTAGAGACGGCAGGATAAACAGCTGAACTCTACCAGGTAGGCAAGCGGTGATTGCTGCACATGGAATATGATTTTTACCCGCAACCTGAAGTAGAAGCGTTCTACGCCTCAGAAGCCTGTGGGTAAATAGCTCTGCCGTTTCAATTGAAATGATACAGAACGAGGCTCGTCGACTTGGAAAGAATCGCGGCTACAAACTTCACCGCAAGCAGCGAGTGAATGATGCGTTCCCTGGGGTCGCATGGGATCTCCTTCCGAATCAGAACGACATGTCAACAGCTGCATGCCTTTCACGTACAAAGAAAGCCTCACGGAGTTTCACCATTCGTGATCATCCTCTCAGCCAGCACGCAAGTTTCAAAGAAGGCTAATGGAACGGTTGGGTCCATCGGTTCTAGAAGTGTGGACCTTGAATTCTGATGACGCTGTCATCAAAGCTACAAACAAACTGGCATTTCAAGCTCAACTAACGCCGCTGAGGACCATCTATGCTAGTGAAGTTGCAACTAGCGAGCAAGCCCGAAGTGCGGATTTATCAAGCACAAGTTCTTATTCGGAATGTGTATTTTCAACATTAGAAAATGAGACTTGGCCCAATATTGTAAGTTACACCTGTGTTTGCTGCTTTGGTAACCTGCTTTTCGACGCAATCTTAGTGTACCCTAAAATAGGACGAAATAGGCAGTGGTGGAAATTACCTTAAAATTTTGTCCTGTGTAGAAACACACCCACAACTTTCTGTCATTTTAAATTGCGTTGACTATAGGAGTAAGTGAACTAAAAAAACAGTAACTAGGGCGTACACTAGTTCCATAAGAAGCGTGCGGCAAACTATCAGCAGGGCAGGCCTAATGTAGCGATTTCTGTCGCGTTGTTCTGTACTCCATTCTTATCATCTGTGCATGGCCGGTCAATCATGACAACGTAAGGAGAATGATGCCCGCACTCAGAACGTATCATAAAGGAGAGAATTGAGATATATTCATTACACTATCCCAGCTTCAGATATTTTTATGAAGCGTTTTCTTAAATATGTTTGTTAAACATAAGGCAAATATACATATATATGTCGTTGAAATTCCAGAAATGCTATACCCACCGCAAGCTTTGTTACTAAGTTGAAAGCTTTCAAGAAATCACTGAAGGGTGCGTCATTCGGACTCCCTTTGTTAATTGCATCAACGAAGTCATGGGTTATCTCCGCTAGTTGTGCTGCGGTTGAGAGACCTGATCGGAAGCCATGTTGTTGATACTAAATAAAACTTAGTTTTCAGGTGAGATATACTAGTTTTAAAGATTACATGTTCGAATAACTTAGAACGCGCACTTCTTCATCAGACTCGGCGATAGTTGATGGGTACGAGTTGGAGCATGACTTGGGTATAGAAATATTTTTCGCATGACGCCAGTCTTGCAGAATGTTTATTGTTTCTAAGCATGGTTCACAAATTCCGTTCAAATACAATTACAATGCATTGGCATATCGCTTGAAGAAAAGCGTTTGAAATGTCATCAGGGCTGGAAAACTTCATGTTTGGAGTGGGTTAAAGCAATAATTGTGGAAATGAATACTTGTCATCATGATATTAGTGCCAAGTGAATACATAAGGACATGCAAGGGCCACGTATATAGACAGAATTGTTTTCAAGTGTTTATCTTTATTCATCTTAGGAACAGGAAATAGGAAGCTCCTCACCATATTTAGGCAACGAAGATGAACATTGTAGCTTATATGGATGCCTTTGTGTTACTGTCCCGTGGCCTATATCATATGCGATAGAATGATGACCAAAATAGTGGCTATTTTAACCCCGACCCCAAGAGGCGAACATATATTGTCACGTAGCAGTGACGTAAAAGAAGGCAGCTAAACTGTGACTAAAAAAACTAGCGTTTTATTGGGCGAACTTGTGCGCTCAAAAGCAGGCTACACTCAAAGAACAACGATAGCAGCGAACACATCGGCGACCGTCGAAAATTTGATCAGCGGGTCAAAAGCTTCGGCTTTTATGCATCAGTCGTCGAGTGTTCCAAAGTAATAGCTAGTACCACCATGCCTTCCACAAAGTTCTACATTATTCGCGTCGCACACACATGCAATCAATCTACGCAAGGTTCAGTCACAGTGGATGGAACCATCGATAACACTCCAGAAACTTCCGATACATGCAGATGCGTCCTGCGGTGTGCGATAACATTTGTTAGGCGGTGAATCGTGTCGTTCGATAGCGACAAACAAGAACACGTGTCAATACACCACTCTTAAAGAGCATCCACCCGATGCTGCAAGGAAACGGAAGTAATAAAGAAAAACACGCGTAGCAAAGAAAACAACAAAATTAGGAAGTTGGTCAGCTTCCGTAAAAGGACTTAAGACGCACCATGTGGACCACATCAGGTAGTGCACGGCTATGCTGTGAATGCGAAATCCCGTCTGACAAGACCTCATAGTCCAGTGTGCCAACACGACCTTAAAGGGTCCAAAATAGCGTCGCAATAGCTTCTCACTCAGTCCTCCTCAGCGTATCGGGGCCCAAACCCAAACGTGGTTGCCGGGTTGGTACTCGGCGAAGCTTCGTCGGAGGTTGTAGTGCCGGCTTTCGGTAAACTGCTGGTTCTTTGTCGGTAGGCGGGTGAGCTGCCTAGCTTTTTCGGCGGGCTGGAGATAGGCAGCGACGTCAAGATGCTCCTCGTCAGTGACATGTGGCAGCATGGCGTCAAGCGTCGTCATCGGGTTACTGCCGTGAACGGTGTGATCTGTGTTGTTTCTTGCAGCGCCGTGTTGCAAGCGAAGGTTACGTACGGCAGGAAAACATCGCAGGTCTTGTGTTCCACGTCGACATACATTGTTAGCATGTTGGCGAGGGTCTTATTCATACACTTCATAAGACCGTTCGTCTGCGGGTTGTAGGCAGTTGTCCTCCTGTGGCTTGTCTGGCTGTATTGCAGAATGGTTTGGGTGAGCTCCGCTGCAAAGGCCGTTCCTCTGTCGGTGATGAAGACTTCTGCGGCGCCTTGTCGCAGGAGGCTGTTTTCGACGAAGAATTTCGCCACTTCGGCTACACTACCTTTCGGCAGTGCTTTCGTTTCAGCAAAGCGGGTGGGGGTGTTCGTCGCCATGATGATCCACTTATTTCCGGTTGTTGAAGTGGAAAAGGGTCCCAACAAGTCCTACTCGATGTGTTGAAATGGTCAGCAAGGAGGCTCGATTGGCTGTAGTAATCCCACTGGCCTTGTCGGTAGTGTCTTCCGTCGCTGAAAGTCACTCACTGGCATAACGGGCGACGTCGGTGGTCAGGCGCGGCTAATAATACCTTTCCTGTGTCGTCGATAGTGTACGGGAGAACACAAGGTTTCCAGGGGTTGGATTGTCATGTAGGGCGTGCAACACTTATAGACGCAGCCCTGACGGAACAACAAGAAGGTAGTTGGCGCGGAGGAGTGATAAGTTCTTCTTTATGAGTAGGTTGTTTTGAAGCGTGAAAAAAACAATCCTTGCCTAAATGCCTAGGCAAAAGGTCGGTGGACCCTTCCAAATATTCGACGAGGCTTTTCAACTCGGGGTCAGCTTGTTAATATTCAGCGAAGCCTTCCGTGTTTAATATTCCAAGGAAAGTCTCATCACCCTCGTCATCTTGCGGCGGCGAGTCAATGGGGGTGCATGATAGACAATTAGCATAAGTTTGTTTTCGTCCGGACTTGTAGGTAACAGTGATATCATATTCTTGCAGTCTTAGGATCCACCGCGCCAGCCGTCCTGAAGGGTCCTATAAATTTGCTAACCAACACAAGGCGTGATGGTCAATGACGACTTTGAATGGTCTGCCGTATAGTTAAGAGGGAAATTTAGCTGCAGCACAAATAATGGCGTGGCATTCCTTTTCGGTTGTAGAATAATTGCCTTCCACTTTTCACAATGACTGGCTAGCTTAAGCTATCGCGCGTTCATGTTCCACATTTCTCTCGACTAGGGCGGCAGCGACGCCTAGGCTACTGGCGTCAGTGTGGATTTCGCTATCAGCGTGCTCGTCGAAGTGTGAAAGTACAGGCGGCAACTATATGCAGCGTTTCAGTTTTTGAAATTCGTCGGTCTGCAGCGTTTCCCACTTGAACTCGACATCACATTTATTTAGCACCGTCAGCAGATCAGCGATGCGTGAAAATTCCTCAACAAAGCGCCTGTAGTAGGCACGTATCCCAAGGAATCGGCGCGTGCATTCTTGTCTTGTAGATGGGCTGTGGGAACATTGCAAGTGCATCCGTCTTGTGCGGGTTGGGGCGGACTTCAGACATGCTGATGACGGGACCTAGGAACAGAACCTCATCGAAAGCGAAGCGGCAACTTCTGGCTTCAGAGGGAGCTCTCATGACTTCATGGCCTCTAGTACTGTCGCAAGCTGCCTAAGTAGGCCGCCCAAATTTCCGGCGAAGACGACGACGTCAACCAAGTAAACAATGTATCGTGCGGTGCCGCAGGCAAGACATGACCAGAGGCTCCAAGCAAGGGGAGCGGAAAGCGTCTCCGTTTATTCAACAGCCGTGTATAAATACATTAAGTGGGAGAGGGTGTGTTCCCTCACCACCATGTGTCATGGACGATACCGATATCGGTCACGTCACACGTGCCGTAGATGCGAAGCCAACGCTGCGCCAGATACGGTACATCCCCTTTTCTTTCAAAGGAGGAAGAAAGAAACACAGGAAAGAACATTAGTAGAAATGAATATTGAGAACGCGATTTAGGGAGCTTGCAGAAAGCTTCGATTGTAAGTAAGGCTTTGTGGGGGCCTTCGTTCTCGGGGTGACCTTCTGAACGGAAGTTCCTGGTTCTGATGCAAGCTTGCAGGAGCGGTGGATCAGGCGGGAATGTGGCCAGTTGTGGCCGGTGACTCGGCGGCATTGTTGCTGCTGTATAGACAGGTTGCGAACGTAGTTCCGGCACCTACTAGGGCGCCCCTCGCGGTGTCGAGTGCACGCCCGGTAGGATGCGACCGGCCCACTTGCGTTTGGAAAGCCTGTCTGCGCATTGTTTCGCACGTAGCTGTCGCCTTTTCTGAGCAATGCCGAAGTGCAACACGAATTGTTGCGTAGTGGGCTGCAACAGCACGTACAGCAACTCACCAGGAACGAAGTTTTACAGGTTTCCGAGGCGACCATATGAAGTAAAACAGCGTCAACACTGGATCGCGCTTGTCCGACGGCAGAAGCAAGCTGTTTCATGTTCCAGCGTTATGCTAAGTACGTTAACGCTGAATTCGTTGCTTTTACAGCAATGATGGCAGCAACGGGACACCTGCACTGCGTACCAGGATATGCAGAAAACAGCGTAGTTTGTTTCTACACTGTACCGCAGTAAAGCTGTGGAACTGTTTCTTAATCCGCTACCATTCAAACAACGTCAGGGCTTGCTGAGAGCTACGAAGAAGGGTTGCAGCTGGCTCGGCTGGCACACACCCGTCTGCATCCAGCGTATCAACTAAGCGGCAGTTGATATCTCCAACATTTGTCGCCGCGGTTTATTGGAACGTTCTTTGCACGCACTGAAAAATCACAACGTAATAAGTCTCGAACTTCCAGTAACTTGGGCGAAAATATTTTCCCAGCCTAGTCTTACGCAACTGGTAAGCGCCTCACTTTTTTGTGTTTGGGGAGAGCAACGTTAGCATACGTCGCGGCAGGTCTTAGGAGGCTTTCGTACGCCCTACGGTTTTGGGTTAGATGTTTTCGATTCGCATTTGCCGTCCTTATGTACAGAGCAACTACCGTGGCGTGCTTGCACTTCCCTGCGATGCCATCACGGCAATCGCAGCTCACCGCAAGGATTAGTCTGCTGTCTCCGATCTGCAAGAATCAATGTCACCTATGATTTCATGCGTCCACACCGTAGATAACGAAGTAAAGTACGCTGAGCTTCAAGCATCTCGCTGGTGCGCTGATTTTCGTTTGCGGAATACAACCAGCAGTCACTTCCAATCAGTGCGAGTTCAGCAGTTCCGTCATGTCCCGTCCCGCTTCACATGGACGACTTCCTTCCTCTAAATTATTTCCACGAAAAAAAGCTGTCAATATCTTGTAATTCGCAAAACCTGGTTAAAATTATTATCGGCACGCTATTTCGTGCCATCACTACCGTTTCACTGGGCGCCAAACACGCAGTGCGAGCCGCTGACGCCGTGAGTAATCCTACCGCATTCGAGCAACTATTCGTCAGTTGGTGCTAGGGTTCCGAAAGACAAGGCACTGCCTAGCACTTGCAAAGTGCCCATGGTGAAGGTCTTCTGTCAGCCCCTTGGCGGAGGTCTTCCTCGGAGTCGCAAAGGCCTCTTTCTCGAAAAGTTTCTCTTGTAGGCAGCAGATGTCGCCGATTGCGCGGCAGGAATGTGCCGTCTTCAGTGATTATGTTATACGACCGGGGATATGTCGCAGCTTGAACGACTTCACCTTTGGTGGCCCACTCCCCTTTTATGATGCGTACCGTGTCTCGGTGGTTGAGTGGTGGTAGTCGTCGGCTGCAACAGTCGATCTGACGATGCTTCTGTACGCTGTGAACTGGGCAGGGCCGGACGTCAGGCACCGTTATCCGTAGTCGTCTTCCTTGAAGTACTTCGCCAGGTGGTGGTCTGGAATCCATTGCAGTGGATGTGTAGGCAAGAAGACCAAGCCAAAAATCGTGGTTCATTTGAGTGCTTTCCTTTGAAATCCTCTTAACTACTTGCATGCTTTTTTCCGCCAGACCATTGAACTGGGGGTACCATGGGCTGGAAGTGGAGCGGTGGAAGTCGTAGCTTCGGGCAAGTGCAGCAAAAGCATGACTAGGAAATTGTGGACGATTATCCCAACAAACTTCAACTGGTATGCCGTATCTAGCAAAAATTGCACTTGTTGCTGCAATGACCGTCTTCGCGGTAGTATCTTTTAGCAGCTCTACTTCACGAAAGTTTGATAATGCGTCGTAGACGCACAGGTATGACCGTCCACCATGCTCAAAAATATCGATGCCGACACGATGCCACTGCTTATCAGGTACTGGGCATAACTTTAATGGCTCTTGGGGCGCTGTCTGTGCGCTTACGTTTTGCATGCAGAACACGCCTGTGCGAAAGCTTCTATGTCACGGTTTATTCCTCGCCAGAAGACGACATGCCTGGTCCATGATTTGCATTTATTGATGCCCAGATGACCTTGATGAATGCGGTCGAAAGTTTCTTTCCTCATCGTAGCCGGAATTACAACTTTGCACCCTTTTAAGAGGACTCCGTTCACGTGAGAAAGCTCTTCTTCAAAAGATTGCGAATGGCCTTGGAGTGCCTTTCCTGCCGCCAAGTCCACAAGAACTTGCTTTAATTCTTCATCCCGACTAGTTTCCGTAGCTAACCTCTTCCAGGTGTTATCAGTGACAAGTGAAGAAACAACACTTACCCCGTGCACTTCAGTGTCGTCGTTGATGACGTCGTTTTCCGCGATGGGTCCGGTTGTTGCACGTGACAGCATGTCAGCGAGAAGCAGTTGCTTCGCTTGTGTGAACGGAAGTTCTACGTTATAATGAAGAATGCGCAGCAAAAAGCACTGCAAGCTCGGGGGCATGTCTCCAATAGCCTTCTGCGAGATGGCGAGCAAGGGATGGTGATCAGTTTCTAGAATAAACGGCCGACCATAGACAAAATGGCTAAAGTTCTCGCATCCATATGCCACTGCCAGCGTCTCCATTTCAATTTGCGAGTAACGTTGGTCGCACTCTGCAAGTGCCCGTGAGGCATACGCGACTGCCTTCCATGTATCCAGGTGGCACTGCAATAGCGCTGCGCCGATTATGTTCTGCGATGCATCACATGACACCTTTTTTTGCTTTTGTTCGATCGAACGCGGCTAGTAAAGGCGCTCTACTTAAACTTTAGCCTCCACTCCAGCGTGATTAGGCGTCCAGTCAAACGCAGTATTCTGCTTTATAAGATTTCTGAGGAGCATCGTCCTTTGGGCCAGTGACGGCATAAACTTGCTGAAATAATTCTCGGTTCCTAGCATCCTCTGTACTGTGAGCTTGTCGGTCGGCGGTGGAATTTGAATCATTGATTTTGTCAGTGACGGGCCTGTTTGATGCCTTCCTGGTCAATGACATCACCAAGAAACTCGATTTTACCGACACCAATGGAACACTTGTTCGGAATAAACGTCAGACCGCCGCGTTCTGCTGCGTGCAGTACCGACTGCAAGCGCCTGTCATGCTCCTGCCTCGATGACCCCCACACCAGTAAATCATCAACGTATACTCTGACCACAAGAAGGCCTTCAAAAATTTAATTTAGCGTTTCCTGAAATACCTTAGGCGCCGATGTTATACCAAAGGGTATGCACAGAAATCTATAGCGCCCGAATGGCGTTGCAAAGGTGCAAATTCGTGAGGTTTCGTTGTCCAACGGAATTTGGTGAAAACCAGAGTTCGCGTCACGACGGGTGAAAACTGTAGGGCCCGCTAACTCTGCCTCTATGTCGTCTCTACGCGGCGTTGTGTAATGTTCTCTCTTGATGCATCGGTTAATCCTCCTGGGGTCGATACATACTCGAATTTTCCCCTCTTTCTTTCTAACAATGACAAATGGACTTACCCAGACTGTGGGCTCGATGACTTTGGTTTTGATGCCTGCACGCTCCATGCGTCCCAGTTCTTCTCGCAAGGGTTCCTGTAGAGCCAGCGGCACTCGTCAGGCTGCTTGGACGATTGGCGCGGCATCGTCACCTAGAACCATTCGATATACCCTTTCAACGCACCCGGTTGCTGTGAACAAGTGGCGAAAGTTCTTTGCGACTTCCTCGGAACTGTATCGAGATACTGCGTGTATGCGTGACACAAGTCCAAGATTTTCGCTAGCCTGTAAGCCCAGGATGGTCTGATGCCCCTTGGACACCACGACGAAGTCGAGGACGGCGCAACGATCACCTTGTGCCGATTCTGTACAAATGATGCCATCATGCTTGATAACCCCTCCGCCATACGAACGTAACACCGCGCTGCTTGATTTCAGGGGCAGCTTCGGGCAAATTTTACGGTAGCATCCGAAAAGTAGTAGATTTGCTTGCGCTCTTCTGTCGACCTCGAATTCAAGTGGTACGTTCTTGATTTGGCCGACAACTGTCCAGTCTTGTTCGTTTCCTGCGCAGCTTGACACGTCCAGAATGTCAAAGTTATCTTCACCGCCCTGAAGTTCGCCAATATCGGCAAATCGTCTGCAGCAGATAGCAAAATGCTCGGGGCATTGACATTTGCGACATGTTTTCTTGAATGCGGGACACCTTCGTGGTGGGTGCATACGTGCGCACTTAGAGCACTTGTAATGCCTAGGCAACTAAGTTTGTTCACTTGGGTGTTCCTTAGGCATCGCGTCAATGTGGCTTTCGTCCCGTGCCTCAACTTTTTGTTGCGCTGCCGTCGCTTCAGCCGCTTTAGCAACCTGCTCAGCCTTCAGTAAATTCAGTGTAGGGTCCCGCAGCAACCTTTCTTTAAGTTTCTCGTCGTTAATTGCATATACAATTTCGTCCTTAATCATTGCGTCAATTTGGGAGCCAAAGTTGCATGATCGTGTCTGGTTCTTTAAGTCTCGCAAAAAAAGTTCGAAAAGCTCACCATGGGCCTGGACTCGCGTACGGAAAACGTAGTGCTCCTGGACTTCATTCTGCTGAGCCGCACAATATGCAGCGAACTTTGCAATGACAGTGGCGTAATTATTCCTGCTCTCGTCTTCGCCAAAGCTGAGCGTGTTGAAGATCTCGATGACTTCCTCGCCTGCAGTGCTAAGCAGAAGTGTTGTCTTGCATGATTCCGTTCGAGGCTTGCCGGTTGGCTGTTCTGACGCGTCGAGAAAAAATTTGAACCTTTGCTTGAATGCCTGCCAGTTCTTGGCAGTTTCACCAGCCGAGCTCAGTGGGCCTGGTGGCTTCAGGAAGTCCATGGGGCTGGTCTTGTAGTATAATCGTCGGTTCACCAAGACCGGACGTCGGCGTTCTTCCCACTTCTGGCACCATGTATCGTGTGGTGCCGCAGGCAAGACATGACCAGAGGCTCCGTGCAAGTGGAGCGGAAAGCGTTCCCGTTTATTCAACAGCCGTGTAGATATACACTAAGTGGGAGAGGGTGTGTTCCCTCAACTCCTTGTGTCATGGGCGATACCGATATCGGTCACGCCACATGTGCCGTAGATGCCAAGCCAGCGCTGCGCCAGATACGACACAAACAAGACTGGTCTGCTACATCAGTCCTGCTAACACCGTGCCCATGAGGCGCTGGAATGTTGTAGGCGCAGAGCACAGTCCGAATGGTATGACCTTGAACTCGTCGAGGCCGTCTGGCATGATGAAGGCGGTCTTTTCGCGATCTCTATCCTCGACTTCTATTTGTCAGTAGCCAGACTTAGGATCCACCAACGCGCCCTACTTTGCGTTGCAGAGCCGATCTAATGCGTCGTCTACCCGTTGTAGGGGATATAAATCCTTATTTATGATCTTGTTCAGTCGACAATAATCGAGGCAGAAACGTAAGGTTCCGTTCTTTTTATACTTCGGGACAACATGAGCGCCCACGGGCTTATTGACGGCTGGATGATGTCGTCGTGCAGCAGTTCGTCGAGCTTTTCTCCGATAGGTTTACGTTCTCGCGATGAAACTCGGTGAGAGCTCTGGCGGAATGGTCGAGCGCACTCTTCGGTGATTAGGCGGTGCTTTGCGACTGGTGTTTGTCTAATACTCGATGATGTTGAAAAGCAGCGTTGAAATTGTCGGAGTAGATTGCTGAGCCATTCTTGGTTAAGCATGGGGAGACTTGGATTTATCTCGAAGTCTGCTTTGGGAACCATGGTTGCCGTGGTAGATGCGGTAGAATACGAGAGGACAAACGCCTTACTGGTTTCCAGAATTTCCTCGATGTATGCGATCGTCGTACCCTTGTTGATGTGCTTGAACTCCTCGCTGAAGTTTGTCAGCAACACTTTAGTTTTTGCTCCGTGAAGTCGAGCGATCCCTCTTGCGACGCAAATTTAACGATCCAGCCGTAGAGGTTGGTCACAGTCGACGACACCTTCTGCGTTGGTAGGTGTTTTGGTGCCCACGGAAATGACAATGCTGGAGTGGGGCGGGAGGCTGACTTGACTTTTGAGCACGCTTAAGGCTTGGTGACTACGAGATCTCTGCGGCGTTATCGCTCGATCTTCCGACAGCACTCCGACAGCGCTGTCGATTTCGACTTCAGGTCAACTGATTGCGCCGTGTTGGTTCAGGAAGTCCATGCCGAGAATGACGTCTCGTGAGCTCTGTTAGAGGATAACGAAGGTGTCAAGTTAAGTCTGGTCGTGAACGGTAAGTCTTACATTGCAGATTCTAGTCTGCGTGATGAGGTGTCCTCCAAAGTCTGAAATTGAGGGTCTTCCCATGCAGTCTAAACTTTCTTCAACTAGGCGGCGACGGGTCCACTCATGACGGAGTAATCGGCTCCTGTGTCTACTAAGGCGGTGACTGCGTTGCCGTCGAGAAGCACGACGAGGGCAGAGGTTCTTTGTCTTGCGTGACAGATAGGTCTTGGTGTCGGGTCAAGGCTCCGTCGCATGGAACTGTGGTTGGTACATGGCGCCATCAGGCTGTCTTTCGTCGGAGTGTTCTTTGCTTGCAGATTTTGTCAGTACGGCGGTGTGTCGTTTTTTCGTCGAGGTAGTTTCTTCGGCGTCTTCGTCGGCTGCGGAGGATCTTCGTCAGTTCGATGAACAGCAACTGTACGTCCATCGGTTGCTGCTTTAAGTTTTCCGGATATAGGTTCCCAGAGAGGCCCCTAGCTGGGTCAGTGTATGCTCGGCGCTCCGGCAACAGGTAGCGGCCTGGTGACGGCGAACGGGATGGTCGTCGGGGGCTCCACAGAGTCGTGGTGAGGTAGTCAGCGATATCGCGAGGTCGTTCGCCAATTTTTGGCCGCCGCGCGTTAACGGTGAAACGTCGCAATCCCATCTCCCGGTATGGGCATCGGCGGTAGACGTGACTCAGTCCTCCGCAGTGGTGACAGATCGGGCGGTGATCACGGGCGCGTCAGACGTCTGTCTTCCTTGGGTAGATGCACTGGGTGACCGGCGGGCGTGCTAGAGGCGGTGGTGCACGGCGGAATTGTGTCGTTAAAGGGCCGTGGTACGGTCGGTCAGGGAGGCCTTGATGGCGGGCGACGGCGGCGTAGGTCATCGCTTCCGGCTGGGGTGGCGGTGATTCTGGTTATACCTCAGGAACTCCAAGAGATCGCTGAACCTCATCTTTCATGATGCCGGCGATTAAGCCCACTTGAGGCTGCACGCTGGGGTACAACTTGTGCAGCTCTTGCCGTACGACCGCTATGATAGTCTCACGCAGATCGCCGGTGGCGAGGGATTGAATTCCTCCGAGTTTGTAGAGTTCAGCAGCGGTTGAATTGCCGGTGCCGCATCCCGAGTGTCTTCTCGATGTTGGTGGCCTCATGAAGGAACTCTTCTATGGTTTTCCGTGGGCTTGGTTTATTGCGCCGAAAAGTTATTCCATCACACCACGCATGAGTAGGCGGACTTTCTTCTCCTGGGGCATATCGGGGTCACCGTGGCGGAACAGGCGGCTCACATCTTCCGTAAAGATAGCAACGTTCTCGTTAGGTAGCTGCACTCTGGCTTGCAGCATAGGTTAGACCTTTTTCCTTTCGCCCGACACTTTTGAATGTGCGCAGGAAGCCGCTACGGAACAGGTCCCAAGTTGTCAAGGTCGACTCCCGCTTCTCAAACCACGTTCTGGTGGCGTCTTCTAAGGCAAAGTATACATGCCGCAGCTTGTCGTCGGAGTCCCAGCTGTCAAATTAAATTATGGGGTTTTACGTACCAAAACCACTTTCTGATTATGAGGGTTGCCGTAGTGGGGGACTCCGGAAATTTGGATCAGTCACTGAATGTTCCATGGTAATCGCTGGCACCCGCGTGCCTTCCGGAAAGTTCTACATTATGCGCGTCACGCACACATGCAATCAGATTACAGAAGGTTCGGTCACAGACAGCGGATGGAACAATCGTAACATTTCAGAAACTCCTATGTACGCAGGCGCGTACTGCACTGTGCGACATTTGTTAGGCGGTGAAGCGTGTCACTCGATAAAGATAAATATGTACACGTGTCAATATTTCATATAATAAACCTGATACCTGACAATGGTCATTTACATGTGATAAGAAGCCAACAAACACTGACACAAAGGAAAACATAGAGGAAATTACTTCTGCAGGTGGCGAACGATCCCACAAGCTTTGCATTTCGCGTGCGAACCTCTATCAATGGAGCTACCATGGCGCAGTTTCCCCTTCAACTTTTTTGGCATTTATGTTTCCTTGTAGAACCCTGGGAGTATTAACCAGCGCCACCACTCACAAGCCCAGGAAGCGGACGTGGAACGTCCTCTCTGCCGCAGGTGTCACGAGGACGTGAACTTAGAATTCGGCGCAAACCAAGTAGTGCCCTGCTCCTTGTTTTATTCTGTGCAGGAATATTTTCACTCTGTCCCGGGGTGTCACGAGCTTGGTATTCAGGCACAACCACCGCTGTCGTCTCCACACTTTATACTGTTTAGGAAAATCAGAGCAACTTGGAGAACTAGTGTAACTGTAAGCGCAGCGCACCGTGCTTTCCGCGTTTTGCCTGCACAGCCCTAACAAGGCTAGCCTTGGGGTAGCACTGCTCTCCTCAACGCTGGCGGCCCTTCCGGATGCAGGATACTCACTATCCCTGCACTGGCTACCGGCGCACGTAGGGATCCCAGGCAATGAAGAGGCAGACGCTCTGGCAAAGAGCGCCCACAACTCAAGCGTCCCCGTGAGCCCTGCTATACCGGCCGCGGACTTCACAAGATACAGGCTGCGCCGGCACATCATCGTCTATCATCTGGATAAAGGGGTATCCCTGGGACGGCCTCCACGGCATCTTCCCAAGCACGGCCTCCCACGAAGGGATACCGCATTGCTTCTCCGATGGCGGGTTGGCTGCTACTGGACGGCAGCTCGCCGTCGTTGGGAAAGCCACCTCGCCAGCCTGTTCCTCCTGCGGTGACCCAGAGACTCTGGAGCACCTTCTGCTGGCCTGCCGTGCTCACCTGCAGCACCGGGGCCGACTTCTGCAGGAGTTCTCCCGCCTGGGGCTGCCATGTTCACGACCTGAAGACACCCTCTTCCCCAGTAGTAATCAGCTACCAACCTTCCTAAGTGTCATCGAGTACCTCAACTCGCCGGGGTCCTCGGTGAGACTCTAGAAAATTTGTTCAAAGATGAATAGCCTAACAGCTATTTACCGCCTCGGGCCTGCTGATCCTCCTCAACGTCGCTTCAGCTGGGCTACTTCCTATCGTCTATCACCAGTCCACTCTTCTGGTTGAAGCCGCTGGGCCTTCCCGGCCGGGCTGCTCCGCTGCTTCTGTGGCGACTCTCCACCTTTCTCCCTCCTTCTAGCTCCTTCACGTGCATAGGCATCCTGCTGGCGCTGAGGCGTGCTCTCACAAGGGTTGTGCCAGCCTTTCTTCCTTTCTCCACAAGAACCACTTCTCAGAGTTTTAGGAGACGATGTAAATGATCGCTTTTGAAGATTATTCCTGGTGGCATGAAACATAGCATGTCTGTGCACTATCTCAGCGTAACTTATTCATTTTCTTTCAGTTTGTATTGTGAAACTGAATTAGATTAAATATTAAAGGCGAGAAATACGAAAACACACTCAGTAATAGAAGACGCGCGCTTCGCGACTGGTGTCTGACCACAGTGCCACTTCTGCTGTGATCGTGCGAAACCGCAGTGACCTACGCCTGTCCACACACCTGCCCGCCTAGAAATCGTACCTTTGGTTGCACTACCTTCTTCGAACAAGCCAACACAATCGACAGACTCCAGGATCATTGCATGATCGCACACTGTTTTCAAATCATCCACCAGTGTATCAAAAAGAGAAATGCACTTTTTATCGCAGAACATGCATGCGAAATAGGTGAATGGGAATGATACGTTTTTCTTGTTTTTTTTTTTAAATTTAGCTGTGCTGCTCTTCTCGCCTATTTTTTTATTTATTGACATTGTACAAAATGCTTGTCTTTTTGCGCAATGTATTTTCCCACTAGTATTGGGCGCTTGCACTTATATGTGTCCTTTTATTTTTTTATTTTTATTTGTCCTTGTTCAGGAAGTCGCGCTCGTATACCCCTTAAAGTGCCTGTGTTCTTTTCTGGTAGAGAGGCAATTTAAATAGGAAGAACTGAGAACACGTAAGTGCTCTTTACCAAAAATGCATTCTGCCCTCTGAACAAAAACCTCTGGGAGGCCACCTACATAGAAGTTTAGGTTATTGTGGATACCCCGTTGTGCCACACGCACGCATATGCACACATGGTGTTCCTTTTTAGACAATGCAGATTTTTCTTAAAATACCTATGACCGTGAGACACCTCTCGTCTTCGCATACGAGCTCTACGGCTAGGCGGAAGCACTTTACCGCTGGCTAAGTTACTCTGAAAAGAAAAATAGATTTGTTTATTACCTTTTTATTGTAACTTGAGGGCCGTCTTATAAACGGCGAATTTCAATGTAGACACATTTTTGTGCACCTGCTTTCTTTAGCAACCTTGAATTCCACATTTACCTGAACAAATTGAGTGTCGAATTTCAGTGCTAAGTCCAGGAAGTAATGAAACCGAACACCGCCGAAGCGCAGAAAAAACGGACCCGCTATTATATCAGACAAAAACGCCTAGTGACAACATTCGCAAAGAAGACAAAAATCAAACGTCTGGGCGAGTCGCGGCAGTGACGCGTGCGGCACGCTTTGAATAGCAAGTATGTGCCGCTGTGGGCCAGGTCCTTAGTTTTCTCGACATGCTGTCATTAGAACTACGCCCCGCATTTTATAGGGCATTGCCGCCTGCCGCGCCGCGGTACGCTCTTGGTCTTGATGGTGCTTGGAATTGGCCTTCAAATTCCATGATATCTTTTTTTAATTACGGACGATTTTAAGGATGGAAAAATGCGTGTGCCCTAAATTTTGACCCCCTACAAGCGTTTTATATAAATAACTGCCCTCAAGGTATGAATGCAAATAACGCGTTCTTGTTAATGAATTTTTAATAGGCCACGGAAAACTGTTTCCGCCTTGTCGAAGAGCTGATCTGCGACGACGATAACTTTTTCACAGCTATAGCTTCTCTATAGAAACTTTTATTGTCTGAAAAAAATATCCTTTTATTATGAACATCTTTACAACACCTGCGAGTGGGCGACACACAGAAAACTAGGAGCTTTTGGCACATATATACAAAAAGATTGCTCAGTTTATATCGTATGATGCATTGAAATTGTCTAAATGAATAAATCTACATTTTATATAAAATATTCGGCGATGAAAATTTTGAATCCGTATTGATTGAAATAGTGGTTGATGTGATAACACGAAATCTCTTTCTCCTTTTTTCCCTTTCTTTCAGGCTCTTGACATATTCAAAAGTGCCAAGGAAGAAAATGATGAACGGGTACGTAAAAAAAAAGAGAAAGAAAACCAGGGATTGAAAGTAATTGTTTACTTGCGTGCGCATCTTTTGGCACCTGCATAAGACTCTATTAGGATTATGGTACATTACGAGAGAAGACAATCAGGGATGTCTGTTTATCTGGAAAATGGTGCGTGATTACCACAAGTTCATTTCTTTGTTCAATGTAAGGGTGCGCATCAGTAATCAAGCGCATGTTGTGACACGAAAGAAATGCGCATGCATTGTTTTTATTAGAGTTTCTCTTTTACCCAATTGTTGTTCATAATCGGCAGCAGTAGAATACACACTCAAGTTGTGAGTACTATGCGCAAGGATGGGACGACTTCGTAGTATGACCATATTCAGAGCGGGAACTACTGCGACACAAGCTTCACAAAAACACAAGAATTTAGCCATGCTCCCATACCATGTCGCCCGATTTTTACTTTTGATCAATTTCACTTCGTATTAGGATGACTCCTTAAATGATAGTATTGCGACACGTTAAGAAGGGCAAGATGCACCTTAGGGGAAATAGTGTGAGCTGTATATTGTAAATAGCATAGCGATGTCCTCGTTTCCGTTTTTTTTTATTTATTTCATATGCCTCACAGGCCCCAGAAGGAATATTGCGTGAGGGGGGTGGTACAGATAACAATTGTGGAGCAAAAACATAGTTTTTGGTGCATAAATACGAACAAAACGAGAATCAAATAATAAACAAAGAACGCGAAGTAAACAAAGATAAAAAGCAAGGAAGGTCAATGAAGAGGAGTTAGCTTTTCAGTGTACAGTAAAGCAAACAACCTTACGACAAATGCTTACATCAATAAATAACAATGAAGTTAAAAGTAACAAAACTAAACATATACTTGTTTTTAGCTATGTACTAGCCAAATATGCAGTTATTTTTAGTTTGAAGGTTTATGGGTCATTAATATCAGCGATGTTATTAGAAAGACAATTCCATAGTGCAATAGCACGTGGCAAAGCTGAGCAGTTGAATGCATTGGTGTGACCGAAGATGCGTTGGAAACTGAGATCAATATGCAGGCGTCTAGATGTGCGGGAGGGACGAACGAGTGGTAGATCATATTCCTGCGCGATTCCAAGATGAAAGCGGCAACGACAACTTGATGTTAGTTACGCTCGAAAATGGGCTATATACTCTGGCAATGAAACGTGCAGTACGGTTTTGGATGGTCTCGAGAAGATGGATTAGATATGCCTGATGAGGTGACCATATAGAAGCTGCGAATTGGAGCTGCGGTTGCACTAATGATTGCTAGGCTATCGTTCTATTGAAGGAAGGAGCGCTGCGAAGGTTACGTTTTAAATATCCTAGAGTGCGTGATGCTTTAGCCGTTATTTTCTCAATGTGGGATGACCAGGAATGGCTAGGTGTTACAATAATTCCAAGGTACTTGTATGAAGATGTGCGAGCGACGATACTATTGCCAAGTGAGTAACTGAAAATGGAGTAGGACGTTTTGCGAGTAAATGTCATCAGATTGCATTTGTTAGTGTTTAGGGTCATTTGCGAATCCAAACACCAGTTAGTAACACATTGAAGGTCATGTTGAACAGCAATATGGTCAGCCGCTGAGCGGATTTGACGGTAGATAACGCAGTCATCTGCGAATAGCCGAACACTGGATGTAATGTTAAATGGCAAGTCATTGATGAAAATCAGGAAGAGTAAAGGTCCAAGGACACTTCCCTGAGGTACGCCTGATACGTTTCTGAAAGGGGAAGAGTACTGGTCAATGACAGTGGACTGCTTTCGAAAAGACAAAAAGTTTCTTATCCAAGAAATTGTTAGTCCGTCAAGGTTTAAGCATGAAAGTTTAGAAATGAGGCGACAGTGAGCCACGCGATCAAATGCTTTAGAGAAGTGGATGAATATTGAGTCAGTCTGAGCATTGTCGTCCATATTTTGGAAAAGATCTGTAGTGAATTCTTTAAGTTGTGTCTCACATGAAAGGCCTTTTCTGAATCCATGCTGATGTTAACAAAATAAGTTATTACATTCTAAGTGATGAACGACATTAGTAAAAATGATGTGTTCGAGTAACTTGCAGGGAACGCTAGTAGGTGATATGGGACAGTAATTACTCGCTTCGCTCTTGTCACCTGACTTGAAAATGGGTATAATTTTGCCGACTTTCCAATCATTCGGTAGCTCCCCTGTTGACAGTGACTGCTGAAATATATGACTAAGGATTGTACTGGAAGGGACTACTGTATGCTTTAGGATTTTCGTGTTGATGCCATCAAATCCGGAACTACTCAATAATTTTAGATTGTTAATCAAAGCAGATTCCAGCAGCTGTTACGGTAATAGGAGTCATATATTGGTAATCAGAGTCTGCCATCTTTGGCATATTGGAATGGTCTTCCTTTGTTAACGTGGAAAGAAAGTAATTGTTAAATACAGATGTGCCGTGCTCTGGCGGTATGGAAAGACCAGTGCTATCCACCAGTGCGGGAGTGTCAGTGCTGTTTGAAGGAGATATGGTTTTCCAGAATTTCTTAGGATTATTTTTTATCAGTGACTCAAGGTCATGGGAAAAGAATTGATGCTTTGCACGACGAAGGGAAATGCAGTAGGCTTTTTCGCAAGCTTTATGTTTATTCCACGAACCTAACGTGTTGACACGTTTGGCTGCCCCGTATAAACGTTTCTTTTTGTTTTTTAACACATTCAAAGTTTTATTAAACCACGGTTTGGAGCAGTTCGTGGGAATTGAGATCTGGGGTATGTATTTGTTTGCTAGACCTAGTAGTTCTTTTTTAAAAAGGCACCAATTTCTGTTGACTGATCATTGAGAAAACGTTGCGATAAATCTAGATGAAACCTTTGTAAATCTCGGTTAACGGTATTATAGTCCGCTCTTTTATAGTCAAATATTCGTTTTGTTGTTAGATAACGTGTGCATGAAGGTGCGTGAATTGTAAATTCCAGCAACGAGTGGTCACTAAACCCATCAGTGATTGAAATGGTGGTAACCCTATTAGGTGCTGTTGTTAGAACAAGGTCTAAGATGTTAGTAATGCGCGTTGCTTGGAGGAATGGTTGCTCAAAAGAAAAATCAAGGATGAGCTGGACAAAGTCATTAGGTGCACGCGAATTGCCCCTTAAGTTAGGCCAATTTATGTCCGGGAAATTAAAATCGCCGAGAATGAATATATCAGCTTTAGGGAATTTAGAACGAACAGCAGTAAGGTTCTCACGCAAGTTAGAAACGAAGTTATCGGTGCTGTCAGGAGGCCTGTAACACACTCCGTCAAGTGACTTTGATAGTGTCGATGTTATACAAACCCACACTATCTCAATAGCGGAGGGTATCGGTACTATAAACGAAGTGATGTGTTTCTTTATTGCCAGCGGGACACCACCTCCCCTTTGATTATGTCTGTCTCGGTGATAAATGACATAGGCCTCTCTATCAGGAAAAACTTCGCTGTCATTCACGCCGCCACAGAGCCAAGTTTTCGTTAGTGCCAAAATAACACAGTTGTTATTTTCCAAGTACGATACGATTTCGGTGCGTTTAGAAATTATACCACGAATGTTAGTAACTGATAAAGCTAGGCACGAAAGGTCGATGTGTGTATGGTGCGCAGCAGAGGGGTTGTCAGGCGCGCATGTTATCGGGTTAAGTTCTAGCTATCGCGAAATCAGTACCACGGTATCGGACAGCGAGTCATACCTGTAAGTAGTGTTATCTACTCGCAGTTTGTGGAGGGTTCACTTCACCAGTACGCCCTTGGTTTTTGCGAAGGCAATGAGCTTGCGTCGGGCGATGCGCGTTTGGAGGGAAATATCTTCGCGAACAGCAAACGCCATGCCTTTGAATTTATAACCATTTTCTATCACGCTTTGTTTATCTTTAAAAAACGTAAATTTAGCAATTATTGGCCTGTTCTTCTCTCTGCTGAACTTGCCAAGGTGGTGTGCGCGTTCTATTTTGGTGGGCTCGATGGTGATGCCAAGGTGTTCTCTGCACAAGTTGATAACTTTTGATTCAGATGATGGCCATGATTCTGTTCCATCATAAGGGACGCCAAAGAAGAGTAAATTAAACCGCCGAAGTCTGTTTTCGGCATCCTCGCAACGCATCTCTATTGTTTTAGGCTGCATCGAGATAGCATGGCATTCTTCAGGAGACTCGAGGGATGACCTATTGTCAAAACTTTTAATCGATTCGAGATCGCCCTCAACAGTCTGAAGCCTAACAAATAACTGTTTCACTTGACCGTCGACAGATGCCTGCCAACTTTTAAGGGGTCGCAGGTTATATCGAATCTCATCTTGACCGGTTTCCATACGTCGCAACGATTCCAAAATGGTAGCTAGGTGAACGGGACCAGTATTTGATTCGACGCCTCCAGAAAGGAGTAAGCGTACCCGACATATAAACAAGCACAACAAGTTCTTACAGCGTTTGATAGCAAGTGGCAGCTCGCTGGGACACGACACCACAAAAAGACAGTGATTGCTGCTCTTCAGGCAAGAACAACCATTCAGGTAACTAACCAGGAACCGAAGCATCGGTGAATACTACATGTCTAAAACGATGTCGTGCCCCAGCCTGGCGGTGCCGATTGATTGCTTATAAGCTGCGTATCCCGTGCTGATAGTGCCGGCATGTCGTCTTGATAATCCTGAATGCCATCAGCAGGTCGGAATAAATGTCAACTTTGGTGATGGCGGGCATTCCACGGAGCGATTAGTTACTGGTGTGCTGACTGCTTCCTGAGCAGTACATGATGCGGTAGACAACGGCAGGGCCAGCATAATTAGGTGCACCTGGAACAGAAGCATCAGTGAATGCTCCAGGTCTAAAACGATGTCATGCCCCAGCCGGGTGGTGCAGATTGATTGCTTATAAGCTGCGTATCCCGTGCTGATAGTGCGGGCATGTAGTCTTGATAATCCTGGATGCCAGCAGCAAGTCGGAATGAATCTCAACTTTGGCGATGGTGGGCATTCCACGGAGCGGTTAGTTGCTGGTGTGCTGACTGCTTCCTGAGCAGTACATGATGCGGTAGACAACGGCAGGGCCAGCATAAGTAGGTGCACCTGGAACAGAAGCATCAGTGAATGCTCCAGGTCTAAAATGATGTCATGCCCCAGCCGGGTGGTGCAGATTGATTGCTTATAAGCTGCGTATCCCGTGCTGATAGTGCCGGCATGTAGTCTTGATAATCCTGGATGCCAGCAGCAAGTCGGAATGAATCTCAACTTTGGCGATGGTGGGCATTCCACGGAGCGGTTAGTTGCTGGTGTGCTGACTGCTTCCTGAGCAGTACATGATACGGTAGACAACGGCAGGGCCAGCATAAGTAGGTGCACCTGGAACAGAAGCATCAGTGAATGCTCCAGGTCTAAAACGATGTCATGCCCCAGCCGGGTGGTGCAGATTGATTGCTTATAAGATGCGTATCCCGTGCTGATGAGTGCCGGCATGTAGTCTTGATAATCCTGGATGCCAGCAGCAAGTCGGAATGAATCTCAACTTTGGCGATGGCGGGCATTCCACGAAGCGGTTAGTAGTTGGTGTGCTGACTGCTTCCTGAGCAGTACATGATGCGGTAGACAACGGCAGGGCCAGCATAAGTAGGTGCACCTGGAACAGAAGCATCGGTGAATGTTCCATGTCTAAAACGATGTCGGGCCCCAGCTGGGCGGTGCCGATTGATTGCTTATAAGCTGGGTATCCCGTGCTGAAAGTGCCGGCATGTCGTCTTGATAATCCTGGATGCCATCAGCAGGTCGGATTGAATCTCAACTTTGGCGATGGCGGGAATTCCACGGAGCGGTTAGTTGCTGGTGTGCTGACTGCTTCCTGAGCAGTACATGATGCGGTAGACAACGGCAGGGCCAGCAGAAGTAGGTGCACCTGGAACAGAAGCATCGGTGAATGCTCCATGTCTAAAACGATGTCATGCCTCAGCCGGGCGGTGCCGATTGATTGCTCATAAGCTGCGTATCCCGTGCTGAGAGTGCCGGCATGTCGTCTTGATAATCCTGGATGCCATCAGCAGGTCGGAATGAATCTCAACTTTGGCGATGGTGGGCATTCCATGGAGCGGTTAGTTGCTGGTGTGCTGACTGCTTCCTGAGCAGTACATGATGCGGTAGACAACGGCAGGGCCAGCATAAGTAGGTGCACCTGGAACAGAAGCATCAGTGAATGCTCCAGGTCTAAAATGATGTCATGCCCCAGCCGGGTGGTGCAGATTGATTGCTTATAAGCTGCGTATCCCGTGCTGATAGTGCCGGCATGTAGTCTTGATAATCCTGGATGCCAGCAGCAAGTCGGAATGAATCTCAACTTTGGCGATGGTGGGCATTCCACGGAGCGGTTAGTTGCTGGTGTGCTGACTGCTTCCTGAGCAGTACATGATACGGTAGACAACGGCAGGGCCAGCATAAGTAGGTGCACCTGGAACAGAAGCATCAGTGAATGCTCCAGGTCTAAAACGATGTCATGCCCCAGCCGGGTGGTGCAGATTGATTGCTTATAAGATGCGTATCCCGTGCTGATGAGTGCCGGCATGTAGTCTTGATAATCCTGGATGCCAGCAGCAAGTCGGAATGAATCTCAACTTTGGCGATGGCGGGCATTCCACGAAGCGGTTAGTAGTTGGTGTGCTGACTGCTTCCTGAGCAGTACATGATGCGGTAGACAACGGCAGGGCCAGCATAAGTAGGTGCACCTGGAACAGAAGCATCGGTGAATGTTCCATGTCTAAAACGATGTCGGGCCCCAGCTGGGCGGTGCCGATTGATTGCTTATAAGCTGGGTATCCCGTGCTGAAAGTGCCGGCATGTCGTCTTGATAATCCTGGATGCCATCAGCAGGTCGGATTGAATCTCAACTTTGGCGATGGCGGGAATTCCACGGAGCGGTTAGTTGCTGGTGTGCTGACTGCTTCCTGAGCAGTACATGATGCGGTAGACAACGGCAGGGCCAGCAGAAGTAGGTGCACCTGGAACAGAAGCATCGGTGAATGCTCCATGTCTAAAACGATGTCATGCCTCAGCCGGGCGGTGCCGATTGATTGCTCATAAGCTGCGTATCCCGTGCTGAGAGTGCCGGCATGTCGTCTTGATAATCCTAGATGCCATCAGCAGGTCGGAATGAATCTCAACTTTGGCGATGGTGGGCATTCCATGGAGCGGTTAGTTGCTGGCGTGCTGACTGCTTCCTGAGTAGTACATGATGCGGTAGACAACGGCTGGGCCAGCAAAAGTAGATGCACCTGGAACAGAAGCATCGGTGAATGTTCCATGTCTAAAACGATGTCGTGCCCCTATAAATTGCTACGTATGGAGGCTTCATTATTGCGAAATACGAATCTAAAGAGAAAACTTTCTTTCATTTGCAACCGAACTTCTTTAGTCGTCTCACATAACAATATGGCACTGTTGCACACTTGTTACATTGATGTGGGTATGTTGTCAATGTGGTTATGTAGTGTCAAGGTTTGCGTAGATGGGTTCACATAAAAATATACGGTTCTGTTCCCGTGTGAGCGTGCGCGTGTGTGTATTGGCTTCATTTCTCTTGGGGTCTTTGGACGCTGGTTACGCCAGCCCAAAATTCCATGCCCTACCGAGAGGACGAGACCGCAGGCTAAAGCAGTGAAAATGAAACAATCTTAGGAGTTTCTTGTCCCAAGCAAACAATTCGGAAAACTTCGTCCGTTACGCTTGTATTGGCAATTATTAACCTGTGAAAATACCGGGGTGCGTTTTCTATGTGCCCATAAAAGTATATCTTACGTGGCAGGTTTGCAACCGAACTTCTTTAGGCGTCTCACACAATAGTATGGTACTGTCGCACACTTATTAATTATTGTATAAGAGGCCCAACGTGGTGGCTGTAGGAAGCGCTCGTCACAAAAAAATTCAGTGCGGGTCTCGTTCAATTACATCATTTTGCATTGTTGGCTCTAGATCGTATCGCGTGCACGAATCACCATAGCGCGTTGGATCTGCCTTATTTAGGCCTATACTTCAAATAGTAATAATAATAGTAGAGGTTCGGCAAGGATAATGTGTATGCAGGGGCACCTATAACGTGAAGCTCTCCCAAACTTTTCTATTCCAGTTCTGAAATCAGCAATCCGCCATCCCCTCTTTGCCCTATATCACGCGACATCACGAAAACCGTGATAGCTCGCAAATTGATCTGACGTCTGCACACTTATTTTGCATGATTTGTCCGAACAAAAGAAAAATATTATTTCGAATTCAACGCCTTTTTGCCATTAGCCCTGGGCTGTTCATCAAAAGTTTTCGGGCTGCACGCACTTCATCTGCCTGTCTCTCGGTGTCACAAAACCGCGAAAACTCACCGCGTCAAAGAGACGTGTACACCTTAAAGATGAATTATTATGCGAAAAAACCGAATTTTTTGTAAATGGGTGCAGGCTGCCCCGTTCTGAAAGCAATAAAAGATGGCTGCTGCCAATCCCTCAGGCACTGGCTACTCACACCAGCCGGGGAGCATGGGTTTATGTGCGTATAATAAAGCGATTGGCGTGACGTATAACGTTTTCGAGAAGTTTCGGAACGTTTACGACCTTCATCTGCCAAGTCTTTTTCGCTGAGGATCTGTTTTGGCGGTGTTCATAACCTTCCTTTTTATGCCACCGTGATTTTCGACCAGCCACAGCAAGCTAAGTAAGGGAAAGTGGACCAATCGTAGACGCCTGCACCACCGTCTTCATCCGTTTGTCTATATTCAGTGCGAGGGTTGGGCTCCATCGAAACCCTCTCAGGTTCTCGCATCCTGGAAGCCAATTACAAATCAAAACCCGCTCCATCTAGGTAATTGTATTCGTTTTTAAAGCAAAGAAAAGTGACTTCCTATAAATAAAGAGCGTGTTTGATTGGTCAGTTGAGGCAACACAGCGCCTCATCGCCCAATGCATACGTTGGCGGTTACTCAAATTTGGCGCGAGGTGATTGCGGGAACATTACGTTATAGAGTCCCCACTCACAAAAAAGAATTTTTGTCAGAATTGAATACTTCGTAGTAGTATACAGCTCTGGTGTAATTTAGACAGGTGTGTGAGTGAAAATGACTCACCATTCCACTAATTACGTTTTTCATTTCGCATGAGCACAGACGAAGCGGTACGGGGTACATCACTAGAATTCTGTTTGAAGTGTATAAAACAATACTTGATAAAGTAAATTCACATCTTCGTTCTGGCAAGATTGGATGCTCCAGTGTACTTCTATGAAGGCGAATTGCCGTTTTCAACTGAAACATTATGTGGGACGACTTCTAAGTTGCAATTCTTTATTTTATTACCTTGAATTTTATTTGTTGTTGAAGGATCGACATTTGGGCGAGTTGGTACTGGTTGAACATCTTGAAGGGGCAGCGCAATAAGACGATGACAGAAGGCAGGAAACACACAGGACAGCGCTGAACTCACAACTAACTTTATTCGAAGGCATACACACACTTATGTACACAACCCATCGCCACGTGCTCTCCCATCCATGGCGTCATTATCAGTGCGCAGGCAAAAAACACGAGCCGCTTCATAACGTAGCATTAGATTAAATGGTGTTTCGTGTTTTTTGCCTGCGCACTGATAATGACGCCATGGACGGGAGAGCACGTGGCGATGGGTTGTGTACATAAGTGTATTATAAGGTGGTTTATTTACAAGCGAGGCCATGCCACAACAGCCGCGATCTAAGTGCGCCAGTTGCAATCTCGCGCTTTTCGGGTGGCTGGATTTCGTCCTCTTCTCTGAATGGTGCCTCGCTCGCTACCCATCTACATTGGCCCCGGCAGCGAAGTGGAGACATCCTGGTGGCTCAAGGTGATGCAAGCCCAAGAGGGTCTTAGTAAGGCTTATAGCGGCTCATTTGGACTCTTTCGCGACCACAGCAATATCTGTCGGTGGGAGATGTCACATGCTCAATGATGTAGTTCACCGGTGACGTGCATCGAATTACTTGATATAGGCCGTAATATAACGCTGCGAATTTGCGGAAGAGACCACGTGTCTCACGTTGAACTGAAAGCCACACGAACAAGCCAACAGGGAAGGTAGGCGCAGGATTAACCAGGTCAAGGTGTTCTTTTTGAAGACATTGTGTCACGCATGGAAATGAACGTGCTAGTTGGCAGTACCCTTCGGCACAGTAAGCGAGTTCTGACGCTGGGCGGTATTCGAACACATCTGGGAGGTATCGAAATATATTATACAGTTTGGAAGAGGACTCACGTGCATATGTCACAAAAAAGCGGAAAATCAAGTGGTTGTTTGTTTGGCGGCGTTGTATGCTTATGTAACAAAAGGATGCCAAAAGTCTCAATTGGAATGATCCAACCCAGTTAAAACACAACAGGAAATTTCAGTCTGTCGTATTTTGGGACCTTGTTTCAGTAGTTCTGATGTCTGTCGTTCTGTACTCTGTAGTATGACGTCCCGTAGTCGGGAATTCTGCAGTTCTTGATCAATATTTAATTAAAGATTGACAGCGACCTCTTGAAGTCTATGTAAATTTGTTAGTAGAAGAAAGGAAAATGTTAATGTTAAAAAACGTCCATGCGGGGAATCGAACTTGCCACCTGATCTTTCCGAGCTTAGCATTTTACCACTGCACCACTCCGAAGTTTTGTTTTGTTTTTTACATGGAAAACAAAACTGAAGGCTGTATTACAACGTTGACACAATTGCAGACTCAATGCTCGGGAAAACACACACATGCATCCAACATGTGCATCCAGTCTGGAGGAGGGCCCTGTACAGCGTACACATTTCATACAAAGGCAGCACTTTCACGAAAGAAGGATTTTTTAGATCGCGGGCTTTCGGCATGGCGATCACAGTCTACTTCTCCACAGGCTATATAAGCCAAGTACTATGAACATGCCATAGGGAGGACCACCAGTAACCTTAAACGGCAGAAACCTAATTGAATATGCAGTCATGTCAATGTCCTTTCTAAGCATCTGTTGGAGAATGTCCCAAAAATACAGCGTCCCTACAGTCTTTGAAGCAGTGATTTATGGTTTCTGCACGTCGACAGAGCCGAGAGTTTGTTGACCACGGCACAAAGCAACCCCTTGAATTTAACCAAGCTTTAACAGGGAGTGTTCCTGAATCTAATTTAAAGAAAAATGTTTTTACTCCAGGAGGTACACACATTTTTCGGACGCGCTTAAGTACATCCTGAAAAGATTGCCTTAAATAAGGTTCACGATACAAAGCATCTGGGAAAATAGACTCCACCAGTGCCGCAGAAATTGCTTTTCGACTGGCAATGAACACGTACTCCAGGCTGAATCTAACTTTCAAGAAAAGAAATGTGTCAACAACCTCCTTGAGAAACCCCCATGGAGCCTGTGGGACATCTTTGACATTTGATGACACTACTATATTAGGAACATAATGAACTAAACGGAGTTGCAGCATTTCACGCAATAACGGATGGTCACTGTCTCGAAAGAAAAACAGGCGAGAAACAGCTTGCCTGACAAAGAGGTGTACTAATCTTAGACCACCACGTTCAAGGGGGAGGAACAGATTGTCGCGCCGCATCGATTCACAGCTCGAACCCCAAATAAATTTTGCAAATACGCGATGCAGTGCCTGAAGGTGAAGTCGTGAGCAGTGTGGTACTTGCAGCAAATACATAAGACGGGAAGCTAAGAACACGTCGCACACTTCAGCACAAATGAACATTGACAAATTACGCCCTCGCTATGAATTCACTTTACGTCGAATTTTGCCAACTTCTCCCGACCAATGAGCGTTTCTATTTCTATACTGTGAGAGAGGCACACTCCGAGTATGTCGTTGGACGTACATTTTGGCCATGTCTATAGTAGTATTCTGTGTCTGCGCTGATGTTTATATTTGCATTTTAAGAGCCAAGATCCGCTGTCACTCCACCGCGTAAACTGCCGCATCTCTAGCAGAGCAAAAGTGTTGTTACCATCGAAAGGAACATCGTGGATTGCTAGAACATCGACTTTCCTGTATGATATCTATATTAAAACAGAAATTCATAAATAGACAACGGTGACTGTTAGGATTGTTACTGTTAATTTCTACACTTGTCTCTCGCTCTTTACACTTTTTAGCACGCATATAATTCGTGTGTTCAATGCAAAATAGTTATATAAACATTCGTGGATGACTGTTCTTTCTGACAGCATACTTGCTTCTCACGGCAGCGCTTTACCAGAATAATGAGACCGGGGTGAGACAGCTTTTCACGCAACTTTGTGGAACAACCCAAGACTTCGTTTTCGCTTCTCAAAAGCTTATGTAATATTTCTGGGAAATTAACTGATGTGTCAGTGTAACGGCACATGTAAGTCCACAGGCCAAATCTTACCAAATAAAGCAAAACGAATACGCTGCCATTCCCGCAGATGGTATGATTTTGATGAGGCCGGTATGGCGTTGCTGAGGCCTCGTCACCAAGGCACAATTATGACAATTGGCTATGTCCACTTATATACAAGTTTCGGTGCTATCAGCACTGCCGGCTTCAGGGAAGCACGATTGAACCCTGTGCAAGGGAAAAGTACCGTGTACGCCACCGATGCGACACTGACATACAATTTGAAAGCGTTGCGACGGAAAGCGCTTCTCTCGCGGCGTCAGAACTTAAGTCGCTCTGACAGAAAGTGGCACATTTCTGTGTAGTCCCGACAGAGAGTTCCTGTTGCGACGTCAGAATCGCTGTCACGATAGAAAGCTGTTGTTGTGACTACAGAACTTTTGTTGTGACGACAGAACGTTTCTTTTGCGACTTCAAAACTCTTCGTCGTCGCGAGAGAATCATTCTGTTGCGACGACAGAATTTCTGTCGTAATGTCAGAATCGCTGTCACGATAGAAAGCTGTTGCTGTGACTACTGAACTCTTGTTGTCGTGACCGAACGTTTCTGTTGGGGCTTCAGAACTCTTGGTCTTCGTGACAGAATGTTTCTGTTGCGACATCCGAATTTCTGTCGTAACGTCAGAAATGCCTGTTGCAGCTACAGAGAGATCAGGAACTTCTATCCTACAACAGAAATTCCTGTAGTCACGACAGATATTTATGTAGTTGCGACAAGAATTCCTGTTGTCTTTTTAAACTAGGAAGGCTATGTACAAAGAAAGCATATCACCGTATGTTCCGTTAAAACGCTCCGTCAAGCCATTATTCGGCGGATGATAGCTTGTAGTGGTGCGATGAATAGTATTTCATTCATTGAGAAGCTCTTGGATGACTTGCGAAAGAAGCGCACAGCCTCCGTCATTGAACAGCTCACTTTATGCGACATGGCGAGGAACGAAGTTGCGCAAGATGAGCAAGGCCACACCCCGAGCTGAAGCTTCTGCAAAAGCGGTGGTTTCGCCGTATCGAGTCATGTGGTCGACGGCCACAGTAATCCGCCGATTGCCCGCAGGGCTGCAAGAAAGGGGCCTGTACAGTTATTTGCCTATTCTATTCTAGTCCCATTTGCTAACCTGTTCGACTTTTTAGAAAACACTGGTTATTTACACCAACAATAATGTAATGCAGGTTTACCTGCTCTAACGTTGCGCTTCGATTTGTTTTGTGTCTGGCGCAGCATGGCCTTAGTTCACTTTGTGCCATTAAACCCAAACTAACCAACCAAACTAACCATCTATCAAAATGAAGAGCTGGACACTGCAAATGTTTTAATGGGCCAGGCGTGCGACAAGTTATTTTTCGGTGTCGACACTCAATGTAGGAACGAACGTACCTGCAGACGTATGAGTACATTTCACGCCAGTAGAATCCCTGGCGTGGACTATCATAGTTTCCGAAAAGCCAGCGAGGGCGTTTTGTGAGTCGGCGTGGATGTGCCTGCACAGAGCCGAGCGTAAAATGCGAGGTGCAAGAAATCATTTGCGACCATGCGGCTGGTAGTTGGAGCGGCACAAGGCGTACCGGAACGTATAATTAGGTACTTGGCGACGAAGGGTGCGAAAAAGCCGTGTTGATGCTGTCGCCGAAGGCCTGGAGAGAGCGTTGACCAGCGAGGCTATACAAGGATTCTTGCGCGTTTCTGAGGGCATGTTAGTAATAGTGATGTTAGCAAACGAAGATGCGGAAAGGGAAAAAGGCGAAACGTCAGAACGCACGTGCGAGCAGGAAATTGCATCGTTATAGGCATCTTTGCGATCTGAGTGGTAGATGACTCGAATGTCGAATTCTTCTAAACGTAGTTCCCAACGTCAAACACGAACCGACGGATCCTTCATTGAAGCCAGCCAGAACAGGGGAAGTTGATGGACGTTAATAATTATAGTGCGGTTATTGTTACATTGAAGAACATAATGGGCAAGACACGTACGTACGTGGCGCAAGCTATGAACTGTCTAATACTTTTAAAGAACACGCTTATATACGAGGAGGTGTGGCATGGGAAGGAGTTGGGGGAGGGACTCCGTTCATCGTGCTGATTCAAGCTGAGGTCAAGTTTGCCAGGGTGAACGGGTGCAAGTGAACAATTTTTTTTCCGGCCCAAAGTATCAGCACATGTCGTCACCTTGTGATATCTTTTCATATTCCCCCCGCGACAGACGCGCTTGTATATAAGCGTGTTCTATAACAGTATTAAACAGTTGGTAGGTTGCGCCACGTACGTACGTGTCTTGTCCTTTATGTTCGTCAGTGTAACACTAAGCGCGATGTAATCATGAAGCCAGCCAATAGAGCGAATGGGGACAGGTGGCGATATTAAACGAATGGCCATGCAAGTAAGGGCGAAATGTCTGCAACGCCCAAATAAATGTCAAACATTCCTTTCCGGTTAATGAGTACTTACACTCTGACTTGGTGAGAGAACGACTCGCAAATGCTACCTCGTACTGCGAGAAGCCCCGGCTTTCGTTGGGCATTCACAGCGCCTATCCGACACACCTTGACATCTGTGTGTCTGTTGGAGTGGTAGGTTGGAAGTGACGTAGAATGGGTGGTGAAGTCTGAACACGAAGTAATGTTGCGAAGCCTCATCACACGCCAGCGACCAAGCAGATAGCTAGCCATCGTCGATGAGCGGCTTGGTGAGTGGCGCTATTATAAAAGTCGAGTTCTTCACAAAGCGGCAAAAGTATGAGCAAAGACCAAAGAAGCTGCAAGCAATTTCAAGGCGGTAGATTTCGGGAAGTTAGCAACAGCATGAAGTTTCTGCCGATCGGGAAGTACGCCATCCTTCTAGATTACGTGGCCCAGCATGGTGAGTTTGTCAGCTCCGAATTGGCGCTTTATGATGCTAAGCTGAAGTCTTGAGCGGGTCGAACATTTCAATACTGCTAAAAATAACGGAGGTTGCTATCGAAATTAGGGGGGAGAATGACAATGTCTTCCTCGAAGCACAGGCATGTCTCCCATTTTTTTTTTGTTGCATAGGCAGGAGGACATAAAATTGAATTCATACAGCCAATCAGGAATGAGAAGGCAGTTTTCGGGCGATTGGATGGGGCCATAGGGACCTGTCAATAACCGGATCTTAAGTGTAGCGATGAAAGGAACTGGTCTCCTTGCAAGCAGTCCAGGGCATCATCGATTTCTGGCACAAGATACACATCTTTGCGTGTACCTTTGTTTAATTGGCGGTAATTGAGTCAGAAGTGGGTCAAGCCGTCTTTTTATTTGACAAGAAGAGCAGGTAACGAACCTGGACCGCAGGACGGCATGATGATGCCGCACTAGAGCACGTCATCGACTTGTTCGGAGATCACATGACGCTCACCAGAGGATACGTGGTAAAGGGGCTCTTGCAGAGGCGCTTGTGAGCCGGGGTCAGTCGGGTACAGAAAAGTGTGTATTCTGTCTAATGAGGTCTTCTGCCAATCTTCAAGCCAGCAAATTGGTGCAGAAGTGCGGAAGTTTCTCGCGGTGCGCATCTGCAAGGTGTTCATCGATGGCGCAGCCAAACATCCTTAAAGGCGAGCAATAAACCAGTTACAGTAGAATGTCTCAGGGCACTAAGTTGCAAGTTCTCCACGTCGTGAAGGCAGAAGATGGAGGATACGTAAAATGCCCTAATTGTACCTATACACTCTCCACAGAGTAAGGTGGAGGGCTGTGTCAACGCATTCGTAAAAAACAAAGGTGTACAGCCGTAGGGCACGTCGAGAACGACAAACGGCAACGCGAGATTCGTGCGGTTTTGAACAATCTCGGAAGCTGTAAATGGAACTGTAAATTCACCAACACCGACGCCGTAGACGTCGGCAAGGGCTGTACAACTGGGTTGTATGTTCGTATCGGGGGTGATAAACAACTTCTCCAAAGTAGGTTCAGACGAAGCAGAACACAACGCAGAAAACGCCACCTTGCCATGAGCACAGTGAATAACAGCATGATGGCAAGAGAGAGAATCCCAACCGAGGATGACATCATGCGATCAGGTTGGTAGCACAAGAAACTCCATGGGATACACATCATATGGAATTAGGAAGCTGGCTGTGCAAGCGGCGGACAGCTGGATAGGGTGTGTGCGCGCGGTACGGAGGCGCAATCAATTTGGCGTCGTGGTAAGCTTCCTAAGCCAGCGGCAAAGTTCCATATCTATCACTGAAACGGCAGGAACAGTGGCCAGAAGTATTAAGTTACGAAAGCCGTCATCAAAAACATCAATGAGGTTTCCTGGAGAAATTAGAGGACTTGAAATTTTGCATGACCACGCAGTTCGCGCCACAGGAACTGCAGCATTTAATTTTCAGCGTCAGAACGGCAGGGTCTGCGGCGCATAGGTGATAGAGAGAAACTTCGAAGTAATACAGATGAGTGGCTAGCTGAGAGCTGAGGGCAGGCACTCGGGCGAAGAGGATTGTTCTAGTCGTGCTATGCCTTTAAAGCGTCTAGGACAGTATGCAGACACTCGCATGGCTGATGTTTGAACAGGAGGGCGACGGCGACCGAAGCGCCTCACATGCCCTGCATAACCACAAGAGTAACAAATGGACTGATTACCCGCAGTGCGCCATGCATTCGAAAACAGGGACACTGGTCGGCGTCCGTTCGGTCATCACTGGTGGTGGCCGAATGGGTGGCAACGCGGAATAATAAGTTGGTCGACGAGGTGACCCGGTAGCAACGACTAGAGTGGAGATCAAGTGCGCAGGCTCCAGAGGTAGCGAACGAACGAAAGGCATACGTCAGTGACCTCTTTCTGCATTAGTTGTATGACTGGGACGTGGTGTTTTACAAGTGCTGGCTAGGGCGTGCTCGGACTGCTATACACACGTATCTGTAGCGAAACATATTGAGGGCAGCATATGCAAAAGAGTCCACAAGTGAATTGAGAAAGGTGAGCAGGCAAGCATGGTTTACTTCCTCAAAGATACCACCACCAAATTTGTCTATTTTTGTCAGAGGCGGCGTACTGTATTCCTTTCACATGTGGCCAAATGTGCACATGGAAGACTGGCCGTTCTCTAGATATCTACCACAAATCACCATATTTCACTCCAAAGACCATTATATTCGTCCGACTTGGCTCGGCATTGCGGCGATAGGGCCTCAGGCCAAATCAAGGTCGTTCACAGGCTTTCACCTATGATAAAAAATTGACAGGAGAAATTAGTGAGGCATACCACAGAAATATGACATGTGTGAGGTAGCCCACATTATCAATGCTTGAAAAAGCATTCTATCTTAATGAATGGCATGATAATTACTCTATACCAATTTCCTTTTTGTAACGCAAATGCCGTTTATCTTGACTTTATAGCATCGGATCACAACTTATTCCCTCGCTCTGGAAGAACTTGTGCACAATATGTGCATGCGTCCAGTTTTATTTTATTTAGCTTCGTTTATCAAAAGAAAGAGTCGGTTGCTAGGAGCTGTCATGTTTCAATATCTGCCTTTCTTTCCTATGTAAACTTTCCCTGAAAAGTTATGCGAATTGATCACCGATATCAAAACGAGACTAAGAATTTTACCTAGGAAACACGACTGGTCCTCATAAAATGCACAAATGCGGTGATACGTATTTGTCCGAATATTGCAGCTATATTGAGTGCAAGCTAGCTCCTACATAGATGCAATACTTCAGCTGCCACAAGGCTACGGTGCCTAACATATTGTAGAAGTGAGCGTAAGCGCACCATACCTAAAAAAGAGCTGATGCTCAAATAGTAAATTTGACTTCAGCAGACACAATATCGGCTGTTTGACCTAGCTAAAACTCAAGCTCATGAGTGTACGGTACATGCATATGTACGCTTAGCTATAGATACTTGCATACCCAATTTAGGACCATAAGAGTTACAGTGCATATGATGATTCTAGACACAAGTATTTTTGTCCAAAATACTTTTAGGATTTCATATAATGATTTTAAATCATTGGCCAAGTAATCGAAGTATTCTTGCTAGCATTAAAATTTGCACTTGCTGGTTGAGCGTATTCTGGTGTGAACAATGCCAAGCAGAACGAATAGAAGACTGCCGGCTGCGCTGACCAAATGCATAAGATAAAACAGAACACATAATACTGGACCCAGAGCATTAAGAATACATCAGAACAGCTGTGCAATTAGGGCTTGATGCTCAATTATCCCTGTTAAAGTAACAAGACCAAAGAAAATGTTTTCTCTGATACTGATGAAATTATAATAATGTGATGAGCAACGTTGCAATCACCAGCAAACGCCATTGCAAGAACAAGCAGACAATTTAGCCCTATGTGTGAAATTTTATGTTTTTTTTTATCGACAGAACATCAATAGACTCCAACAACTACAAGCTATGTGGTCTAGCGGTACTGATGTAAAGTGAAAAATATTGTAACAGGGTGGAGACTCACAACTGCTACAATGCCTACTTGCATGAATGGAGATAGCTTGCATAGAATGCAGGCAGGACATGTCGAGGATAAAGAAGTATTGATGGCCACGGCGGACTTACGACGTTGCCCAGTACGCGAGTACACATCGAGGACGCAATCGCCAAAAGCCACCCAAAACAAGGCCACCGAGATTGCTGCAGCCAGTCGAGTTACCTTGCTGACCATTCTAGCAGAGTGGAATGGACTTGTTGGGGCCAGTTCTGTCGTCAACAGCCAGAAGCAAGCAGATTGTCGTAGATATCACCTACGTTACCCGGTTCGTGGAAACAAAAATCCTACCCAAAGGTACCACGGCCGAAATGGCCAAATGCTTCGTCCAGAAGCTGTTACGTCATGGTGGCCCAGAATTCCTAATAACCGACACGGGAACTGCATTGATGACGAAGCATACTCAAGCCAAACTTCAATACAGCCAGACAAGGTATTGCAGGAGGACCACCTACTAGTCACAGACGTATGGCTTTACCCTATTACAAAATCATATTTGTTGTCCAACGTGTTTCATCAAATAGTATTATGGAGCGGGACCCCTTTCAACCAGGTTCAGTTTGTCCGAATTTGAAGCTGTTTAGTTCAGTTCCACTTGATCCAGTTGGCCCAGTCCTTTTTAACTATGTTTAGTTTTTTTGAATCTTGACCCATTTATTCCACCTCAGTCGAGCCCTGTTCAACCCAGTCCTGAAGGATGCCATTGAGTCCTGTCCTGCTTACACCTGCGCGGACCTATCTGCTTTCCCATTCGGAAACGCAACCTCAAAACTATGCAACCATTAAATCTTTTGGTTCACTCATGCATCTGCAATCAGTCTTACAGACACGTAGATTGGAGTAATGGTTGCTCCAAGAATGCCACTCGTGACACATAGGTTTGCCTGATAGGCTGCTTGGCTCCACGATGAACAGAATGTTCGAGATAAATTGACTAACATAACCAACGCTTACGCTATACATCACGAGCAACTTTTGTTTGACCTACGAGTGCGTCCTCCGTGTATTCCCCACGAGTAGCACCCATAAAAAAGATTGCGATCTTATTTTCACATTTACTTCAAGTATGCAAATGTAATTGTTATAAGGGCACTACATGCTTGATCACTTTAGCTCATCTTGCTGCAGTGTAGGGTTGCTGGAACGGTTTGTTAACAAATCTGCAGTAACGCATGATTTTCAATGGAAAATCTAAGGTAATGTAAGTGCTTGCACTCCTAAATCAAAGTAATAATTATGCTTTACGTAATGTTTTCTATGCATTCATTTCAGCTTTCCATGATCCTAAAGCCCTAAGATTTATTCAACAGCATGCCACCAATCACAAAAGCATTGTTTTTCGGGCCTTCTTATGGTATTTCATTCAAGATTCACTCAAGGCGCTATAACGGAAAACTATTCCAAACCTTTCTATTCCAATTCACCAATCAGCCCTCCTCGATTGGTCAAAAATTTTTTGGACCACCCCCACTTCACCTGTCGGTCACGCGACGTAACGAAAATCGTAATAGAGCCCCATCTGATGAAACGTGTACAGACGCATTATGCAAGATTTGATTGTACTGAAGGCACTGGGCAGTGGGCATGGTGCTGGTGTGCTTGTGCAAAAGAAGACGACGACGAGAAGTGCTTGCTTCCCTGTTACGATATAGCGCCGACCTGTTTTAAGCCTAGCGCTACAACCTATAACTAGTGACCCTTTTGCTAGGTGAACACCCCCGTTGCATTTGGTGGAGCTGCTGGGTTTCTCTTCTACATCCTGGAACTCCGCAGCCGAACGCTACCACCTGCTGTTCCAATGGCTGAACCTGGACCGTCCCAGGCTGCTGCTCCCGTGCCCCCCACCATCGTCTGTTCTGGCGTGATCCGCCAGCGCGATCCGGCTATATTTAGCGGCACAGACGACCACGACGTGGAAGACTGGCTCGCCGAATATGACCGTGTAAGCGCCTATAATAAGTGGGACGCCCGCGCCAAGCTCACAAATGTCATCTTTTACTTGACTGACGTGGCAAACCTATGGTTCCGCAATCATGAAGCCGATTTTACCTCCTGGTCGGCTTTCACGACGACTTTGGCAGAGGTCTTCGGCCGTCCCGCCGTTCGCCGGCTGCGCGCTGAGCACCGCTTGCGTGGTCGAGCTCAACGCCAGGACGAGACATTCACCAGTTACATTGAAGACGTCCTCTCGCTATGCAAGCGCGTGAACTCATCTATGGACGAAGCTGACAAGATCAAGCACGTCATGAAAGGTATCGATGACCATGCCTTCCAGATGCTCGTCGCGAAGAGTCCGCGGACGATTGCCGAAGTCATACAGCTATGTCAGAAGTACGACGAGCTGCGCAAGCAGCGTGCATCAACACGCGCTGCTCAGCAGGACACCACGGATCTATCTCCGTTGGATTTCGGCCGCGACGCTGCCGACATCTCTGCTTTAATGCCGGAGATAAAGCAGTTTATCCGTCAGGAAGTTGCCCGCCAACTCTCTCTGGCGAACAGCACACCCGAGCCGTCGACAAGCTTGGCTCCTTCGCTTCGCCACGTCATTCAGACCCAAGTTGCCGCGGCGCTGCCATCTGCCCCTCCTCCGCAGCCTGCCGCTGGGCCGCTGACGTACGCTGACGTTGTCGCCCGGCCTTACGCTCCTCCGGCTGCTGATGCCTACCGGGCCACTGGCACCTTCCATGTGCCGCCGCCATCTTCACGCCCAATGGTCGTCCCTTACTCGGCCGCTGGAGCCCCTGTCGTCAACCCGTGGCGTACATCTGACAACCGGCCAATCTGCTATTTCTGCCATCTTCCGGGCCACGTAGCACGATTCTGCCGCCGTCGCAGCCCCCGTTTACCTGACAGTGGGGGCGCCTCAAGCTACAGGCCTGCTCGACTTGCGCGTCAGGACCCATCTAGCCTTCCTCCGGACTCATCTTACAGTCGCCTCCCTTTCGATGCCCGTCGGTCACCTTCCCCACGTCGCCGATCCATTTCCCCGATGGTTCGCCGACCCAGCCCAGCCCGAGAGGAAAACTAACAGTCGCAGTTCCAGAGGCAAGAACTGCGTTTACGTCGAACATTTCAAGGCCTCATTCTAACCCGGCGAACGAAATTGAACTCTCCGTAGATGGCGTCACCGTACACGCACTTATCGACACCGGAGCCGCCGTTTCTATTATTAGTGAGAAGCTTTGCCGCAATTTGAACAAAGTGACCATTCCCCTTACCTCTCTTTCTCTGCGTACGGCAACCTCGCATCGCATTCAGCCTTCAGCGTCGTGCACAGCCCGGGTCGTCATTCAAAACGTTATGTATGTTATAGAATTTGTCGTCTTATCTCGTTCGTCACACGACGTTATTCTTGGATGGAATTTCCTATCTGTCAATCAAGCACTTATCGACTGCGCTCGTGCCGAACTTACATTATCAGTGCCGTGCTTCGACCCTGACGACCATTCTTCTCCTAAAGTTGTTGCCGCCTCTGACATCGATATCGCACCTTTCTCCGCCGCTCTGGTTCCTGTGTCCTGTAACTCTGCTGCAAACTCATCTGTTCTGTTTACACCGTCGGCCACTTGTGCGCGCCGCCGGAACTTTCTGCTTCCGTTTGCTGTCGTCACTTTTTGCGACGGTTCTGCTGCCCTTTACGTGTGCAATCCGTCCGCTTGCCCATCATTCCTACTCCGCGGCGAGTGCCTGGGTACCGCTGAAGCTTTCGATAGCGTTCTCCTGGCCACCACGTTTGGTGATACGGCATCACTTCCGATTTGTTCCGTCACTCCTCCCGCCGCGACTGATGCCCCTGTAGACGTCTTCGCTCGTGCCGTCGACGCAGAACTCACACCTGCGCAGCACACAGAAATTATCAAGCTCCTCCAACGCTTTCGTTCCTCATTTGACGTTGACCAACCATCCTTGGGCCGAGCGTCCGCAGTCGTTCACCCTATCGACACCGGTCCACAAACACCATTGCGCCAGCGTCCGTATCGTGTGTCGGCTGCTGAACGCCGTATCATCGACCAGCACGTTGACGACATGCTGGAGCGTGGCATCATCCAGCCCTCTAACAGTCCCTGGGCATCTCCGGTTGTCCTCGTTAAAAAAAAAGATGGCTCGATTCGGTTCTGCGTCGACTATCGCCGCCTTAACCGAATAACGCGCAAGGATGTCCATCCTCTGCCGCGCATCGACGATGCCTTGGACTGTCTGCAGGGAGCGGAATTCTTTTCCTCTCTGGATTTGCGCTCCGGCTACTGGCAAGTGCCAATGGCCGAGGCCGATCGTCAAAAGACAGCCTTCGTAACGCCTGATGGGCTATATGAATTTACTGTCATGCCGTTCGGCCTCTGCAACGCGCCTGCCACTTTCGAGCGAATGATGGACGCCATTCTTCGAGGGCTGAAGTGGAAAACGTGCCTCTGCTATTTGGATGACATTGTGGTTTTTTCCACCGACTTTGCGTCGCACCTCAACCGCCTCGAGCAAGTACTTGCGTGCCTCTCCACTGCAGGACTGCAACTAAATTTGAAGAAATGCCACTTCGGCGCTCGTAGGCTTACTATTCTCGGCCATGTAGTGTCAAAAGATGGTATCCTTCCGGACCCCACAAAACTTAGCGCCGTATCCGAGTTCCCTCAACCCACCACCATGAAAGAGCTTCGCAGCTTCATCGGCCTGTGCTCATATTTCCGACGCTTCATCCGTAACTTTGCCTCTATCATTGCCCCCTTGACGCAGCTTGTCACCGGCAGTTCTGACCTATCAGCCTGGTCCTCGGCGTGCGACGACGCATTCCAAGAACTGCGACGCGTTCTCACCTCGCCTCCGGTGCTGCGACACTTCGATCCCTCTGCTCCAACTGAGATCCATACGGACGCTAGTGGTGTCGGGCTCGGCGCTGTTCTTGCACAACGCAAGGATGGCTTCGAAGAGTACGTCGTCGCGTATGCCAGCCGCACCCTTACCAAAGCCGAGGCGAACTACTCGGTTACGGAGAAGGAATGTCTGGCCATCATTTGGGCTATCGGCAAATTCCGTCCTTATGTGTACGGGCGTCCATTTGACATCGTGACCGACCATCATGCCCTATGCTGGTTATCTTCACTAAAAGATCCAACTGGTCGGCTTGCCCGTTGGGCATTGCGCCTACAAGAGTACGACATCCGCGTTGTTTATCGCTCAGGCCGAAAGCATTCAGACGCAGACGCTCTATCCCGGTCACCCCTGCCCTCTGGTCCTGTCCACTCGTCTATTTCTACCTGCGGTGCCTTCGCCCTCAACATTTCCGACATACCGTCAGAGCAGCGCAAAGACCCATGGATCTCTTCGCTTATTGACTTCCTGTCCAGCCAGTCGCCAGCACCGACCTCTCGGACGCTTCGTCGCCAAGCCACGCACTTCGTCATTCGGGATAACCTGCTGTACCGCCGCAACTACAATTCCAGCGGCCGTCAGTGGTTGCTTGTTATACCCCGACACCTACGCTCCGACATCTGCGCCACGTTCCATGACGACCCACAATACGGCCACGCTGGTGTATTAAAGACATACTCTCGCCTCCAGCTTCGGTACTACTGGCGCGGTATGTACCGTTTCGTTCGCCAGTATGTCTGGTCATGCCACCTATGCCAATGACGCAAGACGCCACCTCAACATGCCACCGGCCCCTTACAACCTTTACCATGCCCCGCGCGCGCGTTCGACCGCGTCGGCATTGACTTATACGGTCCGCTTCCCAACTCTCCAAGCGGCAACCGCTGGGTTATTGTTGCTATCGACCACCTCACGCGGTACGCTGAAACTTCAGCCCTAGCATCTGCCACAGCAAAAGACTTCGCCAGTTTTATCCTTCAAAACCTGATTTTACGCCATGGAGCACCTCGCGAATTACTGAGCGACCGCGGTCGCGTTTTCCTCTCAGACGTCATTGCAGCATTGCTCAAGGAGTGTCGCATCATTCACCGCACTACCACGGCATATCATCCTGAAACTAATGGGATGACAGAACGTTTCAACCGCACCCTTGGTGACATGATGGCCATGTATGCTTCATCTGACCACTCGAATTGGGATCGCATTCTACCTTTCGTCACCTACGCTTACAATACCGCCACGCAAAGCACCACTGGGTTCTCCCCTTTCTTTCTCCTTTACGGACACGAACCTTCATGCACTATGGACACAATTCTACCTTATCGGCCAGATGCCTCGGAGTGGACGACTGTTTCTCGAGCGGCTGCTTACGCCGAAGAATGTCGCCATCTCGCTCGTTCGTTCACATCCCAGGACCAGTGGCGCCAAAAGCTTCGCCACGATTCATCCACTACGGCTACGTGCTTTGCGCCTGGCTCGCTGGTCTGGTTGTGGGTGCCCTCTACTCCTCCAGGCCTTTCCTCCAAGCTGCTCTCCAAGTACCACGGTCCTTATCGGGTACTGAAACAAACATCCGCGGTCAACTACCTCATCGAGCCAATTGAAACGCCTTCCGACCAGCGTCGTCGGGGCCAGGAAATTGTCCACGTCTCCCGGCTCAAGCAGTGCCATGACCCCCCTGTGTTGTCCTGTCCTTAGGTCGCCAGGATGGCTACTGAACAATAGAAAAATAGTCTTTTTCTGATTTGACGCTTTTTCGCCATTACCCGTCGGCTATGGGTCAGACGTTTTCGGGCTGCCCCCTCATCACCTACCTCTCAAGCAGCGTCACAAAACCGCAACAACTCACCGCGGCGATGTGACGTGTATGCTTTAAAGATGCATTTATAGGCCAAACAAAACTGAATTTTCTTTTGAATAGCCGCAGGCTGCCCAGTTCCGAAAGGAATAAAAGATGGCTGCCGCCACTCGCTTAGACACTGGCTTCTCGCACCTGCACGAGAGCATGGGTCTATGCGCGTGTAATAAATATTTTGCGTATCTGTGTAACGTTCGCTAGCACTTCCGGCACATTTACGACCTCGTTCTGCCGACTATAATTTGCTGACGGTCCGTTTTAGCTTTATTCTTAAGCTTCCGTTACATGCCGCCGCGACTTTCGACGAGCCACCGCAAGCTAAGCAAGAGAAAGCGGACAAATCGCCGACGCCGGCACCACCCTCTTCATCCGGTTATTAATTTTCATTGCAGTGGCTCAGCCCCATCGAATCCCTCCGCACTTGTGCATGCTCCTCTCCTCTTGTGAGCCAATTAGACAAGTCAAGCTGCTCAATGTAGGTAATATTATTCGTTATTCATGCAAACAAAAGTGAACTCCTATGAACGAGTAGAGCGTTTGGTTGGTCTGTTCAGATAACCTTGCGAATAACCAGCTGATGCTTGCGTAGGTGGTTACACAAAGTTTGACGTCAAGAGATTGGAATAAAAAATTACCGACGATTATGTTACTTCCTAATGCGAAATTTGAGCGCAGCAAATAAGCTGTTTCACCTTTTCGATAGATTGAGGCAAAGAAATTGAGCAACACATGTATGCGCTATCACAGAATTTTTTTTTTTTATTTTTCACACGTATTCCTTTAACAAAGACTCCACTAACAGTTCTTGACAGTCATGAAGGAAGCTTTGTGGTCGGAGAGATAGACTGATATATGTTCGACTTGGTACACCAATGCTTGATTCTCAAAGACGAGATCTATACAAGTGCCTCGCGAGGTTGTCACAGCCGTGGGACGCGTTACGAGCGAGAGGAACGGGATGTTCTCCCGCATAAGTGTTAGGAAATTGCTGTTTGTCTTTATGTCAACATTAAGGTCCCCCACTACTAACATCGGTGTGGATCGAGCGGCGCTTAGCCTCTGCTTCGGCGACGCGTACTCCTGGATCATCTCGACGGCGGCGACGGTAAGCTTCTGCTTCGGCGGCACGCACCTCTGGATTCTGACGGCGACGGCGCTGGGCCTCTGCTCTGGCAGCTCGTTTAGCAGCAGCAGCAGCAGCAGCAGCAGACGGAGGACTTCCATCGGTCGTCTCGCTCATGGCTCAGAAAGAACTGGCAGATAATTTCGCAGTGGCGAACGGCAGCGGCAATTTCGGCTCGGGCGGTGCACATATACAGATCCGCCGCCACCGATCTGGCTCTCTGATTGTCACCGCACAGGGCGAACGGCAGCGGCAATTTCGGCTCGGGCGGTGCACATATACAGATCCGCCGCCACCGATCTGGCTCTCTGATTGCCACCGCACAGGGGTTGCATTGGAGGAGGAGCGAAGAAAGGAATTAAGTTCGAGCCGGCGCTTTGACAACCGGAGACTCGCAGGAAGAGGGGGGAGGGGGGCGGCGTGTACACCCAGCGGCAAACGATGGGGGCAGAAGCGCGCGCAGCAAGCGGACAACACGATAAAGGGAGGAGGGAAGAGATAGCAGCGACTGACTGATGCCGCTGACGCCGATAGTGAGTCAACCCCAGCTGCGGAGTTGGTTTCAGGGACAACGCCGCCGATGCCGACACAAACAATATGATACCCTCGCTTCCGCAGCGCTAAGAACCAGGTCTAGCCGTGGGAAGGTGGTCACGTATTCGTCGACGTGCCGGGGCCTACGTGAAATAACCGGCGCGTCGGCAACTGAAGAGCACCCTATCCGCCACACAAGAACAGGGGGGGGGACCCTTTCCTCCTCTTTCTGCATGGCGGCGACGGTGTTCTATGCAGTCACGTTATCTTGACTCTCTAGCGGCGTCAGCGGCATCCAGCGGTATCAGTCGGTCGCTGCTAGCGCTGGGGGGATGAAAGGGGGGCGGAGCTGGTTACGAGGCCGACGACAACGCCGACGACGACGCGAAACCCAGGAACGGACGCCAAAGAGCTGCGCTCTAAAACATATTTGGATAGTTTTACGCTATAGGGCCCCCAGTCTGTTGACAGAAGGCCATTGGAATGCCTTGCTTGCATGAGAGCTTGCAGGGTACCTGTAAAATTAGGGAAAAGTCGACATTTTTTTCAACTCAAGCAATACAATAGGGCATGCAAATTCGGTTTTGTCTATGTTTATGCAGATAAGAATGGTTCACCGTTCAGAACATAGGAGATAGTTAACAAATCTTAATAAAAATAGGCGACTTCCAGCAGCGCCTATGATTTGAAAGGAACATGCGTTACGGAGGTAGAATGGGCTGTAACAATTAGGAGGCCATTTAAAAGAGTATTTCAAAAAAAAAGAAACCTCGCAGAAACTCCTCTGAGAGTTGTCTAAGTATCCGTAAGCATTTTGACACTTCTTCATCTCCACGCATTCCGGTGTCGTTATTATTGTCATGAAACCTGATTCGACCACCTCAACCCTTATCAACCCTCATCAGTCGTCATCAACCTTATCGAACATGATCCGACCCTTATCAAGTGTTATCGGTCCTTATCAACCAGGATGTCGAGTGAAGCTATTGCAAAACCACCACAACAATTATTGAGGGGGGTATGAAATGCTTCACTGATAGTTCGGATGCTTGTTTTAAAATTGTTTTTCAAACGTATGCTGTACAAAAGGTTTGTATGGCGGATTTCAATGGATGTTGGGCCTGTTCGCTACGCTTTGCTGAACGCTTGTAGGCTCTCCCTTAAGTGCGTATGAGAGATTGCATTTTTTTTTTTGCTTTCTTACAGGGATACGAGCCAGGCATTCGCCCTACGTGACGGACATATTTCTCGTTTTGTGGGCATGAAAATGCTTCCTCATTTAAAAAGATGCACCCTTTATTTGAATAGCTACAATTGCTGTTCTTGAAGCAAAAGAAACCCGCCGTGGTTGCTCAGTGGCTATGGTGTTAGGCTGCTGAGCACGAGGTCGCGGGATCGAATCCCGGCCACGGCGGCCGCATTTCGATGGGGGCGAAATGCGAAAACACCCGTGTACTTAGATTTAGGTGCACGGTAAATAACCCCAGGTGGTCGAAATTTCCTTTGTCCTCCACTGCGGCGTGCCTCATAATCAGAAAATGGTTTTGGCTCGTAAAACCCCATAATCTAAGCAAAAGAAGTAATATAAACGGAAAATTTGTTAACAAAGCAGCATGGACAGGTCAAGCTAATAAATTATTCAGAAACAACCCTCCTACCCGGAAAGTAAAAACTAGGGTGCGGCAGAGGCTTTGAACGTAAAAACTAGGGTGCAGTGGAGGCTTTGACATTGCGCTGCTCAACAAGAGGGCGCGAGATCAATATCCGGTCACAACGGTTGCATTTAGACGGTGGCGATATGCAAAAAGGCCGATTTACTATTCATTGGGTGCAGGTTAAAGGACACCAGATGGGAAAATTACAGCAATACCACGTTGCTCAAAGTCCCAAAACTGGGGCACATTGCGAAATAAGTAAAATTTTGAGGTAAACGAATTCACAAAAATATAAGGCCCTGGCCGTACGAAGGTCGCATAAAGCATTCAAAGTACCTGTCAGTAGCCGCTAAATTTCGCACTATGCTAAATATACCATGAACGGCATCTTTAGTAGATCACTTCTGCGATATACTGTACATCTTGGTACCAACGCCATCGGGCATCTGCGGGAAACAGTGGCCCTCGCACAGAGCCAAGCAAGCACTGCTGTGCGTAAACACAGAGATGTGCAAAGCCTAGACTTGCGAAATATTGCGAAAGTGCTCGTATCCCCGAAAATAATCGGTTAGCAATACTGCTCCAGGGGTGCTATGCAGGATGCGCCGAGTTTCTCGTTCACCCGAGTTTGCTCGACGGCAGTCGGTGAACGGAGATAGCGCGGAACGCGCCGCACGTACAGGCAAAAAAATATGTAGACAAAAAGCCGCGTATGACAACATGAGCGCACCCTGCGTGGCACGCTGCTTCCACGTTTCAAGCGCAGAAGGCTGCACAACGACACGCGCCAGCGCCGCGTATTGTTATCAACGGATTATCGCAACTTAGCGATACCGTGACTGTCCCGCTGTGTGTCTGCACATTTGCCGTGAGCCGCTTGCCACGCCTTTCCCGGGCGCGTCAAGGGCGTGCCTCCTCTTTCGAGCACTATCTGTCTTTCCTCCTTCGAATGCGAACAGGGTACATGCGGCGCATCATTGCACCTACACTTTCACTCAAACGAATACGTTAAAATACAACAAATAAAATAACGAACATTCTTATTTCTTTAAGTATCTGTTTTTCGTTTTCAACGCTAGAAATTTGTGATGACAAACGGAGATCGAGCAAATTATTAAATTTTGCACTTCTTGCCGTGAGTGGCGACAGTGAGGCGAAAGCGTAGAAGCGGTACATGAAAGCGGGTCGCACGCACGAGTGCATTCATACGGTGATAAGTCGCCTAGGGGCGCTGCAGTGCTTTCTCTATTAGGGGAATAGAAACGCAGCGCCGCGGTACGGCTGTTCATCGCAGGCGGTTCACTAGGCTATTAAGGCCCCCGCTTTACCGACTGAAAACGACACAACGGCTGTCGCTGCAACATGGCGGTATGTTATTTTAGAGTGCGTAGTGACGCAGATCAGTAAAAACGTACCAGTTTATCTTTATGCGCGAAGCCTCTGCGATACATTGCGAAAAGTGCGTGCTTCCCCAGCGACACAATTCATCACATTGTCATTGCTTGCCCAGTGAAGGTGCCTCTGAGCGCATGTACGCAGTGTACGAGTGTGTTCTGTAGTCGAAGGTGCTTGCGGATTACGTCTGCTGGAGCCAGCAGCGATCGCAGGTGGATATCGTAACGACACCTCAGCACTCGCATTTTGACAGGTGAGGGCTCTTGTGTGCAGTTATGAAATCAGATTTCGAACGGAGAGAGGTGTTGGAACTGTTGAGTGCGCAGTGCTTGTGATGAAGAAATGCCATTGCACTGGATCTAGAAGAGCGAGCGGTTCTCGGACGCTGATCGTGTTTACGACGCTGTGGCTCCGTTTCATCGCCGATGACAGAGCAGGCATCTCAAACGACTGCTACAATACGCACTCCTCAGCATCGTCGTCCCCCTCGGCGCATCGACGCCTTGCAAGCAGCTACAGTGACGTGCCGATAATGATTTACTGTGCGCTACGCGCCACAATGCAGGCAATGAAACCGTGTTATGCGGCCATCTCAGCCCGAGAAGATGTGTGCATAAGCCAGCGACAGTCAACGCTTTGTTTTTGATAGTGGTGCTCAGTACATCACCGATGACAGTGTGTTGTGCGTGTTTTATGTCGGCGGTGAAGATTGTTGATGCCTCTCAGCTCGACACCGCGTCGCTGTTGCCGGAAGATAAGTTGGGCGTGGCTTAACTGTAGTGGGTGCGCGCACAAGAGTTACATGCCTCGCGCGGGGCGTGACCTCTGGTTTTGATTGACAAGCGAAGTCGTGCTAAACTCGTACATCGCGAAACCCCCTCCGAGTTCAACTCGGGAACATGGCGGCGGCAGCAGCAGCCTGTTTCATTGCATCCAGCGGCAGCAAGCGTCAGTATGACCGTCCGGACCCGTTCACCTGCATGACCGACGGGGAGTTTCAGCGTCATTCATTCGCTCACCGTAGTAGAGCAAGTCATCTGTGCCCTCCGTTTCTACGGGACTGGGAGTTTTCAGGGAAGCGTCGGCGCCGAGCGTTACATTGGACGCCATCAAACTACTGTTAGCAACTGTGTCAGAGATGTGTCTGACGCGCTTATCGATGCGGCAGTGCGTAAACAGTGGCTAGCTTTCCAGAATACTGCAGCTGAGCGGGCATATATAAAATAATGCTTCCTACTTCGTGGGAACATTACGAACGTAGTCGGGTGTGTCGACGGAGCGTACGTAGGAGTTAAGGCGCCTTGAATGTCAGCGTTACTGTGATTAACATTGAAGCAATGTTTAGAAACTCCATATTGCCAAATTTGTGACTTCTGATTTGCGACTTAAATTTTGTGTTAGCGACATCTCACATGCGGCTGCTTATAATACTGACTTTTTCGCTGGTTGATGACTTTTTGCCGATTGTTCTACTTGTCTGTTAGGGTGCCTTCCATATGGCTCACTTTCCTGGGAAAGAAATCAAGTATAAATGGATAAATGGATATCAGAAATTGTGTGAAATAACCTATGAATCCTAATACCATAAAAAACTTGGGGTTCTTCATTGGTGAAGTTACTTAGTATGCACAATGCTGAATTTTGGTCATGTGTAATCTATCGGCCGCACTATGAAACAGCGAGGCATTGCACAATTTGTTGCAGCGCGAGATGTGGATGTTGCGCCAAGCCGGTTGTGCCTATGCATTTGTGGCGAAATGAAAATGCTTTGACAATCTTAGTGTGTTGGCTTGCATGAAGAAAATACTTCAGATTGTTTGCTCTGTTCACCATCGATGCATGTGCCAGAGTTTCAGTGTATCTTCTTTTTTTTTGGGGTGGGGGCGGCGTTATTCTGGATGGATAAATTGTATATTTTCGTCTCATAATGGGGCTCTAATTCTTAAGCAGTAGAACAATGCACATCCAATGCTCTGCAGAACTCCCTGTACGTGAAGATGTCATGAACCACCAAGGCAAAATTACATATCGGAAGAAATGTGGTGCAGATGCCTATGAAAAGTGGGTCTTTAACCCACCATGATAAAAATAAAAATTGCAGAGCAAATAGACCCTTTGTACAGCTTTAGAGCAATGATTACACAAAACGTGATATGCTCAAACTAGTAAACCCTTGCCGCAATGCAAGAGTAGGCTGAGCGACATGCAGCATATATTGGAATTGAACATGTCTCGTAACCGTTATTTTTATTGTAAGCCCTCGCTGTCACACCTTTCCCTCCGGCACTCCCTTTACCGAAACGTGGCATTGTCTTTCCATTGGTGCCATGATGATAATGGTAACGGCAGCAGCAAGGCTGGTTAATGCTTGCCTCTTTGATTCCTGTGAATTTAGTGGTAAAGAATATGGCACGTGCATACATACACCTGTGCTGCAAAATTTAACATTTGTGGTTTTTTGGAGAGCTAATTTGTGTTGGGAAATTTCAAAGATGTGCACCATTGTGCCCTAATAACTAGAGCATTGGTGATGTTGAAGACGGTGTATTGGTATAGAAGCTTGAAGTTTAATTGCACAACAATTCGACGGGACACAAAGAAGAGAAAAACACACAGCAGAATGCTTTGCTGTGTGTGTTACTCTACTTTGTGTGCCGTTGAATTGTTGTGCGATCCAACTTCAAATAGAGCATTGGGCTTCTTTAGTGCAGGACCGAGGAAGTGTGAGCTATTCGACAACATGCCAGTGCCTTGCCACACCATTATGGAAGTCGGAAGGTTTGCAAACAAAGCTTTGCTTTTAAATCCACCTGCTCATGTAATAGAAGCACTGATTAAAAGAACCATCACACAAAAATAATGTTGAAATCAATGGCCTGTGAAAAGTGTAATTTGTATATAGACACCGTTGACATAATAGGTGCCATACTGGCCTCAAAATTGTACTGGACAGAGCAGTTTGTTTCCTATGTGAAGCACAACCTCCCTTTACATGCTGTGCAGATAACCAAGCTCAGTTTGTTTTGATATGCTACACAACATTCACTGTAATCTATTTTTGATTCTAAAGAAGTGCCAAACACCACCTCTTTTTCAAGGACGTCATGGGAATATTTGGCGAGACCTTTTTACAGCCCCTCATAATGGAAGTGTGGCCAGCCAGCTTTGCTTGGATGCCTTTATAGATTTCTGCTCCTAATCATTGTGTGCTATCAAGTTGCAGAAGTCTATGCAACTGGTGCAAGGCATTACGTGTTTCTATAGTCGGATACAACTTTAGGAGGCTGCGGAATCTGCACTTTAAGGCAAGTGAACACAAGCCTGCACCAATGGGCATGCACTCTAGACTGACATCGTGCCGCCGGACAGATAGTCCCTCTCCAACCTGCTCGTTGAAGAGGGACTATTTCTTTAGACGTGGAGGCAATCGGCTGCTGCGCTTTGGTCATCTGGACTGGGCCTCTCCTGTCTTCTGAAGTTTTAGCCGACTGTAAAGGATGCTGCTTTTCATAAGACACAAAAGGACAAAGTGTACAATTATTTGGCCTATGAAATGGATACATCAGAAGTGTGCTGTGCAAGCACTTAAGATGTGTGAAATATAGTACATGCAATTATAAGACAATGTTAAAGAATATGTAGAATCGAACATGCATGTAATGGCACATTTGAATCGGGGAGTGTTGCAGTCATATGCACAGTCTGTAGCATTATTAAGCTCCTGCTGTTTCCTGTCTTCATAGTGAATTACACACACCGTTCATCTTGTGGCTAATCAACACGCACTGTATTCTTGCACATAACAAGAACAAACACCATAATGACGTGTATGCTGCAATAGTGTATTTTTTATTTACATGGTCAAAGAGTGGCACAGGTTGGCTTACGTTTTTGCCTATTTTGAAGTGACACGAAGTGCATGTTGCAAGTTGTTGTGTCGGCAGCGGCAGGCAAGCGGGGGGCCCGACCAGCGAACGCGCGCGAGCGCCGGCGCAGAGAAGGAGACACGGAGCTAACTGCTCCTGATGAAACCGGAACGAAGACTCTGCCGACCCGCGGCAGTTTATTGCTTAAAAAGGACTTCACATGCGAGATGCCACCTCCTGATTGGTCTCAGCTCGTCACAAGACAGAAGGGAGTGCGCCATCTAGCTAAACAACTATAAAACAGGAATGTATGGTAACACAGAGATCTGGCAGGGGGCGATACTATACTACATCATCCCCCCCTGGAAACAAGCAAGCATACAGTGAAACGCGCACACAAGACGCGCACTTAAGTCCAAAGGCAGTTTCAATTCATTCCCCCCCCACGTGCACACACACGCGCACATGATGCACACAAAGCACGCGCTTAAGTCCACAACAGATTCAGTTCGTCCCCGCCCAAGTTCACATACACGCGCACCAGTCTTGGGCACCATAACACAGGCAGTCACTCAAACAAAGTCTGACAAGGGACATGGCACAAAACTCACTGCACCGCAACAAGGAGCACTTTATACCTGTGTTAATGAAACATGTGGACTGTCCTAAATGTCACAGCGAGGTCCCTAGCCGTGGCATTTCGAAGACGGCAATACTCTCTACACTATATAAACAAAATCGTCGAGCCACGGAGGCCGTTTTTTGTCACGATGAGGACGCGTGCGTACCTCAGAAGAACTGTGGGGGTTGCGACGCGTGTCGGTCGACTTTAAAGACCCAGTCGTCCCACTATTATTTCCCTCCCCCTGGTTGGACAATTGAATGTGGGTGTCGCTCAGAGCTGGAGAGGGTTGCCCAGGAAGCTCCTCTCGAAGTCTCAACAAGTCCTGGGATGCTACCGATTCCCCCACGGAATCAGAAACTATTGCCGACTGTGTAGACTCGGAAGCGATACAGTCAGATGCACTAAAGTTATGCCTATGAAAGGACGCTGTCACGCCAGACGAGTCATCGGAATGACTATCCAGGTTTGAATACGAGTACAAAAAGTCTCTATCACTTGTACACAATGTACTATCTGCTGAATCCTTTATCACTAGGGTTAACTTAGACACATGCCACGTCTTCCCATCACTGAGTAGAAAAGTAGATGGTCCTATCTGGGCCTTAACCTTACGAGGTTTACTGTACTTAAAAAATCCTTTCCTGTTAAATCTTATTCTGACGGTGTCTCCCACTTTGACACGAGTTGCCTCAGCACCTCTGCGTTTGTCTACGTACTGTTTAGTCTGCGACTGTTTCTGCAAGACCCTTTCTTGAACTTGAGACACAAGACTGTCCTGTTCCCGTAGATCTACACAGAGCCGCATGGTTCCATCCTTCTTGTGCACCACCACGAGTGGAGACACCAACTCGGAAGCCTCGACGCGCTCGATGACGTCGCAGTCCTCGAGACGTCGCAATTCATTTGTTACCTGGTCACGGAAAGCCAGGGGTAGTCGGCGCAACTTTGAAGATACTGGTTTCGCATCTTGCTGCCGATGAATTCGGTGCACAAAGTTGTTGACGAGACCGAACTCGTCACTGGAGAGGTGATCAAAACCCGGAGGCACACCTGTGGGGCTCTGTACTGGAGGAAGCGATGGTAGACGACATGTCAGTGACGTACCGTCGATCTGTATGCCCAAGCGTTGGATGGCGTCTAAACCCAGCAGTGATGTTCCTGTAGTCGTTACGTGGAACGTGACGGAGCATGACCTTTGGAAGAACTGGACAGTGGCTTGAAACAGGCCTTGAATGCCGATGCGTTGCTTGGAGAAGTTTTTCAAGTCCACTGTTTGTGACAGTCTGTGCTGTCGACCAAAGTGCTTTCCAAAATCTTCGGCCGTCATCAATGAGACAGACGCTCCCGTATCCAATGGCAGTGGCATGGAGACGCCGTTCACTACGACTGGAACTTCCAACTCTTTTTTAGTTTCGAAAGCGCTTACCGTCAAGACAGGCGCGGACGGCTGCCCTGCGGAAGTTGAAGACAGCGTCTCTGCGGAAGAGACGTGTTTAACAGTACGGGTTTTTCGGCATACTGATGCAAAATGGCCCAACGTGTGGCAGGCGTTGCACCGCCGGTTCCTTGCGGGACAATTTCTGTACGTTGCAATATGTTTCCTGCTGCCACACCGATCGCATGCACCACGGTTCCCGGAGGAGCCATGTGCGAAATGTCGGCCCTCTCGGCGACTTCTCGGAAGAAGTCGGCCATCTTGGCGGCTTCTCGGAAGAAGTCGGTCGTCTTGGCGGCTTCTCGGAAGAAGTCGGTCGTCTTGGCGGCTTCTCGGAAGAAGTCGGTCGTCTTGGCGGCTTCTCGGAAGAAGTCGGCCATCTTGGCCCGTCGACGGAACGCCAAGTTGAGATGCCTCGATTCTTCGGACATTTTCGGAGCCGAACGCGCGGTTCGCTCGATGCAAGGCTTCTAACGAGCGTCCAATGTCTTCTGCCTTGTCCAGGGACAGGGTTTCGCCATGAGCCAGCAACTTTTCGCGAACGCTGACGTTCGCTACCCCATGTATGATTTGGTCTCGGACGCGCTCGTCGTAGGTTGCGCCGAATTTGCACTGTACCGCCTTCTCCTTAAATGCGGTCACGAATTCCAGGAATCCTTCTCCCTCGAACTGCTTTCGACTGGTGAATTCGTGCCTTTCCGCCAGGACATTTGTTGACGCGGCGAACAGCCGGTCAAGCCGCTGCAAGAGTCTCGGGAACTGTGACGCTGGCGGGACCGCATCACTTGACGTTGATGCTGCGCCGGTCGACTGCCTTGCTGCTTCGCTTGAAGCTGACGCTGCGCTGGTTAACTGCCTTGCTGCTTCCTGCTCCTCGTCTGCAAAGTACTTCCGTTGTCCCTCACGCCCGAGAGCGCTGACGAGCGCGGACGCTCGTCGCGCGTCCGTCCAGTCGCCACCGCCGGCCGCTTCGAGGTGGGCCTGAAAAATTTTTTTCCATCGGTACCATGGAATTACCGGTGGCCCGGGCAATTCCAAAAAAACGGGAAGGTTCGCCGTAAAAGACGCCATGCCCGGTAGCGTGCAGGAGACAGTGCAGAAAACAAGCCGGAGCTCGCAGCAGGAATGGGGCACGGAAGAACAAGGGGGTGAGTAGGCCTAGGCTCGGAAGCCTCGCGAAGCCAAGTGCGTCGGCGGCGTTTGCGTGCCATGCGGACACAGGAAGGGACGCTTCACTTACGAAGCTCGTTGGTTTCCCGGGGCTTCGGTCGGAACCGCTGCGGGAATCCCATCCTCGTCGCCAAAAAAATGTTGTGTCGGCAGCCGCAGGCAAGCGGGGGGCCCCCGACCAGCGAACGCGCGCGAGCGCCGGCGCAGAGAAGGAGACACGGAGCTAACTGCTCCTGATGAAACCGGAACGAAGACTCTGCCGACCCGCGGCAGTTTATTGCTTAAAAAGGACTTCACATGCCAGATGCCACCTCCTGATTGGTCTCAGCTCGTCACAAGACAGAAGGGAGTGCGCCATCTAGCTAAACAACTATAAAACAGGAATGTATGGTAACACAGAGATCTGGCAGGGGGCGATACTATACTACACAAGTCTCCTAATATGCACAGCACAATGTTTACTGCAATAATTTTATTCATGTTCTTGAATAATAAACAAATTATTAAACTGAAAGCTCCTTTATAAGGTGCCTTTTGTGGGCTCGACAGGAGAGAAGTGAGGGCACCGATACTACTGTTGCAGAGCAGCCCTCTGGACCTCTGCCACACTCTCAAGAGCACGTTCCTGGTGCTCGCCTACTGCCACCGGGCGGTTGAGTGCCTCCAGCAGCAGAATATTTTGCTGCAAAAAAGTGTATTGGAATGAATCAGCCGCATACAAACCATTATTTACAAAGAAAAATGTTCGTTGCACTATTAGTACTAAGTGCCCAACTGTGGAAGCCTCTAGTGTAGTATGCATAATAAAACAATGCGTTGGGACAACGTTGCTTTATTTTTCATAACTGGGGTTTTCTTTTTCAGAGCCAATTGTCATGTTGATTAGTGTGCCAGCAGCTGACGTGGCCCCGCACCTTCACGAGTCTCTACTGTCAGCACCACACACCTATTTTTGTTCGCTGCAAAACAAATGCCTCACCCTACAATACTGTATTATACGAGCTGATTGCATCCTACGCCTACAAACATGATATTTTTGTCCCATTATGCAATTTTCTACCATCCTCGGCTGTAGTTCTCTCTCCTTGACATCCATTCTGTCACGCTTATGTAATCACCTGTTATGAATGGGCAACAAGTGCTCGAATGCGTGCATGGCCTGCCTGCCGATTCTTTTTTTTTTCTTAATCTCAACTAGCATATCGGTCGCCACGGTTTACTACGCCACTGTCTTCCTGCCTTAATGCTATCTCCAAAAATTTTAGTTACTTCGCTTTCTGCACAGTCCTTGACATATCAAGTTTCTTTGTTAACCTCCAGGTTTATGTCCCGTATTGCATAACCGGTAGAATGCAATGATTCTATACTTTTTTTCAAGGATATTGGTAACGTGGCGATCACGATTCGGTAATGCCTTCCATGTGCTGTTCAACCCATGAAATTTTTGTATAAGTTTCCTGCTTTATATCAGTACCTGCTATTGATATTTCACCTGGATAAAGGTACTCTTCCATAAATTTTGCGGGCTTAATGTCACTCATGAATTTCTGTTATCTCACCAAGTTAGTGAAGGTCACCTTCATCTTTTCCACATTTTCGCGGGCCCACTTGCATGAAAGAGCACGAACACTCATTGGTTCTCACTGCCTTCTTTAAACTGCTGGGCATTCAATTCGTTACTACGAAAGTGACTTAATCCGTGCACTCTTTTTATGCTAAATATGAAACAGTAGAAACATACTAATCTGCAGCTTGTCGATGTCTCCTTCACTGTGTTGGTAGCAAGATCCATCGTCGGTACCACCTCCTTGTCGCATCGTAGCTATGTAGGCCGTCTTCCTTTTGCACACACTATGTAATATTCGTGACGCTCGCAGTCACGCAGAGTGGAGGAACTCAGCGCACTCTCAGAAGCAGCACCGGACTAGGTGTTTCTTCAGCACTGCGCCGTGAATAGTAGGTGCGCGTTGTGATCTGTAAAATCGCCGAAGCTATTGGCAGTCTTTTGGGGTGCACGGAAAGATTGCTCACGAAGCAACAGAAATATCCAAGAAATAGTGGTCATCGTCGAGCCTGATCACTACGTCGCGCACTGCAAGCTCGTTGTACGAGTTTGTTTACACTGGGCGCCTCCGATGCTTAGCCGCCATGCTCGCCCGGTGAATCGATGTGATGACGCCACCACAGCGCCCCCTCGTGGTATAATGCTAAGCGTACTAAATTACAAATTAGTCTAATGCACATTCAGTGACCATGTTGTAAGCTTTAAAATGCTTCTAAACAATGTCAAACTAACTAATAATATCGTACTAAATGCGTTTGTTTTATAACTCCCTTGTGCATGTAATGCACTCGGTGGAACGACAAACAAGTGAAAGAAGGCACGACCATGCACCGACGGTATGATCACGTGAGCCCCAGTTTGTCGACCGCCCAGAAGGCAACGCCCAAGGAATGATAGCCAGCCAGAGTGAATCTAGATGAACCAATGAAACTGGAGGCTTGTCGAAAGACAAGCTGTGTCTCGGTACCATTCGTGCTTTCAACTTGGGGTGTCGCCAGAGCTCGTGAAGATCCCGAGTTTCGCCAAACTCGGCGCATCCTGCATAGCACCCCAGGGCTGAGATTTGTAGCCATGCCCTCCGCTCGATTATATGCCATTCTTTCATCCACCGCTTTTGGATCGCGTATTGATCGCGTGGGCGGAGCATCACTGTCACAACTAAGGAAGGACGATAAGGAATATCATAGGAAAAGGTACTGCTACAAAATCGCAGCCCTGAACTTGTTAATCAAGAAAATGCCAATGTCGCACAAAACATTCGGCGCAGTGCGCAGCATGGCCTAGCGCACAGATCCGCACTCAGAGAATATCGAATAAGCAAAGCTGACAACTCCGCACGTGCACGTGAGCATGCATGTTGCGGAAGTCACGCGTACCTACTTGTGCTCATCCTGCTTTTTCAGGGGTTAGAGGAACACTCAGCCAAGATTATCAATAAAATCGCAGTCGACCTTGAACAGTGGATGATAAGAGTAGCATAGAATGAGACGGAGTTTGCTATAAACGTGCAATCTTATTACATTTCGGCGATATCACAGCTGCGCGAAAAGTATAGAAATTTTACGGTGATGATTCGTCCCGACATTCTGCAAACAAAGTTTCGAAAGCTGTGGAGGACAATGCAAAAGCATTTTGGGATGAGAGATGAAGTATACATAGACACGACACTGACCAAGGAAAAAATTTCGACTTAACTGATATTTCGAAATATCGGGGTTTGAAGTAATAAAAGGTTACTGTTTTTTTTCGGATTCTCCCACTACAGGTTTCGATACAATCAAATCATGGGTTTGGCAAGTAAAACCCCAGAAGCCTGTTAATAATCATATTGTGCTTTTAACATGTAACACTCAAGAATTTGTTTTTTAAAGCAAAAAGAGCATGCATAAGACCTAATGCTAATAATACCTGATATCTAATAATGCCAAGATTACTGTAGTTAGTTTTCATTGGCCTATGCTACCCTAACATCTTTATCTTGTCGTAATAAGGGGGGGGGGTTGCCAACAGCACTCTCTATCGGCACACTGAGCCCTGTGGTTGGTGGTCGCCTGCCCATCAACCGATGTGCGGTGCAAGCCGGAGGAGACAATAGGTGACAACCATGTGTACACTCGAAAAGCATCTATAACGATTGCAACTAACACTTCGAGCAGGCCAGCTGGTTATATGGGTGACATCATTGAGGATACCATCGAAGAGAATAATATGCTTCGTAATGAAGGGGTTTTGGGACTTACCAGCTGGGCATACGGGCGGCCGCGGCGACTACCACGCCAAAAATGCGATTGACTAACCCAGCGCAGGAAAACGGGAGTGCCCGCAGAGACTTCCACATGCACCGCTTGCTGGTATTTTGATTCCGGGTAGCGTTTAGGCAAAGTCTCCTTCAAACTATAAGGATAGGTACGCCGGGGAGTAGGATCGAAAGAAAAAGAGGGTTTGTTTTGCATTGTTTTTTATAACTACAAGAGTCTTCAGACCCTAGTCAGAGCACACATATCAGCAGACGTCAGTACACGCCAACCCACCTCTCACTGCAGCCAAGGTCCACATTGGAAAATAGTCTTGTTCCCTAGTTCCTTAAACAAGAGAATTCGATGACCTTGCTGCGAACAATCAGAGGTGTCGTACAGTTAACTGAACTCCGCTAACGAGGCAATCTTGAAACGGATTTCCTTCGCGCTCCCTCCACGAAACAGTTCACGGTCGCTACCGCTTCCATGGAGGGTGGCGGATGCTGTTGTTTCTGAATGAGCCGTTGTTTTGGTCGTCACAGGACGTATAGGGCACCCCGATCGTCGTTAAGGCGCGGGTGCTTTGGAGGAACTACCCCAAGAATGCGCATGGCTGCTTTGACGTGCAACGCTGGCGACTGAAGACACTCGGGCGATGTCAAAGTAATCTCACGCGACACACTCGGGGATGCTAATCGAGCTTGCGATTTCCGTGCGCAGTCCACGAAACGAAGGGTTCCAGTCTCCCCAACCTGCTTGACAGTGGTCATGGGTCCCGAGGATTCCCACATGCTTCCCTCTTTATATGTTACCCTACGGCAAAGAGAACTCTGGAACGACGGTGGAGACTAAGTGTCCGGGAAAATGCATAGGTACAGTCCGGGAGTAAATGGCGTAATCCTCGTCGACAGACAGCACCACCCCGTGTGGCGGCCGTTCAGATACGACTGTCGCAGTGGTTGGTGGATAGGAGCTGAAGACGGCTTGCCCTCAAGGTCCACGCCACAATATCCACGCAGGAACAGAGGGTCAGTACCTTAATTAACATAGTCGCGCGCGCGCCGGTGCGAGAAACCTCACATCGACGCGTCATCCTGGGTGTTTATGATGATGGCTCTCCTTTATCGTGGCTGCCATGTGCGGCTGCGTCGGACCGGGAATGGAGAGGAACCTCCGGTGCGATTCAGTCCGAGACAGCAGGCAGGGACACGGACGGTTGAAGCAATAGCAAATTGGGGCTGCTCTACTGTTCTGTAAAATCGCTGAAATGCACCCCACAAACACATTGAATTAACGCAATAGAGGCCGTCGCGCCATTGCCTCTGACGCGACGCGGAATCACACGTATGTCACATAGCTTTATGCGGTAAAGTAATGCAACCCCATTCGTTTGATTGACGATATACGTTTTAACAGATTACTTCCGCATTGATTACCGCATACAAATGGGTGAAGCTCCTCTGAACAAAGTGTTCCATGATCACCCGAGCTTATTATTATTGCGCCTTGAAAATAATAAGTACATCTGAACAAAATAAGATTTCTACCATCCCAGTGAGAAAAATTTTCTAAGCCATTGCCTAGCTGCCAAATAACAACATTCAAAACATAACCAAGATTTGCTGGGTAGGTTCAATTATGCCCAGAATAGCCACCTGTGTGTGCCAGCTTTTCTTCAACCACACTAGGAAACCAAAGAATCTTTTCCAGAAATGTCTGCACTTGAACACATCAGTAGCATCAGAGTGGGGACTAAAGATAATTCAGCACGCCGAGAAATTACTGACAGCACGAGTACAAGCATGCCAAACCAAAATAAAGTGCTTGGTAGGCGATGCATTCTTCGCACATCGTCAACAACAGCAGGTGATTGTAAATGAGTTCCGGACGCACAACTCTATGCCAACTGTTTCCTCAATAAATGCAGAAAGAGAGAGAGACACGTTTATTAAACTAAACAGTGTCCCGAGTGAGGCTGGGTATCACCATAAGGTTGGAAGGCTCCTTAGTCCAGACACCCTCTGGCTTCGACTGCGCTCTTGGCCCTGGCGACGAGTTGTCGTTGGTCTTCCAGGACCCCGAGGGTTTGCTTGGCCTCCCATGTTTCGAATATGGGGCTTGCTTGTTGTGCTGGTTTTGCGTCCGTTTCTGGTTGCATTCGGCTGCCTTCCTGCCACGGGCATTCCAGGCGCAAGTGTGCCAGAGTGTCGGGTACGTTGCAGAGTGGGCAGAGGTAGCCGTGGAGCGTCGGGTAGAGGCGATGCATCATCGTTCCGTGAGTGTACGTGTTATTCTGCAGGAGTCTAAGGACGGCGCTTTCTTCTCTGCCGAGTTTAGGGTGCGGTGGCGGGTACACTCGACGCTCCAGCCACCTGCAATGTTGCAATATGACTGAATAGTTGGTGGGTACGGCCTCCGGCTCTTCAGTCGCGGGACGGAGAGCGCGTGAGGAGAGGGAAGCCCGGCTAACGTGCTCGCAGGCAGCGGCGTGCGTAGCCTCTCTCCCCTCTGCACCCTCGTGTCCGGGTACGCACGTTACGCAGGTGTACGGGAGCGCAGTGCTTCGTCTCTTTAGTATCTTGAGTGCATCGGCCGAGATGCGGTCCCTCAAGAAGTTTCTACAGGCGCTCTGACAGTCATTGAATACAACCGCTGCGTCTGTGCATGTGGTGGTGACGAGAGCGATTGCTGCTTCTTCAGCCATTTCTGGGTTGCGTTCCTTGATGGTTGCCGACGCTAGCTCGCAGCCTCGGGAGTCTACGGCACTGAGAGCGTACGCGTTTCGATGCGGATACTTGGCCACGTCGGTGTAGCGGGCATTCGGGTCATGCTTGAAATTCCGTTTGATGGAGTTTGCTCTAGCCTGTCTTCTATTCTTGTGGTATATGGGATGGATGTTGCGCGGTACACGCGCGATGCAAATGCACTCTCGAACATCCTGTGGAATTCACTCCCTGTTTTTCCTGTCTGCGATATACGTCTCGCTGTAGGCCAGGTGTCGGAGTACTGATCTGCAATTGGGTGCGAAGTTGAGTCGTTCCAGCTGGCTGTTCTTGTGCGCTTCGGGGAGCTCTGGTCACATGTTGTGGACGCCCATCTGAAGGTGACGGGAAGTAGAAGCCATGGCGGGGAGTCCCAGGGCGACTTTATTTGCCTCCCTTATCATGACGTTGAGCTTTCTATTTCAGCCTTCTTCAAAGCCAGGTACGGCATGTCGTATGTGAGGCGGCTGGTGAGCAGGGCTTGTATTATTCTTAGTGTGTTTTGCTCCTTGAGCCCACTTCTTTGGCTTGAGATCCTCTTGACGAGGTGTGTGGGGCGTGAAAAAGTGCGTTCTAGTCTCGGTAAGCTGGCAGCTCCCGATCCGCCTTTGTGGATTTGGAGGCCAAGTATTCGCACGGTGTCGACTTTCAGGATTGTTGTCCCGTTTAGGGTGACGCTGGCGTCGGTTTCTTCGTTATTGGGTGGCCGGCCTCACGTTCTTGCTTTCAGGACGAGGTACTCAGGCTTCTCTGGGGCGCAGAGGAGGCCGCAGTTTGGGAGGTAGCTTTTGATGATGTCTACGGCTTCTTGTAAGCTACTTTCTCGCCTTCCAGTGGTCGTAGCTCTGGTCCAGAGCATGATGTCATCAGCATACATCGCGTGACATAGATCTGGTATGCTCTCGAGGAGTGGGGGTAGCTTATCCGTAGCTATATTAAAAAGTAGTGGCGAAATGACTGACCCTTCCAGGGCGCCTCTGCTGGAAAGTAGGATGCTTTCACTGCGGATGTTGAACATCCGACTGTTGCCGTATGGTCCATCAGGGAGTTTCTGACGTAAGCGTAAGTCCTAGTGCTGCAGCCGCACCGGCTGCGGACACTAGCACGGCTGCAGACATTGCTCAGGATCGAGTCGTGGCTAACATTATCAAAGGCTCTCTTGACGTCTACTGCCACTATTTGCTTCGATTGTTTAGATGATGTAGAAGGCCTTATTTTAGTTGTACTAGTAAGTCCTGCATTAAGAGATGCTGCCTGAAGTGGAACATGGTGTCTGGTACGTGGCCATTGTCTTCCAGGTACTGGGTAATGCGGTCGTTTACATTGTGCTCGAAAAGACTTTCCCGCAGCAGGTTAGGGGCATCGGACGTAGGTTCTCCTAGCTGAGCGGTTTGTTGGGCTTGGGGATCATGGTGATGTCCGAATGTTTCCACACAGCAGGCAGTTCTCCTTTCTCTCAGCACTCGTAGTAACGGAGGAGAGCCTCAGTGGCCTGCTGAGGTAGATTCCGTAGGTGTTCGTTAACGGTTCATTCTTTACCAAGGCTAGTATTTCTAGTCAGCTTTGATAGGGCTATGTGGATTTCGGTCTGCGTAAAGGGTCAGTCGAGTTCTGGATTCGCTTTTCTAGTGTATTCTTTGCTGCGAGTTGACACGGTAGAGGGTGCGTCTCCCACATAGTTTCTTTTGTAGTTCTCACAGGAGGCGTTCTCGTGGTCCGGCGTGGATGTAGATAAGACTGTGGAGATGTTGCTTCAGTTTAGTTTTGGTGGTTCCAGTGGCCAGAAGTGCGCGTAGGAGGTGCCAGGTCCTCTTCGTGTTCAAAGTCCCCTGTAGCTTATCACAGAAAGCGTACCATTTCTGCTAGACTAAGTTTTCCGCATAGTCTTGATCGTGCTTGGTAAGGAGAGCGGTACGTGTCTTTAGTTTTCTGTTAAGCTTTTGCAGCTTCCATTTCTTCAGGAGGCCACTTCTTGCATCCCAGAGATGGAGGAGGTACGCGTCGACCGAGGGGATATTGGCATCGAGCTGTATGATCGTGGTGTGACGTTCTGATGTGTCTAACACGTTTTTGAGCCACTCGTCAATGTCATTTAAGCTTCCTCCGGAATCTAGCTTGTCCCTAAAGGATTTCCATTCGGTTAGCCGTGCAATTCCGGTCTTGGTCTGTTTACGGGTGTGCGTTACATCTAATTGGAGGATATAGTGATCGCTACCTAAGGTTTCCTGGAGTCTACCCCACTCTGCCCAGGGGACGTCCGCAGTAAATGTAAGATCGGGTTTGTGTCCCTGGAGATGCTGTTTCAAATTGTCATGGTCTTGAGAGGATCATTCCAGTGGGTGAGTCTGTGTTGCTGGGCGGCATTATGCACTCTAGCACCCTTCTTTGTGGTGGTAGGATAGCCCCATGGGGTGTGCGAGGCGTTGAAGTCTCCCACTATGCGAGCTCGTGTCCATTCGTGGATTTCCTGATTTCTCCTAAAAAGTGATCGAAGTCCTGTAGCTGGTCACGAGGTGGGCTGTTCACTCTGACCACGAATACGCTTTTCTGCGTGTTTAGTTCCGTTAAAGCCTCGATTTAGGTGTGTTCTGTCTGGATGTTCTCTACGTTGTGTTTTTGGGCTGCAACAGTTTTCTTCGCCAGTATGGCAGTTTCTCGGGTTAGAGCACATATGGCGTAACCTTGCAGTCGGACATCCAGCGTGTTCGTTTCCTGTAGTTCTATGACATCGGGTTGATTCAGCTTGACAAATTCTTGTAGGTAGGCGTGTCGAGGGCGGTAAGATCGATAGTTCTATTGCCATATGCGTACACCTGAATGCGCGTTTTTTACCTTGTGGTTAGGGGTCGCCATCGTTGATGGATTCAAATTTGCGTCGGCGATCGCTACTGGGCGAGACCGAGCGAGAGTCGCTGTGGCTCTTCACCCGTGCCTTCTTTTGAGTCATAGGGCGCGAATTCTCGATTTGTGATTTCGTGATGTAGTTATTCTCTACGTGCGCGATAAGATTGTAGAGCTCTCATGCGATCTCATCTATCTTAGCCTTTAACGTGGTGATCTTGTTTTCGAAAGTAGCGGCTGTTTGTTTACTGCTGATTGGGCAGTTTGTTCTATTGTGGCGTCAATGGTCTTCATAAAGGCTTCTTCGAATATCAGGCACCTTGCATCTAAACTAAATTATGGCGTTTTACGTGCCAAAACCACTTTCTGATTATGAGGCGCGCCGTAGTGGGGGACTCCGGAAATTTCGGCCACCTGGGGTTCTTTAATGTGCACCTAAATCTAAGTACACGGGTGTTAATACATTTCGCCCCCACCGAAATGCGGCCGCCATGGTCGGGATAAGATCCCGCGTCCTCGTGCTCAGCAGCCTAACGCCATACCCACTGAACAACCACGGTGGGCCACCTAGCATCTAGTATGTCTTCAACGTCGGCCTTAATCAACGTCGTTCCCGACTGTTTGTTTATGTTTTCGAGCTCCTGGCATTTTTATTGCACGTTGTCTGTGAGTTCTTGATCTTTGCATAATTGAAGTAGTTGGGGGATGAGCTCTTGATGTTTCTGTTGACTGCGTAATAACATCTCTATGAGGTTTTGCTGGTTTTGCCATTGGCTATGCTGATTCTTCAATCTGCTCTGCTGGTTCTGGTGTTTGTTTTTCGGGAACCCGTATGACTGTGGCTACGGCCGATTCATCCAAGCTGCTCGTGCCACCCGAGTCGCTCGAGCCGGTTACTGCGTCGGCGTGGTTCGCGCGCTTGAATGAGTGGGAGCGAGAGCGGGAACGTGAGCACGAAGTACTTCGCATTATTGGATTGGAGCTGCTTCGCCTGGGCGAGCTGCACGCACTGACACTGCTCGAGCAGGTGGCCGAGGTGCCCAGCTCCGCGAACTCTTCCCTGCTGGAGCTTCAGCGGTTGTCTCTTTCTTGTAGTCTGTTGAGGCGCTGTTGCCGTATATTATAGGGTAGAGGGCTTGGCTTCAGTCTCTTCTAGCACTCTATACTTACAGTTTCGTGCGCTTCTCCGCATAGCTTACAGGTCAGTTTGCCGTCACGGTCTTGTGATTGTCCTCACTTGCCGCATTTGTAGCAAAAATCTGGGATCGGTTTCGGACAGACGTCTTGGCGGTTTCCCGTGTTGCCATAGGTGCGGCAGTACTGCGCTGACTTGTGATATGGTCTGAGGCGGAAGTCTACCCTCTGGAAGATGATGTAGTAGGGAACGTGCGGTCCTTCGAATATAACGACTGGCCCGCTCGATTGACTCATCATTCGGGCGTGAAGAACGGTGTGTCGTGCCGGTGCTCGGATTCCTGCCATAAGTTCTGCGGTGCTTGTTCCAGGTGTTCGTATGTTGTGATGTGCGTAGTGCGTGACATGGTGCGGTGGTCAGAAAGGACAGAAGCAGACGACAATGACTCCGCGTGCCGAGGCGAATTCCGTGCTGGAGAGAAAACGACAACGCCGAAGAGCATTCGGCACGCGAATGCACGGCGCAAGAAAGGAAAACATCACCACCATGTCGCGCACTACACACATCACATATGTTGCCTTTGACGTTGTGGTAAGTGGCTCGGAGCTCTATTCTGTTTATGCTGACCAGCATGTTGGCGTGTTCCTTGTCGGCCATGCTTGCGATGACAAAATTTTAGATTCCCTGTACGTGTACGCGTACTTTCTTATTGAAGTCCTGCTGCGATTGTCCTCTACCGATGGTACGGATGACTGCGACGGGATTGCTTTTGGCGAGTTCGAGACCTGCTTGCGGGCGGTAGACGATCTTTAGGTCGTCAAGTGGCAGGGGCGGCATCCTGGGTCTGCGTTGTTTCTGTGAAGGCGCTGTATTAGGCGTTTTCTCATCGGTTGGTTTTTTTGCCGGCGTCTTTGAATTGGAGGTGTCCTTCTTGGCTTTCTTGTTTCTGGTGATGCAGGTGCTTTCCCCTTCAATTGTTCTGCCGCTTTCTGCGTCATAGTTCCAGGTATCTTCCCCGGCGTTTTCTTGCCCCTGGTCTGTCTGCAGTGCATTTACTTCACCTTCTTTCTGGTTCTTTGACATCTAGTTTGCAGCAGTTGCCTTTCTGCCCATCGTAGGGGCTCTTTGCCACGGCGTGGGCGAGCGTTCATGAGCTCGTGTTCGCGCGGCGCGTGGCGCACGGCGCGAGAGTGTTTCTACCCATGAGATTCGGGAGCTGGTTATGGCGTTAGGCTTGACGGGGCGGTAGGTCGTCGGAAATAATGCTTGATGTCTTGAGATAAGATGCACTCACCCGAAAGTGCCTAGTGTCCGCCAATTTCTCGCGTATGGCCGGTTGCATCGTTGCAAAACTTCGGGTTGTCACTGGCCTTGTTCCGGGGTGTGAAGCACGAGACGCGGGATCCCATGTGAGACACGCCTGTACTCCACGGCCTCCTGGCGTTTTTTTTTTCCCAATATATGCAGAACTAAAAGCTTTCTTAGATGAGTACATGCCAAACGTTGCTATCTGTACTGTGGAAACTACTTGCTGCCTTTTAAAAGGAAATGTTGCGATTCTCGTGCAAGAAATTATAGTAATATGCGTCTTATCAGGCAGACATCGTTCGCCATGGTTCATTGCCTCGTTGAAACGTCTTTCAAGTGAAAAAAAAACATAAGAAGTACTTCGCAGACCCAAAACGAAAAGCTTTCTGTCTCGCTGAGATTTAAATCGTGTCATAGCTTCATGTTATTGAAAATAAGTGAAAGACGCCTCACACCTATTTTTTTCACAGCACGTTTCCGTCATTGCTGACCGATAACGTCAAAACTTTTTGTAACACCATTGCCGGTCCGAAGCATAAAACGGCAGCTCTTAATAATAGCACCAGCGAAGATATCAAAGGGTCCCCAAGTTCTTAACGAAGCCTTCTTTCAGCAATCAGCTCTTTCTCTCTTCGTTTTCATCCAGTGCAGATTTCATAAATGGACCCAATTTGAATTGTAAGTTTGGATATGCAGTCTAATGAGTGAATTAAATGTTTGTTCTTTTTCAGGAATTAACCACATAATTTTAAATTTTTTAAAGAACGCAAATATTTATTCTTTCCTTTACTTGTGTCGACTGTTTTCGCAGTGTTCGGATTTAGCACAGCCACACGGGGAAATGAAGGGGGTTAAAGTAGTACCAATGTTCAAGCGTTGTGATACTCACTCTACCACCAATGACCGACCCATATCATTTACGACTATCCCATGTAGAATGTTTCAACATGTCATATATTTCTTGAAAATCATTTGTTTTTTTTTCACACATCTGCGCAGCTTTCGTAAATCATTTTCAGGCCAGACGCAACTCATTTCCTTCACCTGCGATGCGACTTATATGGCGCGTTAGAGAAGGAACTTTTCATTGGCTGTATATTCATAGATTTTCAGAAAACATTCAATCTTGTTCAACGCAAACTAGAGTGTTTAAAGCTCAGAAAACTGAATATTTACGCTAGCATTCTTTCATCGATCAACAACTCCTTGTGTAATAGAACACAATTCGTCACGGCAAATAACCCTTATTCTTCCCCCACGTTTTCTTACCTGAGTCGTGCCTCGGCAAATTACAGGCTACTTCCTTGCTACGCGCGCAGTCCTCCCCGGAAGTGGAGGAAACAGACAGACCTCCACTGTCACAATCGTATCATCATCATCATCATAATCATAATCATCATCATCATCATTATCATCATCATCATCATCATCATCATCATCATCAGCCTGGTTATGCCCACTGCAGGGCAAAGGCCTCTCCCATACTTCTCCAACTACCCCGATCATGTACTAATTGTGGCCATGTGGTCCCTGTAAACTTCTTAATCTCATCCGCCCACCTAACTTTCTGCTGCCCCCTGCTATGCTTCCCTTCCCTTGGAATCAACTCCGTATCCCCTAATGACCATTGGTTATCTACCCTCCTCATTACATGTCGTGCCCATGCCCATTTCTTTTTCTTGATTTCAACTAAGATGTCATTAACTCGCATTTGTCCCCTCACCCAATCTGCTATTTTCTTATCCCTTAACGTTACACCCATCATTCTTCTTTCCATAGCTCGCGTCGTCCTCAATTTAAGTAGAACCCTTTTCGTAAGCCTCCAGGTTTCTGCCCCGTAGGTGAGTACTGGTAAGACACAGCTGTTATGTACTTTTCTCTTGAGGGATAATGGCAACCTGCTGTTCATGATCTGAGAATGCCTGCCAAACGCACCCCAACCCACTCTTATTCTTCTGATTCTTTCAGTCTCATGATCCGGATCCGCAGTCACTACCTGTCCTAAGTAGATGTATTCCCTTACCACTTCCAGTGCCTCACTACCTATTGTAATCTGCTGTTCCCTTCGGAGACTGTTAAACATTGCTTTAGTTTTCTGCAGATTAATGTTTAGACCTACCCTTCGGCTTTGCCTCTCCAGGTCAGTGAGCATGCATTGCAGTTGGTCCCCTGAGTTACTAAGCAAGACAATATCTTCAGCAAATCGCAAGTTACTAAGGTATTCTCCATTAACTCTTATCCCCAATTCTTCCCAATCCAGGTATCTGAATACCTCATGTAAAACGCGGTGAATAGCATCGGATATATCGTATCTCCCTGCCTGACGCCTTTCTTTATTGGGATTTTGTTGCTTTCTATATGGAGGACTACGGTGGCTGTGGAGCCACTATAGATATCTTTCAGTATGTTTACATACGGCTCGTCCACACCCTGATTCCGCAATGCCTCCAGGACTGCTGAGATTTCGAATGAATCAAACGCTTTCTCGTAATCAATGAAAGCTATATATAAAGTTTGGTTATATTCTGCACATTTTTCTATCACCTTATTGATAGTGTGAATATGGTCTATTGTTGAGTAGCCTTTACGGAATCCTGCCTGGTCCTTTGGTTGACGGAAGTCTAAGGTGTTCCTGATTCTATTTCCAATTACCTTAGTAAATACTTTGTAGGCAACGGACAGTAAACTAATCGGTCTATAATTTTTCAAGTCTTTGGCGTCCCCTTTCTTATGGATTAGGATTATGTTAGCGTTTTTCCAAGATTCCGGTACGCTCGAAGTCATGAGGCATTGCGTATACAGGGTGGCCAGTTTCTCTAGAACACAATCGTATTCAGTGACTCAAAGCCGGCCATCCCAAACTACACACAGGGGTCAATCAAATTCTCAGTTCAACCACCTCTCCTCCTAGAAACATTCAGCCTGTTTGAGCCCACGTTGAAAATCGTGGTCATGAAGCCGCCCATTCTCTTTCTTGAGTATCCGCTAACCGAGCAGGGCGCACAACAAGACTTGCGTTCTTTCAAGATCGACACCTTAGATATACTGAAATCAGTCTCCACTATCGCAACGATCGACTGCGATACTCCCCACCCCAGAAGTCTGTCACCCAATTAGGGCAAGTCACATAGAGGCAACTCAAAGCACGGACCTTTATTTCCCCCCCTTTTCTAGCCCTACTCCACCTCACGCCATTATACCCAGAATGCACCCTCTGCGGAGCTTCCGTTGCTGACTACCGCCACATCCTATACATTTGTTCATAATCTCGACCACCCTCCTAATGGAGACAAACTTACCTAGAAAATCGGGAGGTTGCGGTTTCTAGCTTCGATCCGGCTGCCAAACGCAGCTGGTCAGCGGGGTGGAGCAGGTCGCCGAACGCCACACACTGCCAGCCACCACCCGCGACCAGGAGACTCCCCAAACTTAATTTGTAATTGAAGACTCCGTGTTTAATAAATGTTTTCCGCATTGCCACCATCACCTCAAGGTTCGGTCCTGGAGTCGTTATTGTTCCTGACATATATTATTGATATTCCAAATTATGCTACCTCAAGAGTCCGGCGTTCGCAGATGACTGTGGCATTTACCTAAGAATAATTTATGTTACAGACCCATGCATACTTTAATGTGATTTGTATAAGGTATCTGTTTGGTGTAATCCTTGGCTAATTAAATTCAATACTAACAAATGCAAGGTTATGCGTGTTTCACACAGGTTTCCGATTGCGTATTTTAGTGCGTACCCTGTTTCTGGATCTTTATTTGACCAAGTAAAAACTTTAGATTTGAGGGGTTCATATAACCGCTAACCTCTTACGGCAGCCGCATGTCGAATATATTGTTAACAATTCTAACCGCAGGCTAAGTGAATTGCCACCAAACGTTTAGGTGGCGCGAATATATACACAAAATTAGAGAACAAATAAAAAAAGAAAAGAACGAAATTATGTAATCCTAACATTCGGTGCTAAAAGAGTAATAAGCGTAACTAATCCCTTCAGCGTACTAATACGTGTGCGCTACCCAGGTGTTATCACCAGCTGCCATCAATAAAATTTATTTCCTTGGCAGAAAGCAAAAAAAAATGACGATGAGCGGACGCACACGTAAACACCACTGCTCGATACTTCGGCTTCCATAATCTCGCGCGTGTACCCATCTTTGTCTCTAAACATGACTGCAGTGTTGTCAAGATACGGAGTACTTATAGTCGTCAGCTCACCATCTCTATTGTTATCTTAGTAACGCACACATGTTTGTACAATCAAATGAATAGTTCGGTTCGTTTTGTGTTTTGTATATTTTTTGCTTTTTCTCCGGGTTTCTGTATGCATTCACGACATCAGGCATTAAGTGTTCTTTTGCAGCATGCCCCTGTCGTGTTTGTTTCCCGCTATTCGTATCTGTAAATTCTGTACTAAGGCAGCAAAAACTGTGGAATACGAACTACCCAGAACCTACGCTTTGTTACAGTAAATAAATCATCATTATTAATTTTTATGCATCGATTATAGAATGAGGAGGAAGTGATGTGACATCTCTGGGCGCCTCAAAGAGATTGGTTGCGATTACATAGCCTTACAAATGGCTGACATTCAACTGAATCTCAGGGCAGTGTCATCTCACGCTGCGTCATTGAAGCAAAACATTAAAGGGCACTAAGGAGAAAAATAATTATTTAAGCTACAATAGTAAGTTGCTCTGCTACAATATCTAAAACATTGCAGTAAGTAAGGGAGAGGAGTTTTGATTAGCCAAAAAACATACAAGAATAAAAGATTGGCGGTGAAACCACAATGCAGTTCCCGCACTGGCTCCCCGTAAACTCGCGAATTTTCACGCATTCTGCTAGATGCATACTTATGTAACTTTGGCAGTTATGGACTATATTGCATTTTAAAAGAACCACGAGAGTAACTTAGCTAGTTTTAAACAAGCTAACTGAACCACATTAACCAAAATCAAAGACAATACTCCGGAATAAATGATGGCCGCACGACAGATCGCCAGTCACTTTCTGGCACAAAATTCGAAAAAATGAACTGTGACCTTTATTTTCTCTGTTAATAATCATACTTTTATGACAAGATATAAAACCTAAAGATTTCAGACAGAATACCTGATTCATCTAAACAGACTTAGTGTTTCTATTCGGTGTTCCTATAAAGCCAAACCTTTAACCTCATTCACCGAGTTACGTGGCACGAGTCATCTTATCCAAATTAAAGCAACTTACCCTTGGCGACACTGAAAGTGCCTTTGTATGCCATGTAGCATAAAACTGAATAACATTAGTGACTGTCACGGGAGAAGAAAATGGGATCCTCCTAGTGTAAAACAACAGCACAGGCTTAAATGTAGTGAAAACAGGTCTTGAAGCAGACGCTTTCTATTATGGCACAATGAAACGCCCATTCTCGGAAGTAGTTATACCTGCAGTGGTTCCAAAAACGTTTAGAAATATTGTGAGAAGAGTTTTGCGATCAGAGCAATCCGCCAGAAAATAGGAGTCCCGATGACAGCAACAGTGAAAGTGCGAGCGATGCCTATATTCTACCTCGCTAATTGGGTAAGCCGAAGTATGGGTGACTTTCGCAGCTATTAAATCTTCCTGTAGTGGGCAGCACTGATAGAGCCCCGCAATGGAAGAAAAGAATAGACTCTGTAGCAATTGTAGCAATTGTACTGTTTTAGCAATCGCTACGATTGAGTGGATGTTTCGTTTTCCCTTAATGATCTCCATCTTGCGTGTTCTGACCGAAATATTTTCGTCAAACTCTTGCCTTTGCTTCACGTTGTTCACAAATTTGACTACCCTGCCATCCTGCCATTAACCCTGCCATCTGCTATCGGCCGGGTTAGCTCAGATAGTATAGCGGCTTCCCCGGAAAGGCGTTGGTCCTGGGTTCGAGTCTCGGACCAGGACAAATTTTTCTTCAATGGCCAGGCTTTTGTTTGAACTAACCCGTATGGGTTTTCTTCGTAGCAATTGCTACGATTGGGTAGATGTCTCATTTTCCCTTATGAATAACTTATCTCCACCTAGCGGGCTCCCGCAGAAATATCTTCGCCACACTCTTACCTGTGCTTCGAATTGTTGATGAATTCGACTTCGCCCTGTCTTATGCTAGCCGCCGGGTTAGTACAGATGGTACAGCGACTGCCCTGGAAAGGCGGTGGTACCGGGTTCTTGTCCCGGACCATGATATATTTTTTTTTGATCGGCAAGGCTCTTCTTTCAAGGAACCCGTATCTGTTTCCTTTGTAGCAATTGCTACGATAGGGTGCATGTCTCATTTTCTGTTATGAATTACTGATATCCACTTTGCGGGCTCCCGCCGATATGTTTTCGTCAAACTCTTGCCTGTTCTTCGAGCTGTTGACAAATACAACTTCGCCCTACCATGTGCTAGCCGCCTAGTTAGCTCATATTGGTAGAGCGGCTGCCCCGAAAAGGTGGTGGTGCTGGGGTCTAATCCCGGGCCGTGGCGAATTTTTTTCATTTGCGAGGCTTCTTTTTCAAGGAACACGTAAAGGTTTCATTTTTAACAGTTGCCACGATTCGGTGTACGTGTCATTTTCCCTAAATAATTAATCATCATCACCTTGCGGGCGTCCGCGGAACTATTTTCATCAAATGGAAGCCAACTAAATCGTTCCACCATTGACCTTGTCCGCTTGGCTACCGCGCAGCGCACAGACCGTGAACTTCAAACACTCCGGTCTGCCAATTATTATCAGCGCTTCGAAGATATCTTACTGCCTGGCTGCAACGTCACAGTGATGTGCGACATGACTAGGGGTCATCTTTTACCGTACGTCCCACAACAATTTAGGCGGGAAGTTTTTTACGAATTACACTCCTTAGTGCATCCTGGAATACGTGCCACACAACATCTCATATATTACCGGTATCTCTGGTCGCCTGAGGGGGGAAGAAGAACAAGCCGACTAGTGCGGTCGTGAAAACATTGGCTCCCACTTCTATCACTGTTATTGAACCAAAATTTTGCGCCACCACTGTGAACCTTGTGTCAATCTACGCGTATTATCGCATGGATTACGTGGATGCCTATTTTTTGCCGGTAAGTCCATTTTTCGGCTCTTTGCAAACAGGTTTCTGCGTGCTACGTTGAAAAGGTGCTAGCCCCTAACTCGCGGTGTAGGCCTAGGCCTCACGCGCACGACGGAGTGTGTTTGCTTGGCATTCGGCTTATCTATTCAAGGCATGGAGATCACCTCGGAGGATGATATCGGATGGGTGACAGCCATTACTCGTGGAAGGAGACATGCATTAGCCCCTGGCGGAAAATCTGTGGCTATAAAGGATACCAAACATGGCGCGAAAGGTAGTCGCCGCACGGCCACCTCGCAAAACATGCTTAAGCGCGTCGCTACCGCCTCTAGAATTCCGATACTGCCGAGGGATCACATCTGTATAATTGTCCGCCCACGTGGTGGCCCCGGCGTTTAAAGGTTCAGCCTGGTACATCTCTCCAGAGCGCTAACCATGGCGGCAGCCTTAGCGCCGGAAGACACGAAGGAGGACACGTACTGTCCAAACGGCTGTCAAAACATTTTGGTTGTGTCGACTCCATGGGAAGAAAACTCGAGAGCTTACGCCAAGGTACGGAAGATACATACGAAGGATGGACCCTTCGAAGTGGTGGCCTACACCGCAGCAGGAGAAGATAAATGAAAGGGTGCTCGCGGTATTGCCCTGGACATTAGCGACGCGGAACTGAAAACCGTTTTTATCACACATCTAAATCCGGCCCTCGTTAAATTACGTTGGTTCAAGCAAACTACTATGGTGGTGGTGCTTTTTGAGGGACAAAGAGTGCCAAACCACGCTATTCGTGGTAACGCACTCACACCCAATAACCTACTGAAGACATATAGATGTGTGCTACGGCTGTGGTGAAATAGGACATAGGTCCGACGTGCGTCCCAATCCGCAATGTGTTAGAAAGTGTAAGGGCTGTGGAATCATTTCCCCGCCTGAATAACATCCATGCGATCCCAAGTGTGCTATTTGCGGCGGCGGACACCCAACTGGGGACCGAAAGTGCAGTCGAAGGTTCCAGATTCTCTTTCAGTAAAGTGGAAAGTTGGGCTAGTTGGTGAGTAATCATCATACCTTGTTGGTGAAGCAGCGCACTGACACCAGTGTCGTCTTTTATTGTGTGTCTTCACTGTGTCCGTGTCAGTGCGCTTCTTCAACAGCAAAGTATGATGGTCCAGATGTCTTATATCATGAGACAAATGGGTCGAAGGCGCCAACGACAGCAAGAGTGCTATACACAGGTGGACGACGACATTGACGACAGCGACGATTTCAAGCGCAAAAGATGATGCAAGAAAATGACGACAGCTTGTGCTCTCGCACGAGAGGACGCTCCAGGCCACGGGGGCGCTGCCGCTTCACGGGGCGTTCTCGATGCAGAGGCCAACCCAGCTTCGCAGAATCAACTGGTGTCGACTCACAACCCAGAGGGCCTGGGGCAAGATCGAGGTCCCGTTCACAGTCGCCCCCACGAGCAACCTGGGCCGACCGAGTCACGAGCGGAGGCCCTGGGAAACCAGCACAACCAAAAAGGGCAAGGTCTAGGAGTACTAACGGAACGTGAATACTGGCATCAGGATCCGAATATCTATCAAATCACTAAAAAAACCTTTAAAATCTTTTAAATGCATCCGAAACACTCAGAACTCAGCTGGAGACAACGGCTCCAAAATACTTGGCCCGTAAATTCAAACGTAAAGCCTCCCACCCTGTGCCGATTAGGGAAACGGAGGAGAAAAAAAAATTTAGAAACCACTGAGGCAGAGGAGATGGGAGAAGGTAAGGCTCCCCGAAAAACCAAAAAAAGCCAGAATAGCAGCAAGGTTCGCAACAATAGGCAGGACTTTGGCGAACATCATGGAGCTCATCAGTAATATAGATGCTAGACTGGGTCAACTAGAAAGGCCCAAAGTTAAGGCCAAGGCGAACGCAGCGGCTGCATCGGTAGTCCACGGAGGCACAAACCGTAGCCCGAGCGCAAACTCTAGGCGTTCGTGTAGCCAGCCAATGGCATTATAATGGCTGCAAACGAGAGCAATTACATTAAAATCTGTCAGTGTAATTGTGTGAGTTTCCGAATGTGCAAGGCTCCCCTGCAGCAGCTCATTAGATCAATCAAACTTAAGCCGCACGTTATTGACTTACTAGAAACACTAGCTAAAGAGGACATCTCTCTACCGGGTTACAGCTCCGAAACCTTGATCGTTCTAGTGGGTCGGGGAATAGCCACTTTGGTTTGAAAGCGCACCTCCTATGAAACTCACGGTTGGTCTAGAAGCATAAATGGTCGAACTCATCCTGAAGAACAAAAAGCAGCTAACGAGTTTAAAGCTAACGTATATAGCTCTCCGGCAAATAGGAAAACAGATTTTAAGGCCCTCTTAGGAAGTATTTCTAATAGGCCAGATACAATCCCACTCGTAGTGGCTGGGGACTTAAGCGCTCCCAACAATCAATGGGGCTAGGGTCATCAGAGCATCAAGGGTACTAATCTATCTACCTCGGCCAGTCAGTTAAAATTTGCTTTTATTAAGATGCTAACTTGCCCACGAGAACTGGTACCTCCACTACTATAAATACAACCACGGATCTAACACTGCTTCGGGGGCAACTGAAGGCTCGTGGGACAATCTGCATGATAATTAGGAAGTGTTCATTAGATAATTGAGGTCATCTTACAAACGCAACCACCGCCACTAAGGAAATATAAGCACATGGACTGGGATCCATTTCGTAAGTTGCGTAAGCAAACTAGCACAGATGGCGAATCTTATGAGGATATTTTAGAACAACTAAAGGCAACCATTAAGAAAGCTACTAAAGGAGTCTCCACTGAAATTGAAGTCCCAAAAATGGACTCCAAGCTAGCTCACATGCTGGAGACGAAGAATTCCTTTTTAACCAGATGGAAGAGCTACAGACCTAATAGAAGACGTAGAGCCAAAATCGCCCAAGTTAATCGTGATATTGAAACTTACGTGGCTCAACTCTCACGTCAACAATGGGACGAAGCTTGCTCAGAAACAGGTGGCAGATTGCGCGGAGGGGGCAAATGGAATCTATTGAAGAGCCTCCTTAATGACAAGATCTCCAGAGGTACTGCAAACGTCGCCATAAACAGAATATTCAATAAGCAGGTAACTATAGGGCGGACGGCAAGACAGGTCTCAAAGGACCTTACACACATGTACCCGCCCCTTCAAAATGAATATGAGAACGAAGAAGAAATAAGTGAACGTTGCTCCGGAATATCGCAAGCGCACTTGGACAGTGACTTCACTGCAGCTGAGATAAGGGAAGTACTTTTTAGTTTATATGGCAGATGTGCCCCGGATCCGGATAGCATCACGAATAAGCTTTTGCGAAACCTGGACGATGATGTCATATACATATACACTGTCAAAATTAACAGTCATTGGAGATCCGGCACGGTCCCACCGGAATAGAGGGAGGCCAATGTGACGTTTATACCGAAACCCGGCAAACCACTAACAAAGGAGAACCTCAAGCCCATATCACTTACATCCTGTATTGGCAAGGTAGCCGAACATGCTAATCATACCAAAATAATAGAACACATAGAAAGTCAGGTACTTTTCAGGCACAAGCTCATTCGTATGAGCTTGTGCACAAGTATTCGTAAAGCATTATCCCCACAGGACGCCATGCTCATGATCAAACGTGCTATTACTGAAGATCTTATCTGGGATGTAAAGGCCCTCCTGGGTCTGGATCTTATCAAAGCATTTGATACGGTGGCAAATAAACATATCCTACATGAAATCTCAACTTTGAACCTGGGAAGCAATCTTTACAATTATGTGAGGTCCTTTCTACCTAGTAGCGTACGGTGAGGGGCTAGTTGGTATGACATTATGAGAACAAAGAAAAACTGCGCAAAAAAGAACAAGACAGAGAAAGAACCACACGACACAGGCGCAGACTAACAACTGGTTTAATGCTACAACGTCTCTTTCCTACCAACAACACAGCGCATGCGCACCAACTACAAAGACCAATGCCGCTATCCCGTAGTCAATCCTAGAAACGCCCACTCCTTACGGTACAAATGTGGGGAAGCCTCACTAACGCATTTATCTCGCCCTAATCTCGCAATTTATAAAGCTTCGATTACTTCACGCTCTTTCTTATCCCTTGCGCGTCCGACAATCGTAGTCCTGCCGAAAAGTGGGGTACAAACTTTGCCGCCATGCCTGCAGGTCTTGCAATGCTTAGGAAGATGCTGTCCTCTTGAATCATCTAGGGAATTGGCATGTTCTAATAATCTAACATTAATGCAGCGGCCTGTTTTTCCAACGTACACGTTGCCACAACTCAGCGGAATCTCATAGATGACATTCGCTCTACAGGGCACAAACTTGTTCCTGTGATTAGTGCTGCACTCGATTTTCTTTTTCCTATCAGGTCTAACTAAATTGCACAGACTGGACAGCTTACAAGGTGCCGAAAAGAGAACCTGTATGCCGAATTTACCCGCGACCCTTTTTCTTTCTTTCGACCCTCTTTCTTCGCGATCTCTTTCTACCTAATCGGACAGCTCGGGTGAAATTCGGTAGAGTCACAGGCGGTCCATACAATTTAGACAACAGCTCACACCACAAGGCTCGGTACCATCCCCACTCCTCTTTACCATTACCATGTACACACTCTTGGAGGAATAGTCCGAAATTCCGAGCCTTGGGCACGTCATATTCGCTGACGTTATCAGAATGTGGGTCCCCAGGACGTCACTCGGACCAGTAGAGCAGGTACTACAGGAAGCCGTAGACACCACAGAATCCTTCCTTAAGGACACCGGACTCAGGCTATCACCTAGTAAATCTGAGCTGCTGCTCTTTAGATGGGGGAGACAGGGTGTTAGGATTTTTGTGCCTTTAGAATATCTGCCTATTAAAATCACAGACAACAAAGGACGGGTCATACCCAGAGTAGACAGAATAAAATGGTGAGTCTTCTCATTGACGCAAGTAGCTGTAATGTTATGGCTACAGTACTTCATGGCTCCTGAGCAGGGCCTCAAATTGCAATGCCGGCCTCAAGGACGACAATCTCATCAGAGCATACCAGGCATTCTTCATCAGTCATGTAACGTAGATTGTATCATACCTCAACTGGAGAAAAGGAGAGAAGGCTAAGCTAAAAAAACTTATACGCTCCGGACACAAAAGGGCTCTGGGACTCCCGCATGGAAGGAATACCTAACTCCTCAAAAAGTTAGGACTTCATATCACTATTGAAGAGCTCATTGAGGCGCATTATGATGTCATAAATTACAAGAGCCTCCAGCACTGATCCAGAGGACTAAATTCTAGATGAAGACAGAATACTCCCTCGAGGAGGAGACATCCCTAAGTTCAAAATACGCAAGGAGGTGGATATACAATTACTTGTGACCACATACCTAGAAATATCCATCCTGTCCACAACAAGGATAGAAGGGACGCCAGCGCCAAACGCATTCTGGGTAAACTGCATCAACAACAAAGCCGTCGTCGATGAGAACGGTATATTAAAAAGCGCGGCGTAACTAAGAACGAGCTCAATTCCTGCCACCGAAGAAGCAAGCATTACACTTGCAATTGCAATGAGGAGAAGCTCCGTGATTTTCTCCGATTACTGTACAGCTATTAGGAACTACTCAGCCGGCTTTGTGTCCATGGAAGCAAATAAGTTACATATACACAGTCATAATATTAATATTTACAATCAACTGGTTACCTCACGCCTAGTGTGCTTTCTGGCTCATCAGGGCCGCTCGGTTTGCCCGAATGGCTACAATCCTAATGAACAACCTCACTCTGCTGCGCGAGATCTCATATGCCGCGCATCGGATCAGGAACTGCTCCAGGATTACTGCAGCTCCTACAAAGAGCCACTTAGTGTTTTTCACGAGATCACCTTACACTAAATGGACGGCAGGAAGCTTTTTCCTCTCCCCCACCATCAGACGCCCAAATGAGCTGAGGCAGTCACATTAAGAATGATTCAAGCTAAATGTTATCCTACACCTTTTCTGCTTAACGAAATTGACCAGGATATTCCCGTTGAATAAAAATGTTGTGGACACACTTCATCCCTATTTGATCATATGTTCTGGCTGTGCCCCAACCAAAGGGGTTCGGATCTCAACAATGAGGCGGACTGAGTCAGCGCATATCCAGCGAAGTGCTCCAAGATCAACTCCTGGCCGTTCGGAGAGCTCGCGACAGCGGGAAAGCCTTTGGCCTGCCGGTGCCTACGTGGGCCCTGGCAGGCCGAAGGCTTTAGGCTAAGCCCCTAAAGCCCCTAGGCTAAGGGGGCTTTAGGGGAGCTAAGCCCCTAAAGGTAGCTTAGCCACCATCTAAGCCCTCCTTAGCCCCCCTTTTAGCCCCCTTAGCCCCGCTCTAAGGGGGCTAAGCCTAGGGGCTTTTGCCCCCAGCCCCTGGTTTCTCTAGACCAAAATAAGGTTTTTGCCATGCCATCACATGCGGCCGCGGATGAATGCTGACGTAGGCTACTGGGATCGGGCTTGCATACAGTGTCAGCACCAATATCATCAACAAAATATGAGAGTGCCGGGTCATTTTCCACCACCAGCAGTTTGTTTCGGCCACGTTCACATCGATATCATTGGTCCGCTACCATAGTCCTCGAACCAAGGGTACGTACTCGCCTGTATCGACCGCTTCACATGCTGACGTGAAGCGCTTCCACTCTCTCACATGATTGCAGAGTGTGTAGTCCAGGCCGTCTTAAGTACCTGGATTTCTTGTTACGGTGAGCCGCACATGATAACGACAGACAGAAGGAGACAATTTGACTGTCCTTTTCTCAAGCCCTCTGCAATCTTCTGGGTGTAACGCAGATACGAAGGACAGCTTCTCATCAAGTTTTAATGTCATTGTAGAACGCTTTCATTATCAAGTAAAAGCACCACCTCGTGCCCATGACTCCATAATTCCATATAGTGCCTGCCTTTGGTTCTACTAGGTCTTCGTACTGCTCTGAAAGCACATGCACAGCGTTCCTCAGCAGAACTAGTTTTCGGCACGACACTTCGCGTACCCGGTGAGTTCTTCGCCTCCAAGCCACTATCTGCGGACCAAGAACTTTACGCCGACCGTTTTTGAATTACAATGGTCACGGGTTTACCATGGCCGCTTAGTAACAACCGCAGAAGTGCTTACATCAGCCCATCTTTACTTCATACCAGTCACGTATATGTCCATCACGACGCTACTCATGCTTTCTCACGAGCTCTTTACGACAGTCCCTTCAAAGAACTCAAGCGTGACGCCAAGATTTTCACATTTCTTGTCAGCGGACACGAAGAATCAATTTCGATAGAGATCTTGAAGTCAGCTCATCTTGATTCTGGCAGTGCCATCTCCACGGTTTGAACCGCTCAACAACAGTGCCTTCATCACTAGGGGGGGAGGGGGAGCCACGTAGTCGACAGTGCTCATAGAGCCCCGAGGTGGAAGGAGAGACTGGACTAGCGCCATGAGGCATGTAGGCTCGACGATGGCAGTCACGACATCAACGCAGTCACCTGATAAATAAAATGCAATTATTTGCGCGCATTCTTTTCCCGAAATCTTTATTAACCATCTGCGAAAACCCTTTCCTAATATAAAGAGCGCCTGTGATTAGTTCCTGCAACTGTGGTCCCTGCAAATCCTCGTGCCAGCTAGTGACAATGTGCTGCCCTATTTTGGCGATGGTTGCAAATTCTGACAGCGGCACTAAAGCCTCCGAAAGTGGGCTCTGGGCGAGAGACTGTGGCGGCACCTTTCTATTCATACCAATTGAAAATTCAGCTGCGCATTGCAAGGTACAGAAAAACTGTACTGCCTTTTTAGTAAAAAAAAAAAAAAACACGTAGTCACGTATACTAACAGAAGGTCCCATTGTGGGAGATCCTATACTTTCGTCAAGCTTTTGGCGCACGAGGTTCCCAAAAGTCATTTTTCACTATTTGTTGTGAATTAGCAAACATACAAATGCTCGACTAATTGCTAAAGTTGATCGTTTCAGTGAATACGCGGAACAATATTTTAATCAGCTAGGATTTGTTTATGTTCTGAACGACTGTCTGTCTTTTTAAGAGAAATGGGAAAGAAAAAAGGAAACTTTGCATGGGGCTCAATATGTTACTACCTCAAGATCTTAAAAAGTGCCTCTTCAGTCTCTTCTTACTCCAAAAGCTTGATAATGACATAGCATTTTTGCGTCTAAGTGATGCCTTGATCAAAGGGGCTAAGGCAATAATTATGATCATGGTGGGCCACTTTTAACAGTGTTTAGCGTTGTCAAAATATCGCACTGCTATATAACTTTTTAATAAAGGGTGGCTTAAACATGATGTGCCTAAATCACTTTTGTTAGGTGACAAAATAATGTTTCTGGTCCTCTTTTGAGGAGTTTCCTACAAATTATTCACAGCAACGTTGTTTCCCTAAGAATGTCACAGACAACTTCATATTCTAATTTGACCATAATAATATACAGGTAAAGTACAGCATACCCTCAAAAGCACCAATAATTATTTAAAACACGTTAGCAATGCTCATCAGCCAACACGATGACCAAGTGTCCCGAAGTCCGGCTTATTCGAAAGTTCACAGAATAATGAGGGAAATGTGAGAGGGATGCTCTTGTTATATAAGAAACAATAGCAAAATTCAAGCTTTATTCTATATCATATGTGGAAGGGAAAGGCATGCGCAATTTTCGGTTACAGTCTCACTTGCACTCATTGCATATGCTCACTGATAAGCATGACCAGCAGTTTGTGGGACCGCATTATCACAACCTGGGATTTTTTTAAATCTAAGGACAGCAGCCTCAAGGTTTATGCTGTACTAGACCCACGAAGCATTATAAGGGGGCCACATTTATATGTTATATGTTATGGTTTGTGGCATGCTTCAGCAATTTACTTATTCACTGATACACATTCGTCCTATCCTGCAGTTGGAGTATTGCGTGAGATGCTAGGAAATAAATCTGAGCCCCTCCCCCCCCCCCCCCCCACAAGAGGAGAGCATTCAACAAAACATGTCCAACAAAATCAGAAAAAAGATCATACTCTCTCATATTGCGATTACATATTCAGCGGATGGCTTATAAAAACAAAGCAATTCGAATTTTTTTCATATTGGTAGTGCTTAGGCATGGAAACTGGTAATTTCCGCGCTTTGAACACCTTTAACACTCCTTTTGTCGCTTCTTGTCCTGAGGGCCCTTACACTGGCGTAATGTGATAATCAGCACCCCACGCCCAACATCATATAATATCATGGCATACCATGGGTACCTAAAGTGTCCCCTGATTATACTTAACACAAAGAAGACAACTTACTTAAATCGATTAAACAGGAGGTAGGCTTGATTCTAAATGTACTGTTCAAGTGGACCGAAACTGGAAGTTATGATTATTACATTACAGCAAAAGTGCAAAAGCTTAGGTGATACTTGAGAACCTGCGAAGGTAATATTTAGTAAAAATGCTGCAAACACAAAATCCTTGGTTCACGAGATCATATTTTTTTAAAGTTTGCTCAGCACCCACATTGTTGGACAACATTTTGAACATTCTTTTTTTATCACAGGTAGTTTCTCAGTGTTTCTTTTAATATGCTGGCAATTTTGCCTTTTAGAATTTATGTGAACAACCTTGGCCAATGCATGTGCGCCCTCTGGTATACACGTTAGAGATTTCCGGTTAGTATTAAGATATGAAAGCACGTGCCTGCACAAATTATTTACTATACACGCATTTTAGCAAACTAATGCCAGCAATCTCTCAACAGCTCTGAAAAATATTACCCATGTAACTTGGTTCGCGTAAAACTTATTGCGACATCGGTAAAATTGTAGAATGATCCAAAATAGTAAGTCAATGAAAAATTCAGGAGGGTTGCCAGGCATCAATTGTTATGATATGATATGATATGATATGAGTTTATTTTCCAGGTTCAACTAGGGGGTTTGTAGGGGTCCAGAAAACCCTACAAGCAGTAGCACACTAGTGATACAGAAATCAGACACACATATAATAGTTAAAGTGAATAAAGAGAACACATTCACCTGTTATACATACAGAATCTAATAATCTTTGCACAATATTTATACAATAAAATCGAAAATAGAAATGCCAAAATGGTCATAGAAATCATCAGAATTAAATAATAAGGATAATCAAGCAAAATATAACAAAGAGATGAAATCACGTTTCAACAATATATTTCCGCAGCTCAGCTTTGCTATATCCTATTGTGTGGTTATGCTTGTTTGGAACGTGGGGCAGGTTGTAAGACATTTGTAATTGATAATTAGTGCGAGAACGTCATATATTCTATGTAATAATAGCGCTTGTGTGTATGATGGCACGACGCATGTGCAAAGAGGCCAGAGTCGAATAAAAATCCGCGGTTGAATCCGTCTAGAAATACATTTTTTTTAATCATGGGGTTTTACGTGCCAAAACCACTTTCTCATTATGACGCACGCCGTAGTGGAGGACTCCGGAAATTTCGACTACCTGGGGATCTTTAACGTGCACCTAAATCTCAGTACACGGGCGTTTTCGCATTTCGCCCGCATCGAAATGCGGCCGCCATGGCCGCGATTCGATCTCGTGACCTTGTGTTAAGCAGCCCAATACCGTAGCCACTGAGCAACCAGGGCGGGTGTCTTTTTTTGTAACAACCTAAAGTGCTATAAACGCTTGACCCGGACAATGTTATGCGCTGCATAAGTATACTTGGAGGTAGTTGCCTTATCAGAATTCGCAATTATTCGAACAATTTTCTTTTGCTGTGACAGAACCTTATTTATGTTTGTTTTGGTCATTGTGGTCCAAACTAAATTGCAGTAGTTAAGGCGAGAAAACAATGCGTAATAAACTTGTAATATACATTTAAAAGGTAAAGTTTCACGAGATCGTGATAGAACCCCGCAGACGGAGGAGAGCTTCTTGCAGACAAAGTCAGCATGAGCATCCGAGTTTATATAACAGGAAAAATGTACTCCGAGTATCGTGTGTACTTCAACTATTCCTATTTGGTGATCTTCAAAGTGAAGCATGCAACGCGGTATTATCGGTTTGTTTCTTGCGCGAAATATTATATTGTCACGTGGTCGTGACGTTGAATAACACAGTAGCAGTACTGTGAACGACAAAACTAACTTTTATTGGGCGAACCTGTGCCCAAAAAACAGGTTACACTTATAGCACAACGATACCGGCGAACACGCTCGGCGATCGTCGAAAATCTGATCAGGGGGTCAAGCGCGTCGGCTTTTATAGATCAGCCGTCGAATGTTCCAGATTAACCGATGGGACCCACGTGTCTTCCACAAAGTTCTACACTATTCGCGTCGCGCATACATGCAATCAGATTACACAAGTTGCGGTGAAAGACAGTGGACGGAACCATCGATAACATTCCAGAAACTTCTTTTACATGCAGGCGCGTCCTGCGCTGCACGATAACATTTGTTAGGCGGCCAAACGTGGTCGCCCGATAAAGATAAGTACACGTGTCATTACCCCCCTCTTAAAAAGCATCGACCCGATGCTGCAAACAAACGAAAGTAATAAATAAGCACTCGTAGCAAAGAAAACAACAAAATAAGGGAAGTTCGTTAGCGTCCGTAAAACGGTTTAAGACGCACCACGTGGACTACTTCAGGTCGTTCGCGGCGCCGCTGTGAATGCGAAATGCCGTCTAGCACGACCTCATAGTCCAGTGCGCCAATACGTCGGATGACCTTGTAGGGTCCGAAATAGCGTCGCAGTAGTTTCTCACTCAGTCCTCGTTGGCGTATCGGGGTCCATACCCAAACACGGTCGCCGGGCTGGTACTCGACGAAGCGTCGTCGGAGGTTGTACTGTCGGCTGTCGGTACGCTGCTGGTTTTTGATCCGTAGGCGGGCGAGTTGTCGGGATTCTTCGGCGCGCTGGAGATAGGTAGCGACGTCAAGATACTCTTCGTCAGTGACGTGCGGCAACATGTCGTCGAGCGTCGTCGTCGGGTTCCTGCCGTAAACCAACTTGAACGGCGTGATCTGTGTTGTTTCTTGCACCGCCGTGTTGTAAGCGAATGTTACGTACGGCAGGACGGCATCCCACGTCTTGTGTTCGACGTCGACGTACATCGCTAGCATGTCGGCGAGGGTCTTATTAAGCCGCTCCGTAAGACCATTCGTCTGCGGGTGGTAGGTCGTTGTCCTCCTGTGCCTTGTCTGACTGTAGTTCAGAATGGCTTGAGTGAGCTCCGCTGTAAAGGCCGTTCCTCTGTCGGTGATGAGGACTTCTGGAGCACCATGTCGCAGTAGGATGTTCGGTAGAGCTTTAGTTTCAGCGAAGCGGGTGAGATAGTCCGTCGCCACGACAATCCACTTATTTCCGGAAGCTGATGTCGGAAACGGTCCCAACAAATCCATCCCGATCTGCTGAAAAGGTCGGTAAGAAGGCTGGATCGGCTGTAGTAATCCCGCTGGTCTTGTCGCTGGTGTCTTGCGTCGCTGACAGTCGCGGCATGTCTTGACGTAACGGGCGACATCGGCGGTTAGGCGCGGCCAGTAATACCTTTCTTGTATCGTCGATAGCGTCCGGGAGAAACCGAGGTGCCCAGCGGTCGGATCGTCATGTAGGGCGTGCAGTACTTCGGGACGTAGCGCCGACGGAACAACAAGAAGGTAGTTGGCGCGGACTGGTGAGAAGTTCTTCTTCACGAGTAGGTTGTTTTGAAGCGTGAACGATGATAATCCACGCTTCAATGCCCTTGGGACAACGTCGGTGTGCCCTTCCAAATACTCGATTACGGCTTTTAGCTCCGAGTCTCCTCGTTGCTGTTCGGCGAAGTCTACCGCGCTTATTATTCCAAGGAAGGCGTCGTCATCCTCGTCATCTTGCGGCGACGGGTCAGTGGGGGCGCGGGATAGGCAATCGGTATCTGAGTGTTTTCGTCCGGACTTGTAGGTTACAGTGATGTCGTATTCTTGTAGCCTGAGGCTCCACCGTGCCAGCCGTCCTGAAGGGTCTTTTAGGTTAGCTAGCCAACACAACGCGTGATGATCGCTGACCACCTTGAAGGTAAGGGCGTAATTAGGTAAGGGCGAAATTTCGCTGTGGCCCAAACGATGGCGAGGCATTCCTTTTCGGTTGTAGAATAATTGCCTTCTGCTTTTGACAATGATCGGCAAGCGTAAGCTATCACGTGTTCATGTTCATCTTTTCTCTGGACTAGGACTGCACCGAGGCCTAGGCTACTGGCGTCAGTGTGTATTTCGGTATCGGCGTGCTCGTCGAAGTGCGCAAGTACGGGCGGCGACTGCATGCGTCGTTTGAGTTCTTGAAATGCGTCGGCCTGCGGCGTTTCCCACTTGAACTCGACGTCACATTTAGTTAGCTGTGTCAGCGGCTCAGCGATGCGTGAAAAGTCCTTGACAAATCGCCTGCAGTAGGCACACACGCCAAGAAATCTACGCACTGCCTTCTTGTCGGTGGGCTGCGGGAACTTTGCGATCGCAGCTGTTTTCTGCGGGTCGGGGCGTACTCCGGATTTGCTGATGACGTGGCCTAGGAATAGAAGGTCATCGTAAGCGAAGCGGCACTTTTCTGGCTTCAGAGTTAGCCCTGATGACTTGATGGCCTCTAGTACTGTGGCAAGCAGCCTAAGGTGATCGTCAAAACTTTCGGCGAATACAACGACGTCATCCAAGTAAATAAGACAGGTCTGCCACTTCAATCCTGCTACAACCGTGTCCATCACGCGCAGGAACGTTGCAGGCGCCGAGCAATGTCCAAATGGCATAACCTTGAACTCGTAGAGGTCGTCTGGGGTGATGAAGGCGGTCTTTTCACGATCTCTTTCGTCGACTTCTATTTGCCAATAGCGAGACTTGAGGTCCATCGAGGAGAAGTATTTAGCGTTGCAGAGCCGATCCAATGCGTCGCCTATCCATGGGAGAGGGTATACGTCCTGCTTCGTGATCTTGTTCAGACGACGATAATCGACGCAGAAACGAAGGGTTCCGTCCTTTTTCTTCACCAGCACAACAGGAGATGCCCACGGGCTTTTCGACGGCTGGATGATGTCGTCGCGCAGCATTTCGTCGACTTGTTCTCTTATAGCTTCACGTTCTCGCGGCGAAACTCGGTAAGGGCTCTGGCGAAGTGGTCGAGCGTACTCCTCGGTGATTATGCGATGCTTGGCGACTGGCGTTTGTCGAATCCTCGATGACGTCGAAAAGCAGCCTTTGTATCGCCGGAGCAGATTTCTCAGCTGCTGTTGCTTAATCACGGGGAGACTTGGAATAATGTCGTAGTCTGGTTCGGCAACCATGGTCGTCGGGGTAGATGCGGCGGAATCTGAGAGGACAAACGAATTGCTGTTTTCCAGAATTTCCTCGATGTATGCGATCGTCGTGCCCTTGTTGATGTGCTTGAACTCCTGGCTGAAGTTTGTCAGCAACACTTTCGTGTTTCCTCCGTGCAGTCGAGCGATCCCTCTTGCGACGCAAATTTCACGCTCTAGCAGTAGACGTTGGTCGCCTTCGATGACACCTTCTACATCAGCGGGTGTTTCGGTGCCGACCGAAATAACAATGCTGGAGCGAGGCGGGATGCTCACTTGATCTTCGAGCACACTCAAGGCGTGATGACTACGAGGGATCTCCGACGGTATCGCATGGTCTTCCGACAGAGTTATTGACTTCGACTTCAGGTCGATGACTGCGCCGTGTTCGTTGAGGAAGTCCATGCCGAGAATGACGTCTCGTGAACACTGTTGGAGGATGACGAAGGTGACAGGGTAAGTCGGGTCATGAATGGTAATTCTTGCCGTGCACATTCCAGTCGGCGTTATGAGGTGTCCTCCGGCGGTACGAATTTGAGGGCCTTCCCACGTAGTCTTAACTTTCTTCAACTGGGCGGCGATGTGTCCACTCATGACGGAGTAATCAGCCCCTGTGTCGACTAAGGCGGTGACTGCGTGGCCGTCGAGAACCACGTCGAGGTCGGTGGCTCTTTGTCTTGCATTACAGTTCGGTCTTGGCGTTGGATCACGACTGCGTCGCGTTGACCTGTGGCTGGTATGTGACGTTGTCAGGTCGTCTTTCGTCGTCGCATTCTTTCCTTCCAGACTTCGTCGGGACGGCGGCGTGTCGTTATGTCGTCGAGGTAGTTTCTTCGGCGTCTTCGTCGGCGGCGGAGGATCTTCGACAGTTCGACGGACAGCAACCGCACCTCCATCGGTTGCTGCTTTTAGTTTTCCGGATATAGGCTCGCTGACCGGCCCCGAGCTGGGCCAGTGTATGGTCGGTGCTGCGGCGACAGGTAGCGGCCTGGTGATGGTGAACGCGATGGTCGTCGAGAGCTCCACCGAGTAGCCGCGAGGTAGTCAGCGATATCGCGAGGGCGTTCACCTTGCTGCGGGCGCGGAGCGTTGACGGCGAAACCTCGCAGTCCCATTTCCCGGTATGGACATCGTCGGTAGACGTGACCCGCTTCCCCGCAGTGGTAGCAGAGCGGGCGGTGGTCAGGAGCGCGCCAAACGTCGGTCTTCCTCGGGTAGCTCCGCTGGGTGACGGGTGGGCGCGCTGTCGGCGGCGGCGGCGGTGGTCGACGGAATTGCGGCGTTACAGGGCCCTGGCGCGGTCGCGGAGGAGGGCCTTGACGGCGTACGACGGCGGCGTAGGTCATCGCTTCGGGTTGGGGTTGCGGTAATTGAGGTTGCACCTCCGGAACTCCAAGTGACCGCTGAACCTCATCTTTGACGATGTCAGCGATCGAGGCCACTTGAGGCTGCGACGATGGGAAGATCTTCTGAAGCTCCTCTCGTACGACTGCCCTGATAGCCTCGCGCAGGTCTTCGGAGGCCAGTGATTGAACTCCGGCATAGTTTGTAGCGTTGGTGCGGCGGTCGAATTGCCGGTTTCGCATCTCGAGTGTCTTCTCGATGCTAGTGGCCTCGCGAAGAAACTCGTCGACAGTCTCCGGTGGGTTTCGTACCATACCGGCGAAAAGTTCCTCCTTAACACCACGCATTAGTAGCCGGACTTTCTTTTCCTCGGACATTTCCGGGTCGGCGTGGCGGAATAGGCGGCTCATTTCTTCTGTAAAAATCGCGGTGGTCTCGTTGGGCAGCTGCACTCGGGTTTCCAGTAGTGCTTGGGCTCGTTCTCGGCGTACGACGCTTGTGAATGTCTGCAGGAAGGCGCTTCGGAAAAGGTCCCAGGTCGTTAACGTGGCTTCTCTGTTCTCGAACCATGTCCTGGCAGCGTCTTCCAATGCGAAGAAGACATGTCGCAGTTTGTCGTCGCTGTTCCAGCTGTTAAATGCAGCGACCCTCTCGTACGTCTCGAGCCAGGTTTCTGGGTCCTCGAATGTTGAACCGCGGAACGTGGGGGTTCCCTGGGCTGCTGCAGCACGACGGGGGATGCTGGGGCTGCCATTGGGGAGAACTTGGTGGCAATCTTCCTGCTCGTCTCAGGTAGGAGTCCGTGCTCTGGGGGCAGTCCTTGCAGCCGGCGGCTAGCTCGCTGGTCTTGGGCGACGTTGGTTTTGTTCTCGGGCTTCGGGCTTGAATCGCGGCTTTGCAGGGGCGTTCGGTACATGAACGCACAAGCACCTCCACCAGATGTCACGTGGTCGTGACGTTGAATAACACAGTAGCAGTACTGTGAACGACAAAACTAACTTTTATTGGGCGAACCTGTGCCCACAAAACAGGCTACACTTATAGCACAATGATAGCGGCGAACACGCTCGGCGATCGTCGAAAATCTGATCAGCGGGTCAAGCGCGTCGGCTTTTATAGATCAGCCGTCGAATGTTCCAGCTTAACCGATGGGACCCACGTGTCTTCCACAAAGTTCTACACTATTCGCGTCGCGCATACATGCAATCAGATTACACAAGTTGCGGTGAAAGACAGTGGACGGAACCATCGATAACATTCCAGAAACTTCTTTTACATGCAGGCGCGTCCTGCGCTGCACGATAACATTTGTTAGGCGGCCAAACGTGGTCGCCCGATAAAGATAAGTACACGTGTCAATATGCTTGTGCTTTGTAGGATTAATTCCTACCTTATTGATCCTTGACCACCTAAACAATTTAATTAATAGGTCAGCGAAACCTACAGCTCATGTAAGCCGCAGTGACAGCTTCGTAAATACATTGTTCCATCATGCGGATCAGATGCTTTGCCATGTTGTTCAGGCTGCAGTAATGCCGCAGGTTTTTGTTTGGTGCGGAGGTAGCTGTGGCCCTCATAATCGTGAAGTTGCGTAAACAATAGGAAACGTTGAATTCACTCTAATCCCTGTAGATGTTGTCAAGTTGTGATTAAACAAGACATGTTAAATTCTGAAAAGTCTTGTGCAACGAGCTAAATGAAGCTCCATCTGGATCTTCAAATGTCTGAATTTTGACAGCCGGTTATTTACGATGTAAATGCAGCTGCCACAAACATGAATCCCATCTCAAAAGCTTCGCTGAAACGCTGGTCTGTAATAAGTGAAATGTGGAGTGTACTACGAAAAAAAAATTTATCAGCAAATGAAAAGCATTCCAGATCCTAATTTCTTTACGCCATGCAACAAAGCACTGTTCCAAAAAATGATGCATTGAAAATTACAAGAACAGACTACCTGTTGTTCAGGAGAGACACAAAACGAATTTTCCAATTAAAAGGAAATGTAGTAGTATTATAGGCTTCTCTGCAAAATCAGAAACGTTTAGAAGTGCACGAGAACCCACAGGACACCTACCACAATAAACACAAGATGTCCGACGACCCTCTGAACATAGATGAATTTGCATACAAACTAAAATCTGGTCATGCGTCTGAAGCAGCGGTCGGATGCTATTTCGCGCGGCCATTAGCTGTGATGATGACCCATCGAAGTCCTTCTAGAAACAGCCATAGTTTTCCTCGCTGAGAAATTACGTGCAAAAACACACTAAATTTCTCTGTTTGAGTATTTGTGCCAAAATTCGCCAAACAAGGCCATGCCTATAATGCACTCTGTGCAGGCTTTCTTGATATGGACCATCCTGTATCTGCTTTATTGGTTCGCCGATATCTAGTTATCAGAGGAACACCACCCCTTCAAATATGCTTCGCCTGCCACCCATTATTCTTGCCACAAAAGAAGCCACTGCGTTCCCGCTGTCTCCCGTGCGGAGCGAGCCATTCATCTGGCAACATAATGCTACAGTGAACGCGGGATCATTGTATTGCATATTTAAGCCACGACTACGCCGGCGCTGCTTCGGGCGCGTCACCGCACCAAGCACGGTCATGCCAACGCCGCTCTCTGTGCAGGCTTTCCTGACATGTACCGACTCGGCACTGCCTTATTGCTTAGCCGACATCCACCTATCCGAGAAATACCACCCATTCAAAATGCTTCGCCGGCCGCCCATATTCTTGTCAGCGAAGCAGCCACCGCATTGCCGCTGTCTGCAGTTTGGAACGCTCACTCATTTGGCATCCTGGTGCTTCCGTCCACAGCGGATATTCGTCATGCGTATTTAATCCACAACTGCACCGGGGCGACTTGGGGCACTTACCACGTTAAACACGGGCATGCCAACACCGCTGTCTGGGCCGGTTATTTATTAACCGCACACTTGTAACCGAACAAATGACCGGTTTTTATTTTCGGTATCGTGCCCACTTGAATTTATTGAATCTTGCCACAAATTGTTTTATCAAATGTGCTTGTATTGTTTCAACTTTAAGGCTTTTCGCCTGTTGCTTGTCCTCTCTGGCGACGTTGAACTAAGCCCTGGTCCCTATACACCAGCAACCATACAATTATTTCCGGCTGTGAGATATGCCGTCTTGAACTCTCACAGAATACTGTACTCACTGAGCGTTCGAAGATTCGTGGTGCACAGAATAACATTGAAAGCCACGTCCGCACTCTTTCCCCGGGGTTGATGATTTAAAAAGATAGATAGTACAAGCAGGTCAAGCTAACGGACAAGCTTCATCCCTAAGCCCGAACAACGCAATTACCGGGCTCTCGTCCGAATTAAAAATGCTAAAGGAAAGGAACGACGACGGCAAAAATCGCTTGCGCAGGTCTAACTTATTCTTTTTTTAGGTATCGTGAATGCAAACGTTGAAACCTGGGAGCAATCAGAGGTACATTTAATCTGCTTTCGTTCACGGCACCTTCGACTGTCGAAAAACGCCAAAGATATAGAACGTACCTATCGACTGGGTTGCTTCCAGGAATCGAAAAACCGTCTAATCCTTGTGAAACAGGCACATTTCATTTAGGTCGAAGATCCTGGCAGCAGGGCCCAAGCTGAAAAAAATCAATACTTGGCATTCGAGTAGATCATTCGGTGCAGATTCCATTACCCTGTCAAAAACAAGCTCTTTTGCTAAGGAAAAACAAGCCACGTTCAAGATAGCGTACGACAAGTTGCTCATCGAAGAAGCAAGATACATATATATATATATATGTATATTGTAAGGACTATTACCGTAATTCGTCGTTTTCATTTGTACATAGCCATCATCATCTGCCCTGTTCTTCTATTTCGTCGCGCATGAGCTGGGGCGTTGCCTTTCTTGGAATAAACAGCGCTGGACAACTAGCTCGGTCTCGGTATTGTAAAGTGGTGGATGTACGTCAAGACCCCGACGTTCTCTCGCGTTCCCGTCCTCCTTAGAGCTTATTTCCGGTAGCTGCCTGGGCCCAGCTACCCCTACAACGATGGACATTTCCAACACCGGCCCTTCCGGCGAGTCTAACCCTACCACACAGACAACCCCGCCTGCGGCGCCTTCTTGGACTGTGACGAGCCCTCAGTGCGATCCCCCTGTCTTTGCGGGACTCCGCGGTGATGACGTCGACGATTGGATCGACCACTACAACCGCGTGAGTTCTTGCAACAAGTGGAATGACACCCAGAAATTGAGGCACGTCGCATTCTACTTCGTCGCATTCCAATGTGTATCCATGAAGTTAACCTGGGTTGGGATTTCCTACATTCGGCTTCATCCGCCATTTCATGTAGAGAGGAATTTGTCCATATAACAGATACAGTGCTTGCACCAGTTACGGACTCTTCACTTTCATGCGTGAACTTGGCCATCGCTGCAGACTACGTCCTACGTCCTGGTAACGAAGACGTTGTAACCGTAACATCCAGTCAGATCGCCGACGGAGACGTCCGAGTCGCCCCTTCTTCCCACTGTACTTCTCGCGGAATTCTCATTGCCACCTGTCTCGTCCGGTTTTCACCTCGCCGCGCCCTCCTGTCTGCTTGCAACATGACCCCAGATCATGTGATGCTACCCAAAGGGGTGACTGTGGGAGCCCTCGCCGACACTCGACCTATCTCTATAGTCACGCTTTGCCCATCTTCATCGCCAGCACCAACGTCAGGTTTGGATAATTCTTTCCCTCCTCCAGTCGTTATTGGTCCTGACCTAACAGCCGCGAAGTCCGAAGCATTATTGGTGGTCTTGGCAAAGCACAAAGCCTGTTTCGATAGCTGTTCCCCCGTGTTTTAGCCAAACTCCTGCGGCTACACACCGCGTCGAAACCGATGGTTCCGCTATAATACGATGACGCCCCTATCGTGTATCGCCGTCCGAACGAAAAGTCATTGAACAACAGGTTGCTGACATGCTTGCGCAGAACATAATACGACCTTCATCTAGCTCATGGGCTTCTCCTGTGGTCCTGGTAAAGAAAAAAGATGGCTCCGATCGCTATTGCGTCGATTATCGAGCGCTCAATAAGATCATACGCAAGGACGTATATCCAATACGTCGAAATGACGACGCTTTGGACACACTACAAGGGTCGGAGTATTTCTCCAGCCTTGATCTTCGATCAAGATATTGGTAAATTCCCATGAACGAGACTGACAAAGAAAACACCGCATTCGCTACAGTAGACGGACTTTATGAATTTAACGTGATGCCTTTTGGCCTTTGTAACGCTCCTGCCACATTTGAGCGCATGATAGACAACGTACTTCGTGGTCTAAAATGGAAAACCGGCCTCTGGTATCTGTACGATATTGTCATCTTTTCGTCTGGCTTCAACCAACATTTTCATCGATTAGACGAAGTTCTCAAGTACCTTGCATATGCTGGTCTCCCGATCAATACAAAAAATGTAAATTTGCAAGCAAGGCTGTAAAAGTATTGGGTCCCGTCGTCTCAAAAGAAGGCATGCAGCCAGACCCCGAAATGATTAGCGCTGTTCTCCACTTTCCTCGCCCCCAGCAACAGAAAAATCTACGTAGTTTCCTCGGCTTGGTGTCATATTTTCGTCGATTTATACGCAACCTCGCTGCAATAGCTGCTCCTCTACGCAAGCTACTTGTAAACGGTGCCTTTTCACAGGCACTAGCGACTACGAGTCGGCTTTTCAAGCTCTTATGAGGCATCGCACTTCCGGACCAGTGCTTCGCCACTTCGATAATCGAGCCCCCCCATACTCCATATTGACGCAAGCGCACAAAGTATTGCGTAGTACTTCTGCAATGTAATGCAGCCTCTAAAGAGCATGTCATAGCACATACCAACCGAAAACTTTCTACAGCTCAGCGGAACTATACCATTACAGAGCAAGACTGACCAGCTATCCTTTGGTCGATTCAGAAACTTCGACCATACCTTTACAGCCGCCACTTCAACATCGTCACCGGCCATCATGCTCTATATTGGCTCTCATCAACGAAAATATGTCAGGAAGCTTAAGGCGCTGGATACTCCGCTTGCAGAAATATTACTTCACTATAAAGTACAAGTCTGGAAAAAGTCATCATGATACAGACGCATTGTCTCGCTGCCCACTCGCTCTCTCCCGGTAACGCGCCGTCGTCTTCCCCACCACGTCGTTCCTATGCTACGCTTGCCTCACACCAACTCTCGATAACGCCCCTGTAGCATGTTACGCTTTCATCACGTTCTGATTTCCTCTCGCTTCAGCGGGCCGATCCTACTGTCGAGCTCTCATAGATCGCCTTAGTGGGTTCGCCGAACCAACCAACAGCAGCTTGCGACGCCAACTTGCGCAATGTCCCAGTTCTACCTCGCTGCCTTCGCCTGCGAGTATTCGAGGAACTTCACGATGACGTATCGGCTGGCCACTTAGGCTTCCACAAGACTTACGACCGTATAAAGAACCGCTGCTTCATGACTTGCCTACCCACAACGGTGGCCAAATACATTGCCTCTTGTGCGTCATATCAGCACCCCAAACGCTCGACAGCCCCTCCTGCCGGTTTACTGCAACCTCTTCCTTGCCCGGACGCACCTCTTGAATTTTTTGGTATTAATTTGTATGGTCCCTTGCCGTTGCCACCCTCTGAACACCGTTGGATTGTCACTTCGGTCAACCATTTAGCAAGATATGCCATGACTGCCCCTCTGTGATCTGGTACCGCTTCTGAGGTCGCCGAATTTTTCTTGCGCTCCATCGTCTTGCGCCACGGGGCTCCTCGCGTTCTCCTCAGTGACCATGGCAAGGCGTTAATTTCACAATTTCTCGAGGAAGTTCTTCGGGCCGCTAATACCGTCCACAAGTCTACTTCTACGTATCATCCGCAAACCAATGGCGTTACTGAGCGCTTCCACCGTACGCTGTCTGACACGATTTCCATGTACGTCGGTCCTGACGACACTGACTGGGATAAAAATCTTCCTTTTGTGACATTCGCATATAACAGTGCTATTCAACCTACTACCCATTACAGCCCTTTCTTCCTTGTGTATGGACGATCTCCTTCGACCATATCCGACAGAGAATTTTTTTTTGGCACCTCCTTCGCCTAACGCGTCGCTTCCAGAAGATATTGCTGCCCGAGTTGAACAGTGCCGTCAAATCGCCCGGCAAAGCACAGAAGCTACCCAAGCTGGGCGCAAGCGTCACTGCTACCAGAAACGCCATGACCTACGCTTTCAGCTTGAAGACCAAGTCCTGCTTTGGACTCCAGTCCGCACCCCAGGCGTTAGAGAGAAGTTCCTTCAACGCTACATTGGCCCATACGCCGTTGTGCAGCAAACATCTGTAGTGAACTATCTCGTCCGCGCCGTACACTCCGTCACTGAGCGGCGCCGCGGGAATGCCGAAATCGTTCACGTCTCGCGAATGAAGCACTTCACTCCCCGTTTAGATAATCTCTACTCTGCAGCCAGGCCGGCCGCTTCCATGACGGGGGGAAGTTAGTGTAAGCACTATTAAGGTACCTCGTCGTTTTCATTTGTACATAGCCATAATCATCTTCCCTGCTGTATTCGTGCGCGCATGAGCTGGGGCGTTGCCTGCCTTGGAATAAACAGCGCTGGAAAATTGATCAGTCTCGGTATGTTGATATATATATATATATATATGTATCTATATATATATATATCTATATATATATATATATTTAACGCTTCTGCGATTTCCTTTGCCCAACTTTCCTCATGGCGATCACTGCCTGCTACCTAACTTAGGCTCACTTTGCAAGTTTCACATGTCCCCCTATTTTGTCATAATAGGGATGTCATGCTAACAGATGTTCGCAGCTACATACGAAGGAATGAAGCTATAGAAGCCCTTTTCCAACAAGATTGCTTCAATTTGACAGTCCTTACCGAGTCATGGCTTATCACAGACATTCAAGGCAATGAACTCCTGGAGGACAATAAATTACTGACTGTCTAGAGATTTGACAGTATTGGCCGAAGAGGAGGCGGTATGATGGTAGTCGTTAAAGCAAAGGTATATTCTTGTTTAGTACCAGTTCGTTCTAGGCTCGAAACAGTGGGCGTCAACCTGTCTCCTCTATTTGTCAGAACCGTACTTTTCACCTGCTACCATCCACCAGATTTTGATTTTTCATTTGTTGATCAGTTATATTCTGTCATCTTATATCTACAGTGCCCCTAGCCCCGTGCTAACTTTGTCGCCTATGCAGATTTTAATTACCCCGATATCAATCTGGAGATGTCAGTCTGTTCTGGTGAGTCAAAAATATTTTTAGAAATAATCCTACTTTTAATTTTGTTCAGTGCGGTAAAACTCCAACGCATGGTACAATCATTCTGAATGGTGTATTTTTCTCGAAACTCGAATTGCGTCACTCCATTTCGTGCATTAGTGGCCATAGGGATCGTAAGGTACTATTCTTTTTTTTTTTGCAATGTCAATTTCTATCTACAAGCCACCATTAAAATATATTCGCGACTATAACAAACCGGCCATCTGAATATTATCCAGGAAGTTGGACAATTTTTTTTTCAGAAATTTAGTGAAGGTGCCTGTGTCCCAACTATTATTACTGAATGGTTCATTTACAAAGAAAAAGATACTATCGCACATCGAATCACACGTACCTCTTATCTGTACCTGCGATAATGATGATGATAAGAAGTGGTTTTCTAACGCTCTTCGATTTCTATTACATAAGAAAAGCGCCTTTTTGGCGCTGGGAGAAGTCCAGACTCTCAATACAAATTGAACATGTACTCTGAATGCCTACCCAGCAATACAATTTCTTTAAGGAGCTAGAAAAGGATTTTTGTCCCAAAATACTTAGAGAATATCGTTCGAAATAAAACTAAAAATTCAGAAACCTCTGCCACAAAATATTATTTCGCATGAGCAGAATGGCTAAAACTTCCCTGCTTATCGTTGCGCAAATTTAATGAATATACACTTCTCTGTGTTTACTCATGAACCCCTCCTCAATCTACCGTGCACTTAGAGCCGTAATTTCATCCAAATGCCTCCGACTTTCATTTCAGCTGAACCCACAGCTAAACTAAACGATAATTTTAAGCCATCTAGCGCTCCCGGACCTGATTCCACAGCAACAAAGATGCTAAAAGGCACTAGGGAAATCTCATGCCAGATATTACAAATGATCTTTGGTCAATCAATAGCCACTTCTCCAATCCCAGATGATTAGAAAATAAGCGAGGTTGTTCCGGTTTTTAAGGCAGGCTGCTATTCGCATCCATAAACTACAGCCCAATTTAAATACACATATCCTTTCTGAAACGCTACAAGATATAAATTACTTACATTCGCTTCTCACCTACACAGTGATTATTTCTTTTTTTCCAAGCCACATTGATTCGCTCTGGATTGTCTAGCGATACCCAGCTTTACTAGTTCACCTCCGTCCTTAAAGGGCACCTCACCAGGTCGGGCCATTTTGAGGTGATAAACGCAAAACATACAATCTGCGCTAGCGATTCGGCCTGCAAAGTATTATGTCGCTACGCTCTGCGAAAAGATCTGAAATTTCAAATGAAACGTCATTTGTCCTTCTCCTCGCGGCCACCGCGCTCCATGCCGGAGGTTGACATATGTACACGTGATAGCGCGCCTACTTACATGTGTATATGCTTTGACGTCGTTCAAAGTAACACGTGGCTGCAAATTATTTGAACCAACAGAGCTTACTTGTGCAATCTGCTGCTTCAATAGATGAAATAAAGTCTACAGAAATAATACAACACACAAAGCGAATGTCTGCGTGATTTCGTTTCACTTCGCACCGCAGCAAGAGAAATGTACTCCTGTTTCGTGTGCTTGTTCTCACGTGCTGCCGTCCCACGCGCAGACACCGAAGCTATGCAATTTTTTACCGTGTTTCAGCGCGCAATCATGCTCTGGGATCTGCTTGTGTCTGCCTCGGTATTCGTGTAGCACCCTCTTATACCGTTAGCAGGTTGTCCTAGTGCACAACACACAATATCGTGTGCTGCGTGAACAAAGAAAATTGCTACAGCTCGCGCACGATGCCATGAGGCGAACTGCGTCGCGCCGCATAAAGCAAGGAGAAAAAAATGAAGTTGGGGCCCGTGACGTACAGGTAACGTGATCGACTAGTTCTGGTGTGGAAGAACACAGGGAAGGGATGGAGGCTATACGAGGCAAGTTGATGGGTTCGCTGCACTGAAATATTTCTACCTCGGCTATCAATGAACCGATTGGAAAACTTTTTGCGGCAGAACGCTCCTTAGAGGATCCGCAAGAACTTCCACTATATAAGTGAAACTTTCTAAATGGCCTGGCAAGGAGCTTTATATTCTTCATTTCAAACTGACATTATGTGAAAAAGATTCTTCCAAAACATTTGAACGTGCCCCACATCAACGTCTGATGGCTAAACTTTCCTCTCTCTCCTCAGATCTTTTAATACTGTTACGTGTAGAAAGATACAGACAGAAGAGGCTATTTACAATGCTATTTACACTGGACTGGGGCCAGAGCGCCAGGCTGACATTTTCTCGCGCCAAGGGCACAGGCCCACCTCGTCGTCATCCTCGTGGCGGCTCGTCTCTCGGGTATCTACCGATAATATCGTAATACTACCCCCCGGCGGCAAAAGCGGCGTCACGGTGCTTTTAAATATCCAATGCACGTGGAGAGTTGCAGGGCTTGAGTCCGGTGACGTGGACAACGTCACTGGTTGTCACACCGGAGGACGTAGTGGGCGTGGCTAGAACAATTTCATGGGTGTCATCGGTCACTTGGCGGAGCACGCGATATGGGCCGGTATAACAGGAAAGCAGTTTCTCACAAAGGCCAACTTTACGCGATGGTGACCAAGCAACACGAGGGTGCCGGGGGCAAACTGGACATCATGCTGATGGAGGTCGTAGCGTCGCTTCTGTTTGTCTTGAGAGGGTTGTAGACGAACGCGCGCAAATTGACGAGCATGGCCAACACGGGCGATTGCATCACGGGCATGAGCGCTAGTTGAAGCTGTGGTGGACGGAAGCACGATGTCTAGTAGTAGCATCGGTTCGCGGCCATACAAGAGGTAAAACGGGGGAAAGCCGGCAGTTTCGAGAGGGGAAGAGTTGTATGCAAAGGTAATGTAGGGTAGAGCCAGGTCCCAGTCACGGTGGTCGTCGGAAACGTATTTGGATAGCATGTCTGTAAGGGTGCGGTTCAAACGCTCAGTGAGGCTGTTCTTTTTAGGGCGGTAGGAGGTAGTAAATTTATACTGAATTGAGCAGGCCCGCATGATGTCGTCAATGACTTTCGCAAAAACGTACGGCCACGGTCTGTTAGCAACGGACGGGGAGCACCATGCATCAACATGATATCAAGTAGAAGGAAGTCCGAAACGTCAGTTCCGCAACTGGTCGGAAGAGCGCGGGTTACGGCGTAGCGGGTCGCGTAGTCAGCCGCGACTGCAACCCACTTGTTCCCTGATGTAGATTCCGGAAATGGGCCGGGAAGGTCTAAGCCAACACGTTGAAAGGGCTCGGCAGGAATGTCGAGCGGCTGCAGGTAACCAGCGGGGAGCTGGGAAGGCTTCTTGCGTCTTTGGCAAACTTCACAAGCGGCGACGCACGGAACGGGCAAGACCCGGCCAAAAAAAACGGTGACGTAAACGGTCATAGGTTCGAGATACGCCGAGGTGGCCTGCCGTTGGTGCGTCGTGGAGCTCTTCTAGAACGGTTGAGCGGAGGTGTTTAGGTACGACGAGTAGGAACTCAGAGCAGTCCGGATGAAGGTTACGACGGTACATAGTACGGTCGCGGAGGATGAAGAGGCGTAGAGTGGCGTCGGCCGGAGAGTGTTCAAAACGGTCGATGAGTCCACTGATGTTGGCGTCACAGAGAATACACAAGCTGCACTGGTAATATTGGAGGAGTCAGGGTCGTTAACAGGGTAACGCGACAGGCTGTCAGCGTCTTGGTGCAGGCGGCCAGACTTGTAGACTACAGAATACGAAAATTCTTGTAGTCTCAAAGCCCATCGACCAAGCCGGCCTGAAGGATCTTTTAGGGATGAGAGCCAGCAGAGAGCATGATGATCAGTGACTATGGAAAAAGGGCGACCGTAGAGGTAAGGACGGAACTTCGCAACCACCCTGACTACAGGAAGGCATTCTCGTTCCGTAATGGAATAGTTGCGCTTAGATGGTGGGAGGAGGCGGCTTCCATAAGTAATAATGCGATCCTGGCCACGTTGACGCTGGGTTAAGACGGCACCTACGCCATGACCGCTGGCATCTGTACGGAATTTCTGTAGGGGCATCAGGGTCAAAGTGGGCGAGAATGGGTGGTGAGGAGAGAAGAGTGACGTGACGAGAGAAGGCAGCGGCTTCTGCAGTACCCCACGAGAATTGTAGGCCTTTCATCAAAAGATTAGTGAGGGGTCTAGCAATTGCCGCAAAATCTTGAACAAAACGATGAAAGTACGAGCATAGCCCGACAAAACTTCGAACGTCAGCGGCTGTCTTCGGAACCGGAAAGTCTCGGACAGCGCGAGTTTTGTCGGGATCAAGCTGTACTCCGGATGCATCAACGAGGTGGCCCAGAACAGTAATTAGGCCGTGGCCGAAACGACATTTCGATGAGTTAAGTTCCAGCTTCGCCTTTCAAAATACATCAAGTATAGCTGTTAGACGCTCAAGGTGATTGATGAACGTGGGCGAGAAGATGATTACGTCGTCGAGGTAGCAGAGACATGTGGACCATTTGAAACCACGGAGCAAGGAGTCCATCATACGCTCAAAGGTGGCAGGGGCGTTGCATAATCCAAACGGCATTACCTTAAATTGGTATAGGCCATCAGGTTTGCTGAACGCGGTTTTTTCTCTGTCCATATCGTCAACAGCAATCTGCCAGTATCCAGAACGAAGATCAATAGAAGATAAATAGCTGGAGCCGTGCAGGCAGTCAAGGGCGTCATCTATACGTGGGAGCGCATAGACGTCCTTCTTAGTAATGTTGTTCAGATGGCGGTAGCCTACACAGAAGCGCCACGTGCCATCCTTCTTCTTGACCAACACTACAGGTGACGCCCAGGGACTCGAAGAAGGCTCAATGATGTTTTGTCTAGCATTTTGTTGACTTCGCTTTGAATTACTCGGCGTTCCGACGCAGAAACCCGATGCGGTCGTCGGTGAATAGGAGTAGCATCGCCGGTAAGAATCCGATGCTTGACCGCGAGCGTCTGGCCTAAAGGGCGATTGTCGAAGTCGAAAATATCTCTGTAGGACAATAATACTTGGCAAAGGCCTTCGGCCTGTGCAGAAGACAGGTCCGTCGCAACCATTTTTTGTTTCTTGGGATCAGCGGCCGAGGCTGGCACGATGGGCCTGCTAAGCTCGCGAGAAGCATCGGTTGAGAACGCCGCCACGTGATGGTGGCTGAGACAATCAACGTTGGCAAGGCAAATACCTTGCGATAGAATTCGTATTGCCAATCCAAGGTTAAAGGTAGGTACGCGAGTGTGGTTCGCAGTAATAGTAAGTATACTGTGAGCCACGGTAACGTTATACTGTAGTGGAATGTCGGGCAGAGGAGTGACGAGGTACTCGCCATCAGGGACTGGTGGGGAAGACAAGAGTTCAATATAGGCTATTGATTTTGGCGGCAGGCGAATAATGCCGTTGGGCGTAGGCGTCACTGGGGTGCATCAGAAGGTTCTGCGCGAATCGGCAACTGAAGGCGAAGGGTACTGGCAGGGCAGTCAATAAGGGCAGAATGCGCGGAGAGAAAGTCGAGGCCGAGAATTAGGTTGTGGGGGCAATGATCAATCACGGTGAAGAGGACAGCGGTGTGGCGGCCGGCAATGCTAACTCGTGCCGTACACATGCCGATCTGTGTACGGCATGGATGGCGGTACGGATGGCGGTACTGTGTACGGCACGATGCTAACTCGTGCCGTACACAGTACCACCATCCTCAACGCGGACGACGGGTGCCGACGCTGGGGTGAGGAGCTTTTTGAGTCGTCGTCCGAAGGCAGCACTCATAATAAAAAGATGTGTGCCTGCATCAATGAGTGTAGCGACAGAATAGCCGTCAACGTCAACGTCAAGAAGGTTTTGTTTCGTTGGTGACCTAAGCAGATGATTTCAGGACAGGGTCGACAACGCAGCTTCACCTCCAGAAGCTGCAGTGCCTAGTTTTCCGGCTGGGTGTGGGAGGCGATAGGCGGCGAAGAGAAGCGGCGGGGTTGGGGCGAACGAGACTGACGGCGTCGAGGTGAGAGCGAGCGGCTGTAGCGAATGTTCGGAGCAGGGGCATCAGCAGCAGTGGGTTCATGGCGGGTGGCATAGGGAACAGAAGGTCCGAAAGTGCGGGAATAAGTGGCGGCGTATGACCGAGAAGGTGGTAGCCATCGGTTGCGGCAGTGACGAGCGACGTGGCCGATGCGACAGCAGTGGAAACAGATTGCCCTGTCATCAGGGGTACGCCATTCGGATGGGTTGTGGCGAGATATGGCAGAAAAGGACTGTCGGGGACGAGGAGGGCCGGTAGAGAACTGGGGAGCGTCGGGTTGAGCCGTTGTACACACGGAGTTCAGACCCATGTTCTCAAATTCCTGTCCGACTACGGCCTGAATCATCGCAATCGTGGTTACTGACGGATCGGGAGGCGTCGCGGCGAAAGCTGGCGGACAGGCGGCTTCGAGCTCGCGGCGAACAATACGGGTGATGTCGTCTCAGGTAGTTGCCTGACGCGGTAGACCCTCACATGTTGACGTAGCAGCAGTGTTGGGTAGCCGCGTGATGTGGTGTGTTATACGGCGGCTCTTAGCCTGCTCAAGGCGACAGCATTCTTTAATGATGGCGTCGATTGTCGAGACGTTGCCGAAAACAAGTAAATTGAAAGCGTCGTCGGCGATTCCTTTTAGGACATGTTACACTTTATCAGCTTCAGACAGAGCGTCGTCAGATTTTCGACATAGAGCCAAGACGTCGAGGATGTATGAAACGTATGGCTCTGTAGATGTCTGAACACGAGACGCAAGAGCCTTTCTCGCGGCAACCTTGTGGCCAGTGGGGTCGCCGAAGAGTTGCTTGAGCTTTTCGTTGAAATTGCCCCAACTGGTTATTTCGTCGTCATGTGTCTGGTGCCGCACGCGTTGGGCGCCACCGGGATAAAAGATGACATTGGCGAGCATGATCGTTGGGTCCCACCTGTTTTTAGCGCTGGCATGTTTATATAGCTTGATCCATTCATCAACGTCCTGTCCCTCCAGGCCAGAGAATACACCAGGGTCGCGATGTTGGGCAACCGTGACGACGGGAGCAGTCGGACAAACCGAAGCCGTTGCAGAGGTGGTCTCGTCACCGGTAGGCATGGTGACAAGCTCGATGTACCGACCACTCTGGAGTTCCGTGGCGAGGACGGGGATCGCTCACCTCCACCAGAATGTTACGTGTAGAAAAATACAGACGGAAGAGGTTATTTACAAGCTATTTACACTGGACTGGAGCCAGAGCGCCAGGCTGACATTTTCTCGCGCCAAGAGCACAGGCCCACCTCGTCATCGTTCTCGCGGCGGCTGGTCTCTCGGGTATCTACCGATAATATCGTAAACACTAACATGTATTTCCTCGTTCCTTTCAGCCCGCACTCAGTTTACGTCTGCTTGAAACCATCGCTCAAATAACTGCAATGGTACTTCAGGGGTGCCTAAAAGCTCTGTCCGAGGCCTATTTTTATTTTGATTCTTCATTAACGACCTGCCTAGTGGTATCTCGTCCTCAATTCGCCTATAAGCGGGCGATGGCGTACTGTATCGTCGCATATTTTGTACTGCTGACCAGGCACTGCTCAATACAAGGTCTTAGCATAATAAAAACTTGGTGCACCCTCTGGTTGATGAATGTATCTAAATGTAATGTATGCAAGTCTCGCGAAAGCAATCTATCCTACATTGGTCATACCCTTTAAACTCCACCAATCTTGCATGTGTTGATTTCTAGTGTAATGTAGGTGTTCTCCTCACAAACAAACTGGGCAGAACACATTGTGAAATTGGTACTAGACACATGCAAAATGCTGGATTTCAATACACGTTCTCTTTTTTTATCTCTAATTTACATCCGGAAACATGCCTACGAGGTATACGTTAAAGGTAAATTGGAATATGCCTGCGCGATATGGAGCCCTCACCAAAATTATCGAATCCAAAATTGGCTGGCTCGCTTCATCAGCTCTTAATATAATACTCGGCTTACCATTAGTGACATAAAATCATGCGGTGGTCTCGATTCATTAGCTCAACGAGGAAAGACAGCGCAGCTGGCGGTGTTCATATTCTGCATTACCATCGCCCTAACCTCCGAACCTCCGTTTTCATACAACATGTGTGAACGTAACGTCGGCTTTTCAATTCCACGACTGCGCAGCCTATAACTGGCTCCAGAATTGCTGTCAATACCTCATTTTTACCCCTAGCCGTAGAAGAATGTCACTAGAATCCTGAATCAATCACTCATGAACGTGACAATTTTAATTTCAGGCAGTTATCAGCTCAGATTGGTAAATGAGCGATCAACAACAGATGTCCTTTTACCTTGCTGATCCTAATTTCAAACTGGAATCACACTTTAATGTTGATCCTGTGTCTTATATATATTTATATATTTTCTCCCGTACATTTACATTTATTGTAAATTGTGACATAAAACGCTGTACTTTTTTTCCTCTCTTCCATATACTCCTATTAGGTAACCACACCTTCTTGCTCTTGTACTTCTAATATCACTATATTATTGTTCTCTGTACACAAGTAGAGACACATTACATGTTGTCCTTTTCTCGCTATATTTTTCAATTATCGTTGCATTGAAATGTATAACGTTAACATGCCTCCTTGTTTGTGATACTTCATTGAATAATACCATGACCGTGCCTATATTTTTCTGTCGCTATCTTCTCCTTATGTAACGCCAAGACCTAGGGCCCTTTTGGGGACAATAAATGATGATGACGACTCACCGCTACTAGCATACGTCACAGCATAAAGCAAATAAAGGATAGATAAATGTTGTGGCAACATCAGTACGTTTCTGGGATGTTTTCATGAAACTACGTGGTAACTGCCACTGGGGCAAGAACAACAAAAATTTGAAAATCACATTTACGATCCTTGCCGCATTACTAATTATCATGTGATCCGCATAAAAACGCGCACTTCACGAACCACAGACTACAAGAATTTGTACAGGTACCGGACTGGGCGTACGCCACGAGTACTCAGCGAGCACTGCCTCGTGGTGCAGCTGCCGTGGTGGCGACGGTATCGTACAGGTACCACGGCAAAGACCTCTGGTGCACGCTTCTTCAGAGGTAAACATTGCAGAATTGCGGATGAACGGTAGCGCGTGATAGCACAACGTTCAACTAATTCTTCCGTGCACTGTGATTTGAGGCTTTTCATGAACCATGAACAAAGGAAGCATGACCCGGCCATCAGTACTATGATAATCGACATCGGCGCACCACACGGAAGACACTGCGAACTAAGGTACGCGGTGTCAGGAGTGTTGCAATCATTAATTCACACAAAACTATCCCATTTCTTCTCGGCACAGCGTACATATAATTAAACAGCTGCATCGGCCTGCTTCAACGCAGCCGGTGCGCACAGTGACAGCTCAAGACGAAAAAATTTTACCATATGTAATTTTACCAGTCGATGGATGGAAGGATGTTGTTAGCGTCCCCTTTGGAACGAGGTGGTTGGTTGCGCCACCAAGCTCTTGCTACTATACTGCCTAATATCCTACCTAGGTTAAACAATGAAAAAAAACGCTATAGACTACCACGCTCTAATTTTCTGATCCCCTATTGCGAACTGTGCTTTTGTACGTCCCCGTCTTTTGTCGTTTCCCTACTTTTCTTCCACCAATCCTCCAATCGCCTCTTACTTATGTCTACTGCAGACAAGTTTGCTTTACCACTGCTCCCGCTGAACCTAAGAGCTTCAAGGAGGCCAGTGGTGCCTAAACCGACCTCTGGGTAGACGTCTTCACACTCTAATAAAACATGCTGCGTCGTTTCCCTAGCTTTACCGCAGCAAGCACATGCTTCTTCTTCCTTCTTATGCCTCGCTTTATAGGTGCACGTTCTAAGGCATCCGGATCTCGCTCCGAGTCATTTCCCTGGTCCAGTGCCACCTCGGGGCACCCAAAGCAATCATGCTTTCCGTACTCGCAAGGATGATGACGGCGTAGCATTTAGATGTTATGCTAGTTAAGGCGTGCTTGGCCAAAGTTTCTTTCAGCAGCCAGGACATCAATCTGCGGGGTGGCCATGTAGACCTGTCAGGACTAAGAAATAGGTTCGCAATTCCCAGCATATTGTCATTTGGTTTGCGAATGTTCGAAGCTATTCCTGTTTTTTTGCGGTGATCTCGGCAACCAATTTGCAGAATGGCGTCGTCGACACACTTTGTTTCAGTTTGTTCTTGTACGATTGCACGATTTTATCCGATGTGGCTGCCACCCATTTGAACTAGTTTTAAGGCCGAGCAGGCGTCCCTGTTTGGTACCAGTGGGTTCAGTATGAGACAGTTTAGTTGCACAAAAGGGGCCCTGTTATTACCTGTTTATGTGCCGATCCCGAAGATTGTGCAATACGGGGCCGACCCACCACGGAGGCGAAGCAGGCTTTAAGCACTGCCTATACGTGGGCCCATCACGAACATAGTGCAATGCCTGGCCGATCCACGGTGGCGGTGAAGCAGGGGTTAAGCGCTCCCCATAATTGTGCCGATCCTGAAGATAGTGCAATAGTGGACCGACTCGTGTGGGAGGTTCAGTTCGCCTTTGAGGGCCCACATACACAGCTTCGCTGGTCAGCCTTCTTCACAGAGTGGAAGGGCACTCAATCGTTTGCTTCTCACTACACATTAGTTGGCTTTCATCGAATAAATGTACCGTGGTGACAACGCAGGCGAAGAAAAAAAATAAGTATACCATCAGGTTCAAATTCTTGTTAAAATAAAGTTGACTAATTCATTTTCGTTGATCACAAAACCACAAAATGAGAAGCGATTTTTTATTAAGACAAATTGTGCAAATTATTATGAAATAAGAGAGCGTGGGATACTGTCAAATAGATAGTGTAGAGGAGCGAATGCACACTGAGGATAATTTATTGTTTTCGTCTGTCAGCTCCCGTATACTTGAGCTGTACACACAGAGCCGTACCTCCCTCCAAGATAAAGCCTGCAAACAAAAATGTGCGGCCATAACAAACCCTTATTTAAATACGGTGGTTAAAGTGTACCTGTTGCGAGGGGTTTTCCTGAAGCATGAACCAAGTGGAACGGCGAAATAAAAATTACGCCATCTCACCAATAGCTTGTTGATCTGTTGTGTACAGCGACGCGCAAGCAAGGAACTATCGTGACGATTCCTTATGTAAGAATTCAATCCGTGGCATGGCAGAGATTACTAAGCCATGCCGCGGAATTCATTGCAGTGGACCTGCTTAGCACAGGAATTGAATCTGGGCTAGTGAGTTTGCACCATTTATTTTTGCTTCATTGGCACAAGGGCTTGATTGACACAAGGGCTTGAGTTGCGGAAGAGGCGAAGGACATGCGAAATCGATATTTTATGAGCTACTGCGATTCATAGCTTTGTCAGCTCTGGTTCTCCTAGCTTCAAGCAGTGCCAAGTTCCACATTGCTGCTACTACTTTGCTGTTCACTGTCACTCAGATCTCCCGCGAAGAAAACAGCGCTCAAGTTTAGGTACCAGTTTTCTTGAGACATCCAAATAAAGAGAATGTACTAAACAACCACACCTAAAGGTATTGCATACCGGTAAGTGTACGGTTGACACGTTCGATGAGGCCATTGTTTGAGGGTGATTTGAGGGGGTGAAGTTGTGATAAGCAGCCCATAATCAAAGTAGATCGTCTATCACACAAGACAGCAAGTAGCGACGTGGATCTGGGAGTAGGTGACGTGGAGCACAATGTTGGAGGATCACGACTTACAGGAGGAATTCGGCTACGTCCGGGGCGCAGCTGGTTGGCAATGTTCGAGTAAGTGCATATCGCGTGCTATAATCTGTAGCGACTGCAATCCATTTCTCGCATTTTGTGGAAACAGGAAAAGGGCCGAGCGAGCTCAGGCCCACTTGATAAAACAGTTCGGTTGAAACGTAAAGGAGACCAGCAGGTTGAGTCGCAGGTTTCTTGCGTCGCTGACAAAGGTCACAGGATGTGACGTAACAGCGAACGGAACGATAAAGGCCCTTCTAGAAGAAGTGTCGTCATATGAGATCATACGTTCTGGAGACGCCTTAAGCGCCCTGAAGATGGGGCGCCATGAAACTGGCCCAGGACATCTCTGCGTACATGATACGGGACAACTAGCATGATTTCTGCGCCGTCGCGGTGCACGTGACGGCGGTAAATAACGTTACCCTGAAGCCAGATGTTGAATGAGGAGTCAATGCACCGGATCACAGACGCTCATTAAGAGAGAGCTACGACGGATGTCTACGTTCTTCGTAAGCCACATGGATTGTCTGTGAATGCTAAGACGTAGGTGTCGGGGTGTTTCAGTGGAGTCAATGGTTCAGTGGGTTGACCGGATAGGCAGTAGGTGTCAGTGTGTACTTTGTCAGATTTGTACACAAGCAAGAACATGTACTCTTGTTTTCGCATCACCCAACGGCCAAGCCTCCCTGAGGGGTCTTGAAACGTTGAGAGCCAGCAGAGGGCATGATGGTCTCTTATGACCACGAACGACCATCCATATTGGTATGGACGGAATTTCACGACAGCCCAGATGGGAGCTAGGCACTCCCGCTCAGTAACGGTGTAATCCTTTTGCGAATGTGACAGGAGGCGACTAGCATATACTATCACATGGTTAGTTCCGTTGTATGTTTGGGCGAGGATAGCACCCATGCCATGACCGCTTGCCTCGGTGCGAAGCTTTGTTTTGGCAGCTGGGGCAAAATGAGTCATCACAGGTGGTGATGTGAGGACATAAATCAGTGATGCAAAGGAAGTCGCTTGGTCCGCGCCCCAAGAACAAGTCGCATCCTTTTAGGAGGTCAATAAGGGCCAAGAAGTGGCCGCGAAGTTGGGAACAAAGTGGCGAAAGTAAGAGCAGAGCCCAAGAAAGCTGCGTACTTCTTTCGTGTACCGCAATTTGCGGACGGCCCAAACTCTGTCATGGTCTCTAGTAGCATTAACAAGGTGTCCAGTTAGGTTCATCTGGCGGCGCACAAAGCTCACTTAGAGGAATTGAGCTGGAGGCCAGCCCGACAAAATATGCCGGCAATAGCGCACAGACGAGGGAGGTGGATTTCAAAGCTGGGCGCCAAAATTAGAACGTCGTCCAGATAAGAAAGACAGGTTGACCACTTAAGACCGCTCAGAAGAGTGTCCATAATGGGCTCGATAGTTGCACGTGTGTTACACAACCCAAAAGGCATGTCCTTAAGGTGGCAGAGGCAGCCGGATGTGATGATAGCGGTTTTCCTTGGTCGTGGTCGTCGACGGCAATTTGCGAGTATCCCGAGCGAAGATCTAGCGATGAGAAATATCTGGCGCCATGGAGGTAGTCGAGTGCATTATCAATTCAAAGGAGGCGATACACGTCTTCTTTGTTATCCCATCGACATGGCAATAATCGATGCAAAACCACCAGCTCTTGTCCTTCTTTTTAAGAAGCACCAGAGGGGATGCCAAAGGGCTAGAGGAAGGCTCTGTCACGTCTTCGCCAAACATTTTTTCTACCCTCCTTTCGATGACATGGCGCTCAGAGTGAGACACTTGGTAAGAATGCTTGTGAAGGGGCTGCCATGTCAAGTGTCGATGCAGTGGGCAACGACGTGTGTGCGGCCTAGCACGCTGTACTCAGCATCAAAAACTTCAAGTTACGAAAATAGGATCGCACGGAGTATGTCACTTTCAGAAATAGGTCAGGCCTTATGATATTGCTCAGAAGTACCTTAGTCGGTGCCGGTAGGACAGATAGGGGCAGGGTCTTAGTGGTGTTAGTGATGAACGCAGAGACTATACAATCTGCCATCGGTGACCGTTCGGCTAGGGATATTCCTTGAGGAAGAACATGGGTAGAAATAGAGCACTTGAGGACTGGAAGTATTGTTTTGTTGTTGGCAACAACCGCTGTGGTGTGAGGAAGTGTACTGTTCCGCGAAAGGATCAGATCTGAGAGAGGAGCGACCACATAGTAGCCATGAGGGACTGAAGGAAACGGTGACAGAAGGTGACAGCCTGAGCAGGTAGTCGCAGAAACTCAGCAGAGCCTAGGAAAGATTACGTAATGCGGCCTGAACAGGACACGACTGCAGTGCGAGCCGCAAAGTACCAGTAGAACAATCAATGAAGGCAGACGGGGTGGTCAAGAAGTCAATGCCAAGAATGACATGCGGGCAAGCGTCGAAAACACGGAAGTGAACTGAAGTGTGGTGGCTGGCAACCGTAACGCAGGCCGTGCACATATCAAGAAGCGGTGTGTAGGTGCCGTCAACTGCTCGCCCAGCAGGAGAGACGGCATGTGACAGCACTTTTCGTAGGCGGCTTCGGAGCCTGCAACTCATAACAGATATGTGACGCCAGTATCAATGAGAGCAATAACAGCGACGCCATCGACGAGAACACAGAGCAAATTGCGTCTTGAAATACAGGTGAATATTGATTTTTTGCTCCTTGTCGCCAATGCAGCTTCACGTCCGGCACGACAGCTGCATTGGCTAGTCTCTCGGGTGGTGGCCAGAGTAAGCGGGGGAGGGAGAGTGATGGCATTGAGTGGGAGCGTGGCTGGCGACTCTGTGGGGACGGCGATCGGCTAGAACATTGTCCTGGATTGGCGTACGTAGGTGCAGATCACTAAGGCAGATGGATACGCTACCGGCCCGGAATGTGTTCATCGAGAAGAGATGCGCTAGAACAGGGGCCACGATCTTGGCGGAACCTTGATCGGTAATACCGACAATCGCGTCAGTGCTGTGAAATGTGGCCTACGCAGGAACAAGAAAAACAGATTGGTCGATGGTCTGCTATGCTCCACTCAAATGGGTTCAGCAGCGAGGTGTCAACCAGGGAGCGGAAGCGGTAGCAGCAACAGTTCAGTATGAGGACCGGAAGCCCACATGGGCTGATGTGCGTGACAGGTGGCTTGTGGAATGCCCATATTCGGAACTTCTTTAAGAAAGGCCGCTCAAATAAGGGATATTGCCGCCAAATGGTCGAGAGCAGCTTGAGCTGGAGCTGATCTGCAACTGGAGCAAAGGTTTTGAGCTCCTAGCGAACAATCCTGCCTGGGTTGTTCGGCGTCGAGAACGGAGAGGGCGGCACGGGATCTTTGCATGAGGATGTCGCAACTGTGTTCAGAAGTCTGGTAAAGCGGTGAGTGGTGCACCTGTCTTTGCTTGTTCAAACCAACGGCATTCGGTTATAATAGCGTCGAGCGTGCTGCAATGCTTACACATGAGTATGTTGAAGGCATCGTCAGCTATGCCTTTTACAACGTGGCCGACCTTGTCCGCCTCTGGCAAGTCTTTGTCAGTGGTGTGGCACAGGGCTAGCACGTCTTGGATATAAATGACGTGTGCCGTAGCTCTGGTCGCGAGTTCGTGCCGTGCTGTCAGTTGTCGTACTACTGATCCGCCAACGAATTGCGCATATTTTCCTTGAATATGTCCCAAATGATCAGTTCTTCGTGCATATTAAATTAAACGCGAACTGTGCCCCACAGATAGAAAATTATGTTGGCGAGCATTATCGTCTGATCCAACCTATGGTGTTTGCTGACGCTCTCGCACAATACCAGCCAATTGTCGACGTCATTGTTCTCCATGCCGAAAAATTTGCCGGTTTCGAGCAGATGCAAAAGGACGACGGTTGCCGGCGCTGTGGGCGCGGGCTGCGAAGACCCCATACTGTTGTTGTCCATGGAGGCGAGGAAACGTAGCGGAAGCTCCGAAGGTTCAGGGCCACGAGGAACAGAGCCCACAACCTCCACTAAAAAGATGTTATCGGGAGTATTTAATGAACAGTAAATGGCTAGTACTTGGCTAGTCTCGACTGCACCCGGCACCCAGGTTTCAACAGGTCTTTTTCAGACGGACAGGAGTGACTCTGGCCCAGCCGCACTACAACCTTTTTGTCGCCGCCATTGTTTGTGTCAGTATCTTCAATCCATTGCCGCTGGTTTAACACGATCTATCCTACCAGTGTGCTGAGTTACATGAAAGGAGAAAAGCAGAACAGTTTGCATATGTTTCCAACGTTTTCACTGCTGAATAAGGCATATGTAAACATAGGGCAGCAGCACTAGAATTGTGCGCAGTATTAGGCACTATTTCAATGATTGATTACATACAAATGAAGCAAGTTATATTGATTTTTTGCTTGTAGTAATAGCAGTAAACAGTCAAACTAGCCGGCGAGGACTGCACCCTAGACGTGTGGCATCCTCAGGGTGGCATCCCATGTGACCTGGCTGTCCATCCGCCTTCTCCGCAAGGCTCGCCTAGTCCTCAGGGTCGGGGCCGGTCAGCCTGGCCTCCCACTGCTTGACGGTTAATTCCATGAAGGGTTCGTGAAGTGTTCCGAAGTCGACCGCTTCAGCTCTACTTTCGCCTTGTGCGTGGTAGAGGATTGCGTCTTCTTTTGTCGCTAGTGCTCGAGGCTGTCTGAGTACGTCTTGAGGACGACGTCCGGTTTTAAGCCGGCAAGGTCAAGTGGTGTTACTCGGAAAGCATGTATTCGAGCCATGGCGTCTGCCACCGCATTTGCCGCCACGCAATCTTACCACAGTGTTCAGAAGGTGTACATTTCGGGTCCATTCTTGAGCTTCTCTAGAATCTTTTGGCCCACCTTCAATAGTCAACCCTATTGATAATTCCTGCACGCAGCTTGAATGCTCATGTGTATTATTGCTCACTCTTCGCACTTCGTGGCCGCCATAACGAAGCTCACCTATACCGCTGAGCCCGTGCCTTTCGTCCTGACTGTCGCGGCCCTCTGCTCCTCGGCCTTGTAGTTCATCAGGTAGATTGTGTGCGCATTCCAACGTCACGTCCGGGTCCCTGCCGTGGGCCTTGTGCTCGGGTTTCTTTTCGTCCCTGTTGCGTTAAGGCTCGATGGCTCTCGGGTCCATAGCCACCCTAATAGAGTCCCTCAGGCACGACGCAGTCCTCGTCAATTCCTTCTAGTTCTAAGTGCAACCCAGTGTACTGAGTGTCACTCTGCTGATATCGATAAGCATGGGGCACTCGCTCTGGTACACTTTGTACACTACACAAGCTCTTATCAGGTGCTGGGAATCCCAAGTAGGAGCATCTACGAGTCGACGCCGTGTCTGGGAGATCGTGCGCCAACCTGAACGTCCTGCGGAATAGTACGTTATGTATTTTCTTCCCATTTTTCGTCATCCTAAAACTACATTTTCCGTAAGTCATTCTCCTTATCACAAGTGCCTGTATTATTATAAGCGTCTCCTGCTCCTTAATGCCAAGCTACCTGCTTATCAATTGCCCCACAAGGTTAGCGACCTACGTCACTGTCTCCTTCAGATTTTGGACCGCTGTGTAAGGCGCCCCGTCCCTTTCCAGGCCGAGACCTATGACTCTCACTCTGTCCACTTTGGGTACTTGTGTTCTCCTAAGCATTACGATTGGATGCGACATTTTCCTCGGAGGTTGGCCCCGCATTCTTCGTTTCAGTATGAGGATATGCGATTTGTTGATTGTGCAAGGGAGTCAGCAGTGTCTCAGGTACTCTTCCGTGTGGTGTATTGGTTCCTCGGTGTGGGTATTGGTTCGGTGTGGGTATTGGTTCGGTGTGGGTATTTGTGCCACGTACGGGGCAGTAACCTGGAGGCTTACGAAAAGGGTTCTACCTAAATTGAGGACGACGCAACGAGCTATGGAAAGAAGAATTATTGGTATAACGTTAAGGGATAAGAAAAGAGCAGATTCGGTGAGGCAGCAAACGCGAGTTAATGATATCTTAGTTGAAATCAAGAAAAAGAAATGGTCATGGGCAGGACGCGTAATGAGGAGGGAAGATAACCGACGGTCATTAAGAGTTGCGGAATAGATTCCAAGGGAGGGAAAGCGTAGCAGAGGGCGGCAGAAAGTTAGGTGGACGGATGAGATTAAGAAAGTTTGCAGGGACAACATGGCCACAATTAGTACATGACAGTACATGACAGTTGGGGAAGTATGGGAGAGGCCTTCGCCCTGCAGTGGGCATAACCAGGCTGCTGCTGCTGCTGCTGCTGCTGCTGATGATGATGATGATTAGTTCCTGCAGAAACAAATCCTTTTGCTAATATCTCACCTTTGCAAAAGGTTTAGTGGCAATAACTTCTTGAACTAATATTCGACCAACTCATTAGTGTGGATGCTGCTTAGAACTGCCCCTCAAGGTACACAAAATAGCAGAGAATTGAATTCAACAAGCCCAGGCTACATGACTAGACAGAAGACGAAGTGCATAACTGGGTTCAGCCGTATATTTTGGTAAAATCTGCCGCTCTGCCCTAAAAGAAGTGCTCCATCACAAGATAGCAATTATTCAATCGCATAGCCTGGTCGTTTCGATTTTTTTTCAGACATGCAGTTTTTCTTTTTAAATACCTCGTTTTGCTTTGTGCTTAGATTAGTTTTAGCAATCTGTTCAGCGTCCTTGCTTAGACAACCAGGAAGTGGCTGTCCAACCAGTTGAACCTGTTGTTTTCATAGGCTCTTGAAATTGTCCATTTATCCAGGTATATTGGAATAATGACATTTACATATATTAATTTATTTATTTGTCTCACAATACTGCCGGCCAAGGTGGCCCAAGCAGGAGTGGATTTACACTCCACTGGCAAAACAGAAAAGCAAAGAAATAATTTCTAACAATATCCGCACGACAATTTAATACATCCGTTTCACTAGGACGATATTTAACAAACACAAAAAAGAAGAATAGCACATAAATATATTACAACAGTACCTGCGCCACAAGTTTTAAAACACTTTTGCTCGGTCAATATTTAATACAACAAAAGCCGTTCAAAGGCCTCTTCAAAACTAATCAACAAATTCAGGTAGACTGTTCCAATGCGAAACCGTGCGTGGGAAAAAAACTTTGTTTAAACGCCTCTGTTTTCGCGAAAATAGGTTGTAGAAAGCGTTTGTGAGTGTAACGTGTCGGTCTTCATGTAATGGACTTTAAATATGAGGGTACAGGCATGTTTATTATTCCAGACAAAATAGTAGGCAAGAATTTTAGCCAACTAATTTTTCTGCGTACAGCTAATGTGGGAATGTTATGCGCAATCACGGGCTTAGTTGGAGAATACAGCCTTTTATATAAATAAATATTCACCTTATGCCTTACAATGTATGCATACTACAATTTAGATGTGAAAATGGCATTGTACGCTTGAAGTTCACGGTTTGCTTTGCAAGCTACGTGTAAAAAAAACGCCGTTTCCCAACATCTGTTGCAATATTTGCAGGGATGTGCGACCCCATGTCTTATCACTAGAAAGAGTAATTCCTAAATATTTAAATTGAGTTACTGCTTGAATGTTAGAACTATGGATAGTGTATGTAAACAGGCTAGGATCCTTATTCAGCGTTTAATTTATTAACACCTTTTTATTAACGCTTAGTCCAATGTCCCACTCTGAGCACCAGCATTGAATGTGGCTGACAGTTCGGTGTATTAGCTTATATTCTTCATTGTAGGCTATTTCTTTTAGCACAATACAATCGTCCGCGAAAGGGTTATTAGACGCGGAGTTTCAGCTTACTAGCGCTAATTCACTTGCATATTATTCCAGGACGAAAGCTGGCCCACGAGTGTAAAATAATGTATACATACAACTGGTGTATATGGCGTTCAGGCAACTTCCAGACTTCGTCTTCCTGTAGTCCAATTCAACTTCTTCCTGCCCTCCACCGTGACGTCACCTTGCCGGTGGAGTAGCTCCGTCCCGGTGCAAGTTATAGAATCTCACTTAAAGGGGCATTATAGGGCTTGAGCCTGGCGGCATTAACAACATCGCTGATGACGTTGGGCGGCACAGAAGACTGACCCACTCGGGCGGTCTCGTATGTCACGTCGGACAGTTAACGTAAGATCTGGTACTCACCATATTAACGGGAAAGTAGTTTTTTTCCGACAAGTAGGCACGACTTGAAGGCGTCCAAAGCAGGACGAGGGAACCAGGTGAAAAGGGGTGGTCTCCGTGCCGAAGTTCGTAGCGTCGTTTTTAGAAGCTTGCGAGACTGTAAGGCGATGACGGGCGAAATCTCGGGCCTGGGCGGCTAAGTCAATAGCATCGCGAGAGTAACCAGTGCTGGGTTATTGTACTGCGGAAGGTAGCAACATGTCAAAAGGCAAGGTGGGATCGCGGTCATACAAAAGGTAAAATGGTGAAAATCCGGCAGTCTCGTGACGGGACGAGTTGTATGCGAAAGGGATGTATGGTAAAGCGACGTCCCAGTCACGATGATCGTCGGAAACGTCCAAGGGCAGCGTTTCAGTTAGTCTGCGGTTGAGTCGCTCAGTGACGCCGTTCGCTTGAGGGTGGTACACGGTAGCAATCTGGTGTTCTGTAGAACACGAGCGGAGCAGATCATCGATGACCATCTATAGAAAGTAGCAGCCGCGATCCGTCAGCAACTGGCAAGGGGCGCCGTGGTGCGGGATGGCGTCCCAAAGTATGAAGTCGGCGACATCTGTAGTGCAGCTGGTTGGTACCTCTCGTGCGATGACATATCTCGTGGCATAATCGGTTGCTACAGCAATTCATTTCTTTCCTTTGATGTAAATTGGAAAGGGGGCAAGGACGTCTAGGCCCACATGGAAGAACGGCTCTGTAGGCTTATCAATTGGTTGAAGCAACGAAGCGGGAGGCATAGGTGGCGTTTTCCGGCGCTGACACAGGTCGCAAGAAGCGACATAACGGCGCATGGAGCGATAAATGCCGGGCCAGAAGAAGCGGCGCTGCAGGTGCTCGTATGTATAAGTGATGCCCAGATGTCCAGCTGTAGGAGCGTCGGGAAGTTGCTGGAGCATGGCGAGTCGAAGCTGCTTGGGAACGACTAGGAGGAGCCTGGGTCGTCAGGACGAACGCTACGACGGTATCAAGTTACATCACACAAGGTGAACGTCCAGAGAGACGGGTCATTGGGCGAGGAGCTCAGGTGTTCCATAAGTGTTCGAAGAACAGGATCTTTGCGCTGCTCATCGCCAATATGGAGGAAGCCGGAGGGGGATAGAACAGTGATGTCCGAGTCTGCATCGGTATCATCCGATTTATCGACGGGATTTCGGGACAGGCAGTCAACATCTTTATTTCTGGCGCCCTCACTTATACATATTAGGAAATGTATATTCTTGTGGACGAAATGCCCAACGTGCAAGTGGTCCAGTTGGGTCCTTCAAAGAGGAGAGCCAGCAGAGTGCGTGATGATCGGTTACGACGCGGAAGCTCCGACCGAAAAGCTACGGTCGAAATTTCGCCACCGCTCATACGAGCGCGAAACATTCTCTCTCAGGAATGTAGTAATGTCGCCTGAGCGTGGAAAGAAGGCGTCCAGTGTAATCGATGACACGGTCTTGGCCCTGTTGACGCTGAGCGAGGACAGCACCGATGCCATGGCCACTCACGTCAGTTCGTACTTCAGTGGGCGCAGAAGGTTCAAAGTGAGACATAATCGAAGAAGTTGTAAGTCGCTCAACCAGGGCAGAGAAAGGTTTCTCCTGCAGTCGTCCCCAAGAGAAAGAGAAGTATTTTTTAAGAACGTCAGTGAGAGGGTGAGCGATGTCGACAAAATTATTCACAAATCAGCGGAAATAAAAGCATAAGCCCAGAAAACAACGGACATCGTTTGTTGAACAAGGTACAGGAAATATTCGTAAGACGTGAACTATCTCTGGATCAGGTTTGGTTCTGGCGGCGTTTGCGAGATGGCCGAGCTTCTTAGTTTCACAGTGACAGAAATGGCACTTGGAAGAGTTTAGCTGAAGGCCAGCTCTGCGAAACACGGAGAGTATGGTTGTAAGGCGCCGCAGGTGGCTCTCAACGTTCGGCGATAAACATCGTCGGGAAATCAGAGGCATGTAGACCACTTCAAGCCGTGCAAGAGAGAGTCCGTCATGCGCTCGAATGTAGCTGGCGCATTGTATAATCCAAAGGGCATGACTTTAAAATTGTACAGACCGTCCGGTGTGATAAAGGCGGTTTTCTCACTGTCCATCTTATCGACGCTAATCTGCGAATAGCCTGAGCGCAGGTCAATGGATGAAAAGCTTTGGGATCCGTGCAGGCAGTCAAGAGCGTCATCAATATGAGGCAGAGAATAAACCTATTTCTTTGTTATATTGTTGAGGTGATGGTTGTCAACGCAAAAGTGCCCCGAGTTTTCTTCTTTACCAAGACATCCTGTGATGCCGACGGGCTACTCGAAGGTTCAATGATGTCGTTTTTAATCATCCCGTCTACCTCTTTCTGTATGGTGGCCCTTTCTGTTGCGGAGACACGATATGACCGCCTGTGAATGGGGCTGGCATCACAGGTGTCGATGCGATGCGTGAGAACAGATATTTGGCCAAGTGGACGGTTGTCCAAATCAAAGATGTCCCGATAAGATGACAGGAGGTGACGAAGAGCTGTTGTTTGCTCGGAAGGAAAGTCAGGGGCGGTCAACTTAGAAACATTGTCCGCAGTGATCCAATAGGAAGCAGTGGGTGACAAAGGTCCGCTGGTACTGAGGAAGGATTCATAGGTCAAAGAACAAATCTCACATTCTTTCAAAGGTGGGATATGCGCTATGGCGATAACGTGCGGCAGCACATGCGACGAAAATCCCAAATTGAGGATGAGCACGCGAGCGCAGTTCTCGCGGATCGTGATTAGGGTGCTCGGTAGGGCAATATTGTGCGACAATACCACGTCAGTAAGCAGCGACACGACGTACACGCCATCAGGTGCTCGAGGACAGGGCGTCAGGAGGAGATTTGTAGCTGCCTGTGGAGACAGCCTTGCGAACTCAACAGAACATAAGCGGTGTGAACCACAAGTAGTCGCATCGGCCGGAAGCGGCAGATCGAACTGCACAGCACGCGGAGCAGTCAATTTGGGCAGAGTGTTTCGAAAGGAAGTCGAAGCAGAGAATTAGGTCGCGCGGGCAGTGTTCAAGGACAATAAATAGAACAACGGTACAATGGCCCACAATGATCACACGTGCTGTGCACATTCCACGGACATGTGAAGCGCTCCCATCGGCGAGGCGCACAGTGCACGGTGCGGCGGGTGTCAGAATACTTTTTGAGCCGTCGGCGGAGAGCAGCGCTCATAACTGAAAGCTGCACTCATGTATCAGTGAGAGGTCTAACAGGAACGTCATCAGCTTCAATGTCCAGTAGGTTTTCACATGTAGGCAGCGTCAACGGAGGATTTTTGGGCAAGGTCGGAGTTGCAGCTTCACGTCAGGGAGCTGCACCACCTAGTTTCCCGAAGCGAAGAGATCTATTGCAGAAGGGGACGAAGAGCGGTGAACGAGAGGCGAACGGGACCTGTGACCTTGCGAAGACGGGGAGCGGCTGGATCTTGATGGAGCACTGTCGGCGCTGATCTTCCTAGACAGCGTATATAGCGAGAAAGGACGATTGTCTGCTACTTGGCGGTAGTTACTCGGCGACGACTACCGAGAAGGCGACGCGCAGTTTTTGCGGCAATGACGGGCGATGTGTGCAATACCGGAACAATTAAGACAGATGGGTTTATCATCCGCTATGCGCCAGTCAGCTGGGTTGCGACGGAGTGGCGGACAGCTTTGCACCTGGGAGCGAGTGGCCGGAGAAATCTAGTAGGTGTTTGTATGGCGGACCGAGCAGAGAGATGGAATGCCCAAGCTTGCTATTTCCTCCTGAACGACCGCTTGTATAAGGGAGATAGCGGGCAGCTTTCCCGACAGTCGGAATGAACTGGAGCCGGAGCCATGGCCTCATGCTCACGGCGAACGATGCGCGTGATATCTTCCGGTCATGTGGGCTGAACGAGCCGCGGCGGGTCTTCGTAAGAAGATGTTGCGGGCGGTATTGGGAAAGCGGTCGAAAGTTTGAGCGACGCAGCGGCCCTTCGTTTGTGCGACACGCCGGCACTCCTTTATAATTACATCCGCAGTGGCACAAGACATACACACCGGGAAATTGAAGGCATCGTGTGGAATGCCCCGCTCATGTCGTGATCAGCCATGCGACAGAGGGCCAGCATATCCTGCATGTACAAGACATAGGATTCTGTGGACATCTGAGCGTGACACGTAAGTTATTTTTTTGCTGCCAGCTGACAACCGACAGGTTTGCCAAACAGGTCTCCCACTTTTCCTTCCCAGACATCCCAGCTCATTAAGTGTGTGTACCAGCTCATGTGTGTCGTACCATGGCTTCGCAGTTCCTCTCAGACAAAATATCACGTTTGCTAGTGTCGTTGTTGGATCCCACCTGTTGTTGTCGCACACTCACTCGTACAGCGTAAGCCAGTCCTCGACGTCGGCGTTGTCCGTGCCACAACATGTCCTCGGGTCCCGCGGATGAGTGAGGATGACCATTTGCACTGGTTGCTGAAACGTCGTCGCTTGTGTCGGCTGATTTGCTATTGTGGTGGGAAGTCAATGACGTCCGCTGCGTAGTTCCGTGATAGTTCCCCGCTCCTTCCACCAAAATCTTGCAGGAAGAAAGCAGGCCCACGAGTGTAAAATAATGTATCTATTCAACTGGTGTATATGGCGTTCAGGCCACTGCCAGACTTCGTCTTCCTCTAGTCCAATTCAACTTCTTCCTTCCCTTCACCGTAACAATATATAAGAAATAATAATGGCCACAAAACACTCGCCTGTGAGCACCGGATGTAACGTTGAGCGTCCTAGATACGCTAGATTTGATTTCAACAAACTGCTTACTATTAGTTAAATATGCCTCAAGCAATTTGATAAGACAAAGCAGCAGTCTTAGGTTATATAATTATAGGTGTAGTTTACTGTGTGGAACCTTCTCAAAGGGTTTAGAAAAATTTAGCAGAAGTATGTCAATTGCCCACAACGATCTAGGGCTGGAAAAGTATCGTAAATATTTGTTACGAATTGTGTCAACTTCGATATTCTCTTCAAAAGTCATGTTGGCAGGGAGATAAGACATCATCGGATAAAAACGACTACATATTGTCAGCCGCAATATGCTCTATTAACTTGTAACAAAAAGATGTTGAAGAAATCGGTCTATAGTTAGAAATTACTGACCTATCTCGTTTTCTAAGGATGGGTAGAACACGTGCAATTGTCCAGTCGTCCGGAAGTTCGCAACTACGCCAGAATGCAATAAAGACCTTAGCCAAGAAATTGCCTATATGTATGCAATAGCACTGTAAACATGTATTTCGGATTTGATCTGGTCCTATACTCTTTATTGTGCTCAACTTCCTTAACACAATAAGGACACCTTCCTTAGTGACGATAGGAATGTTTATATCATCAAGCATAGCGGGTTGGGGTATATAAAAGCTTGACGGGCAGAAAGCGCTGTAAAAATATATAATAAAAGCCTGCGATATTTTCAAGCCGTCAGTTTCAATTTTCCCGTTCAGTTTAATGTTATTCCCCGTTTCATAGCCTTGACCGACAAATCTCGAAGATTTAGTAGGATCATCTCAAATCAATTCAGGGAGAGTGACTTGACAGTAATATGTCGGTGCTTCATTTTATTTAGCTGCCATATTTCTTTTCAGTTCACTAAAGCTCTCGGGTGTTACGTCTCTACGCTAAGTCGCTTGAGTCGACGTTTATAGTGGATGATATCACTAGGAATCTATGGACTTTTACGATTCCTACGCACCTTCCGGATTGCCACATTTTGTGCAATGAAGAATATGACAGTCTTTTTTTTTAAATGGGCCCACAAGACATCAAAATCATCGTGCTCACTGTCCTTTGGTGGACTAAGTAATCTGTGACTGATGTATCACCAGCGCACTGTAAGTCCTTATTGCACACTGAATGAGTACTAGTTCAGTACAATGAGTACCCCACATTCAGTACAAATGAAATCATTTAAGAACATATTACTTACAAAGAATAAGTCCAAGACAGCACTTTTGCGCGTTTGTTCACAGACAATTTGATCAAGGTTAAGAGGTAGGACTGTGTCTAAAATAACAACACAATTTAGATTGCCCTTAAGCTAATTTATCCAATCGTATCCAGCTTTTCTAGACACGAGGGCTTAGTTCGCGTGAGTGCCAACACGCGGTGTGCTGACCTTATTCTTTTCAAACTTCGCGCGGTGACGCGTGATTACTTCACCAAAAGAAAAAGAAAATAATTGAAAGCTATCCCTGCGCCTTGAACTTCACCACAATGCTTGTCCCGCAGACGTTATCAGTGTTCTTGATAAAGCGTAGGCGTTCGTCGCCTGGTAATGACTTCTCATCCTAAGAGCGTTCAATCGCGACAAGCTATGATTGATTCGGGGCTTTTGATACGGTTCTCTTTTTTCTTGTTCTTATGTTCCTTTTTGATGCTAGGGGGTAAACAAGATAGGCTAACCGTCAGAAGCGCTCCATGGTAGTCTTTCTTCAGTCGGCGCTTATTGTTATGGTCCGAACATCGCACAGCGTCTACGAGAGACACCGTCGTCGACGGGTTTTGATTTTAAATTGTCGATTTTGTTAAAGTACCCCCAATTATTTCAGTAGCGACTTTGCTATCCGCACTCCTGGGCTACCACCGCAGCTGCAAATCGAGATGTGCTTAAGTATTAGGACATATACATGAATATGTTGCTTTTGCATCTTGACGCAAAGTCACGACACAAGAATTGAACAAACTCTCTCTGTGTCGTCCAGGTTGTGAGACCGGGCTAGTTGGTATTCCATGCTGAAGTGACTTGCGCAAGAGGGGACGCGGGACACTAAAAGGTGACAAGAAGAAGTGCAAACTTAGCATTTCCAGTTGGAAGTTTGCGCTTGCCCTTGCCACCTTTTTAGTGTCCCGTGTCCATTCTTGCCCTAGCCACCTCAGTCTCTGTCATCGTCTCTTATCATACTATGGGTGAAGCTGCTCGCAATTCTGAATAGAACTTATCTTAATAACAGGCACCAGTTTGTTTGTGTAGGCTATAATACATTGCTAACCAAAGAAATTTACTGTGCCGTCCCAGAGGGTATACTCTAAGAAAAAAGAGGGTAAAAAGTGAGTCACAGCGACTTGAGTCTCTATTTTCTTCCGAAGACCCACTCAGCACGCGAGTAGTCATCGTGGAAGATCGCGACTCCTCTGATATTAGAGATGAGTCTGGCCAGAGAAACATTATAATGCAGGAGAAGAAATACCCGATAACGTCTTCTGTTTTAGGCAGGCCCTCGGGTTACTCTCCTGGTTGTAATGCGGTGTATCATTCTTTAATCCTTGTCATGCTCTGCAATTACTTCGAACTCAATATATTCATTTTACTTGACCATGCTTGCTAATACCTCACACGCTTAAGCGATAGCTGGTTTCCTATGCTAAGGAAGACCTGGATTTCTGACACTGGATCCTGACCATAAGTAAATTTAAAAAAGAAGTATTGGCTACTAAAGAGAGCACAGTAACGAGGTAACAAGTTCAGTAGGCGCACTCAACAGCGTCGATTGTAAATGTAATTCTGCGACGTAAAATTAAATTTTTAAGATTTCAGTTCCAAAGTCAAGATCTTGTTATGAGGCGCACGGCAATGGGAAGCTGAATAATTATTTTCAGCAGCTCGGGTTATCAAACGCGTACGGAATGCTCGGTATACGCGCGTTTTCGCATTCTGGCCCCGTTGGAATGCGTCTACCGCGGTTGTGATTAGACCTGTCACCTAGAGATCAGCAGCGCAACACCAAAGCCACTGGGCTACCGCAGAGCGTTGCGTTCTGCGACCAGAAACAAACTATAGCGCACGGAACCCTGCTTTTCGACACCCTAGAAAACGAAAAATGACAACAAAAATAGCAGTTTCACTCTAATGCTGCATGAACCACTGCACGAACAACTGCACCAACCAGGGTTCGCAGTTTCATCTGCTGAATAAACTGCAGTAAGCATTCGCTTACTCCTTAAATTAGCAAGCACTTGGTCACGCGCGCACGTGCAAACATGAACAGATCTCACTCAATGAGGGCGAACACTCGCTTTCATAGCGTTGGCATGATGAAGGGCGCTAACAGAGTGGACCGAACGCTTCTGCTGCCTCTTACTTCAAAGCGTCTCCGAAACTTGAAATTGCGCTCTCTGAGCGCCTCTCCCCCAGCTTTGCATCCATCGGAAATTATCTCCAAGACAGAGCAACGGTGGCGCAAGACAGGGCTAGACAAGTGGCCAGAGGAGAAGCGCGCTAAACTAGCACCTCCCTTCCCCGGCTTGCGCGCGTTTTATCACGTGACCTCCTGTAGATATTTGACTTGGGGCGCCCATCCGGCCCGGCTCACCCTCGAACACTTCCTTCAACGCGCACAGCCAACGGCGCGGGACAGGATCTTGTCGAACTTTATACGTAAGCTCATGGCAACACCGATAGATACATTTCGACGGTTGTGTCGATATAATTGCTATCGCAAAATTCGCAATAAACAGAAAATTTTGCTAAGGACCAACAACTCTGCTTCTCCACGTCGTTATACAGCGGTGAACGATAGTTCTAGAAAATGTGTGTCTAAATCTCCGCCAAATGACTACGCTCGCATTAGGTGATACCAGAACATAATCGCGAGAAACTCTGGAGGAAATACCGGAGTTCTGGCCGCTTCAGGTGCACTAGATTATTCAGTTACATCGGCGGCTTTATAGTTCCAACTTACATTAGAGCGAATTGCACTCGACAGAGATCAAAGGCAGCCGCACCGTTATAGCTAAGCGAATTAAGCACAATTACGACGCGTCCTCACACTTCGAGCACGCTCCGGCAGCCCAACGATAGATATTTCAAATGTAACCACACTCGTACGAGCAAATTTTGCTTCTGCGAAGTAAACGTAGCGGGTCTTTCAAAACGCGTGTTAAATTCATGGCTGTTTCATTCGTGAACATTACTTAAGAGACGTAAAATTATCAGTGAGCAAAACAGTTTTTATTTCAACGCGAGGACAGAAAACCGAAACTAGCGCGACTATTTTGCTCAGTTGTGCAGACACAAAATGATCCAAAGCCGAAGCCGTCAATAGCATGACGTCATTTTGCAGTTGCGCTGCATCACGCGCGAGTACGTTGTCCTTGAGTGGTTCTGAAATAGCTGCGTTAGGGGCGACTGCCACCAGGCGTTGCGGCAAGTTACGATGGAAACCTCCGTCCGTGCTGTGTGATTGCGACGAGGAGGACCACCGCCAGCAGCGGCGTGTCGCCGATTTCGTCTTTGCCGACGTCGAGCAAGTGCAGCTTGCCGGCCCGTCACAAGCATCCCTACTGTTGCGGTTTGCACTGCGACTTTCATTGTGATATGAGAGATCGCAACCCACTGAGACGGTCACATGCAAACGAAAGACTACCAGCGGGGAGTGAGCTGTGTCATATTTCTCTTAACGTCTCAGGTAAGTCTATCAGCTTTTGTTCCTAGTTTACAAAGGGCACGTACTCGGCCCTTCCGGTATGGCTACATTTTGCGCCATGTTTCTCTTGGCAGTTCACATACGTTTTATAGGCATGCGTGCGCGTATGTATGCGAAAATACTACTGGCAGACGGAAGCCTCAGGAGAGCATGTGCAATTATAGCAAAGCTGTACTGCCAGGGTAAACGCCATTCTTAACGACTCTAGTGACGAATGGCCTCTCGCATTGAAAAATCCATAGAATATCAAGTACTGCGCAGCTTGAAGTCTAAATACAATAGTAGGACCAGTGTGACTTTCGCTGGCGAAGAATGGTCGTCGAAAACATTGAAGACAGCTTGTGTATTCTGAACATTTACTAGCGCCTTAGGTATTATACCACGAATAATAAAAGCGCTACAATGCTCTATTGAGCGTCAGGCGACGTGACAGCACAAATATTTTTGTAGCGATAAGGCGGCTGCATGCACAAGCGAACAGACACAATGCTTTAAAAGCGCTGAAACAGAACAAGTTGAAAACACATTAGCTCAGAATGTAAACCGACGTATAATGTTATATTTTTTATGTGATCTTTATTTTCACCGTTGTAAATATATAAAAGCATGAATTTGCTGCAACCTTTATATAGTAAATCCTACTAGGCTTACAAAACCCAGCTGTGTTATGTAGAGAATTTGTACTATTGCTACGGGATTTTCCATCTTCAGTCCGGTGTTTTATGAAAAAAGGGTCTTTTTAGTTGTAGTCGTATGTTAGTGCATATATTTGGCAAGCAGAAATGAGTTGATTGCAAAGTTGTACCTTCCAGTGAGCTGCATATGAACTCAAGTTTATCCTGTCTTGGCTATTGTAATGTGCACATAACAATTTTAAGTATATGCAGCTGTAGTTAGCTTAGTCGCTGTAGCATATTTTGTAAAAGCAGAAGGCTATGATTATTTGACTGTTTTCATGCAGAAATACCTTTTTTCTTGTACCAGGAAACGCTCAAAGCATTGAATGTAATGTAGTGTGGTGTGTTTTTCTACCAATTTAATAAAGGAAATTTCGTCTGCCGTGTATCAGAGATTAGTTTAATTTCTTTTACTAAACAATGCGTTATCACCTCTGCTACTGCTGTTGTTCTGTGTATTTTTGTAATTTTTAAATGTAATTTATCTTATGTATTAATGAAATGGGGCAACAGCCACAAGAAGTCGCCAACTTATCCAGCACTTATGGTTAAGACAGATCGTAGCAGGCACTTTCGCATATCTCAATAGCATATGATGCTATTTGTTGTAATTTTTGTGTCCGCTTTACTTGCCTTTATTCATTTTAGCATTATTGTGCAAAGCGTAATACTTTTACATCGTGATAGAGTAATTGCCCAAAGGCGAGACATGGCTGGAGTAGACGACACAAATAAGCTTCCTTCGTCCGTATCTTATCTCAGTTTTGTGCAGGTACTCTGTCGTTATCTACCAACAAGCCCAAGTTCTGCATCAGCTACATTTACGAATCCTCCATCAATACAATTTCATTGATACAACATTGAAAGTACACAGGTACACAGGAAGACAGAGACTTGAAATGATGAAGAGCCATAGAACAAGGGGCATCGCTGGAGCCAATGTTTCAACAAAAAGGAGATAAACGTGTTCTTGTCAAAACGTTGGCTCCAGTAAAATTTCTTGTTCTATCACTATTTACGATTAAAATACAGCATTATTGCTCTTGCTTAAGTATTATGCATTATGGAACAAGGATTAGCAGGGTGAAATGTCAGGAATGTGAAATTTCTTCTGTATTCTAATGCTACAGCGAAAGCCAGAAAAACAAGATGTAGACAACCACATTGTTATTTGGCGCTACCCAGTTTCACCAGCTCCATTCAGAGCTTCCACATTGTTGCATTAACGACCACTGGAATTTGTTAATTGAATTAGCTTCGTGATTTACTTACGTTTGGAGATCTCGAACTTGTTTTAATGCAGCTTAACATAATGCATGCAAAAATATACAATGACATATTGAGAGGCTTGCGGTTGACTAGCAGATGACACGATGGTATGAGCTCAGGTTTCCACTGAGCTTCCATGCACAAATCGGATGCGCATTCTCTTCTGTCATTGCTTGGATTTTCATAAACATAAGTACCAATTCTTCTTTGTCGACGTTCTAGTTGTGCTGTAGGACCTAACTGTTTACCTTTATTTCTATTCGTATCCATGTTACACAGACAGCTGATTTTTTTGTAAATTGTGACATGGTAGGACTAAGAACATTTGTGCAAGTTTGCCTGCAGGTACACTCTGGTGGCTCCCGCCTCTGCGTCCTGCCACCACCGTATCCTGACTACGTCCATTAGGTAGTTGGAAGCCTTTGGCGGCTCCTGCCACTGCGTCCTGCCACCACTGTGTGCTGACTGCGTCCACTAGGGAGTTCGAAGCCTTAGTGATGGTGCCAAGCAGGCTGGAAGCCGACAGAAAGATTAAGGTAAATACATGTAATTAAATGGCAATGTTTTGAGTCAAGTGGCTTGTAGCCACTCAGCAAAGAAATAATTAACTTCAACGCAGATTAGACTCCCTGCTATCGGTGCAGGAATGCTCAAATCCATGCATATTGTGTTAGCCCCCAGAGGCTACGTGGATTAGATGAAACGCGATGCAAATTATGAAACGGGTGGGAGACCGCTTGTACAATTTTTTTCTTACTTAACACAAATACTGCTTTGATAAAGCTTTAGCAATATAAAACAATACAATCTACTCTCATACATGTTATTGGGCATAAATTTACTAGGACTGCCTCAATAGTAAGTGTGCCGATAAACATGCACCAAAATTGACTTTTTTTGCAAGTTCATGCTCATCTGTGCGCTGCTGCATAATTTATCTTTCTGAAACCAGGTTTTGCATACCGCACAAGTCCTAAAGACATGGAGTACAAAAATTTGCAGCTTTTGCTGTAAGCCAGTTATATGAATATAACGTTAATAAGCCATTTTGTCCATATTTATAGACACGTAATAAACTGAGCAGCGGCTAACAAGCAAGTAAATTTTTGATGAAAGGCCCCTCTTTATTGTCCTGAAAATGTTGACCCTTTTGATGAAGGAACCAATTTTCAGGCTATTGCTTTTACGACGTATAGCTCGGTGCTTTACGCAAAATCTCCCTCAGTGCTTGCGCCATTTAAAAAATTTTGAAGTTAAATATTTCTTGAAATTAACATTTGTCCTATATTGAAAGGCCTCCAGTTTTTCAAAAAGAAATTTCAAGTGGTCGTGCGCCAGGTTGTGCAAGTTCGCATGGAATAGCCTACTTACAGAAATAGGGAGGGCCATGTACGCTTTACTTTATGTTAAGATACTATTATTGATCTACAAAAGACAAAATGAAACATTCTATCCTATAAGCAGCTCTTCACATTCATTTACACCTTTGCACATTTGTATACCTTGAGCCTGGTCACTTGTGTCTGTTTTCATTATCTGCTATGTGCAGATGATACTGCAGGTTTGCCCTATGGTGAAGAATATTTTGGTGCTTATAGACATGGATCTGTGGTTTTCAGGTTGCCTCGAAATTTTATCCAAGTCATGCCACACATTCGGACCAGGCCTCTTGCGAAGGACGTATAACCAGGCTCAACGCATGAGTGTCGTGTGAGTCCGGAGATCAAGGCAACCTGCTGTGCAACCAGCATGCAACCTTTGGGGACCCCTTTACATGTTCCACCTATTTTACAGCTGTATCTCAGCTCCCATCTATCCAAACAGCATCACCAGCTGTGATCACATCGAGCCATGGATGAATGTTGTAGTGGAGGGATTTGAAGAGTCATTCTATTTGTCTCTTCAAATTCTTAGCAAATACTCGTGTTATTATTATTAATATGTGTCTTTAGTGCCTAGTTTTTAATGGTTCCTTTCTATTAGAATTCTCGCCATAGATTCCTGCTATTATAATCTAGGTACGTTTTTATGCCCAGTTTTTCGCAGTTCTTTTGTACTTGTGTATGTAATATATAGGTTCATAATTCTTGTTATAAAGAAGGCTAAAATGCAAACTTACGGCATTTTTTCTACCTTATCATAATCTACAGCACAGCAATGTGTTCAAGAAATGTAACCTAACATGGGCTCTGGTGCAGGAGAAATTGAAGAGCAATATAGAGTACTTATTTCAAACAGCCCTCATTTCTGGAGAAGTCAAGAATATAGGAGCATAAAAAAGAAAACATTAAAGTAGAGAAACACGAGTTCCCTCATAAGTCTGATCATAATGTGACTTCCTTTCACTGCGAAGATACCAGTAATACTCGCATACAAGGTTTGAGACACGAACGCTATGATGCCCTTGGCATTTCTCAGTGCCCATTTGCCACACTGACGAATGTCAAAGGCATCGTAGGCTTCATGCAAACATTGGTTGTGTTACACTTTTGAGTATTGTATTTATAAAACACAAAGGTTTACAGCAATGCTTTCAATAGCAAATGCATTTCCTAATTTATTAGTGCAAGAGTAACATTACAGATCATGGAAAAACAATTTTACAGGCTATATGTCCTTGGATGCACGCTTCTGATGACATAGCAGTGACGTGGTCATGGGATGAATGTCTATTTCAGATTTAAATATTGGCTTCCAGGTCTGGGTTAGTCTCCTACACTGACTATTCTAGGTCAGAGCCCATTTACAAGAGAAATGGAATTAAACTAGGAATTATAAACATCAAAATGTATTGTGCCATACTATGTGCATGGGTTCAGAAGAACCAGATGCCCCAGAGAGAAAGCAACAGTAACTCATTGTTTGTCATCGTGTACAAGCAGCTTACACGCTAGGTGTAATTCATGCTCAATAAATAACGCATAAATCAGTCATGTGAGGTGTCTTTAGGTTGCAAGTTTGAAGATCTTGTAACCTTGCTTGCTTTTATTTTGTTTCCTTTGTGAGCATGCGTGACTTGGTAGCCTTTTCACATATGCACAAAATTGTTCCTTTATCACTGGGAATTACTAAATTTAATTTACGTATAAAATTCCCATTTACTAATTTGGTAGGCTTCGAGCTTAATTCTCTTATCTTTTATATGTGTATCTACCAGGTAGTTTTATCGTTCATTGAAACATATCAACGCAATGCACAGTGGGCACCCAAGTTATAAATATCTGTTCTTGCTTTCAACCCTGCTTATACCTAGCATTGGTGCAATGGCCTGGCTGCACCTGCAGAAAAGTAGCAAAGTGGCTAAAGTTAAAGGTCAACAACATAATGAAGATACAAAGCAAAACTATAGGTTTGCAATTGTCCCCCATAACTAGAGTTTCGCTTAGAATTAAAAAAAAAGAATTGACATCCTTTTGGTGTGAGAGTTGCTTTGGGCACCAAGTGAACAGCGTATCACCTTTGCTAGAGTACACAACAAAGCAGAAAATCATGCCACATTCCAGTGATAAGTTAAGCACAGATGTTTTATTTCACGCACCATTAATGTGGCTTATCATCTACTCCTGTTTTGTTTTGTGGGAACGCATGCATTGGGAAGACAATTTTTTGCGCCAATGTTACCTTTGCGGGACACCAGAGAAAGGTACAAATCAAGAACGTGTATTCACACTTGGTTGTCCACAGTATTATCTGGATGTGTTCCACTCTACAAAAGACTACTGTGGTAGATAATCATAAAGACAAAAGAATGAAAAGAGATGTGTGTCAATCATCCGTCTGTGACCTCCACTGTTTATAGAAACACTTCTTTCTGTATATGTGCCAAGCCGTAGGGAGACATTACGTAACGCAGTCATGCTTGCTAAGTTAAAGATTGGAATAAGGAAAATCACAAGAACATTGTATGAGTGATTTGTAAATGTGGCACCTAATGTAACTTATTCATGTATGTGCTGAGGATAGATTACAGCCAGTGCATAATGTGCTCTTACAGGATGACTTGTGATGAGTAAAAGAAGCCTTCCTCACATCTTCCTCTTTGTTTCTTTTGGATCTTTATGCACAATGTGTTTCGTTACTGGTGCGTCCATGCAGCTGGGTATAGTTGGTTAATGTGTTCTGCTTCCTCCCCTGTCCTCATCATTTATTCGCTATCTCTGCCGTAACAGTATACAGCTACCTGTGCTACTTATTTTCTCAACGTGTTTGCATTACGAAAAGTTTTGTATTAGTGGTAATTTCTACTTGTGAAATTTTCTTCGTCAGCTATTATACTTAGTCTTGCAAAAGTACGTTTCTCAACATAAATAAATGATCAGTATAAGTGCTGCTGTATTTATTTTTGTAATATTGTCAGTTATGAAGTTTTTATACACTGTTGCATGTTGTATGACAGAATAAAATTAATGCACAGCTTTTTAATGTGGTGTTTTTCAAATCATTTTTTATCTCACGCTAACACGCACAAATAGTGTGGGGAAGAGTGCCAACAAGAGTACCATATGGTAAGACAGCTATTCTTACTGTTAGATTGGATTACCAATTGCCAACCAGTTCTTTTCAGCAAGCATAGTATAGTGCACAGATTATGTAACCTAAGTTGGAATATTGTTTTTATTGCACTTCATTATCAGGGTCTCCTTTGTACATAAGTGCAGCCTTTCTTATTTTGTTATATGTAGCTTACTTGCTTAGAATGTTAAGTCGTGAGTTAAGTCTTTTAGAACAGTGAAATAGGTTTAACTTATAAATCTTTTGACATATTATAAGAGACTTGTGCGGAGGTGAATTGAACTTCTCCATGAGTTACATAATATTTTAGGGTCTCATTCTGGTTCTGAGTGGCATTGCAGTGTCATGCATATGCAGCTGCAGGCTAGATACTGGATATTTATTTAAGACTGTTTTGCTTGGTTGGCTATTGATTACAGTTTAATAGTAATGAGAGCTGTCTTGTTTTCATAGTGATTCCGTGCTGACTGATACATTTGGATTTTCTAGGAGACATTAACAAAGATTGATGAAATAATAACTTTTTCTTGCTAACCTGCCATGTGCTTTTTGGCCAGTTTACTGTGGATTCTTTCTTATCCTATGCTGTCTTTTCACTGTAGTCTTCTTGAGAACAAGCCCTAGTCGTGTTTACTTAGAGCAAGAGTTGTTGACACAATTTGAAAAGCGGCTCGACACTGCCATCCAAAAGTGAATAGACTTACATGGATTAGTTCGTCTCTTTGCAAGAATCCTGCACGACGCACTAAGGGCAACTTTACACCCACTGCTGGAGTCATCTGACACATCTAGGATAGTTACCGAATTACCTGATATTCAGAGTATTGTAACCGTTTTGAGAGGGTATAGGTGACTACTACAACAGAGTATACATGACTATTGTGTGCGGAGTCACGTAAATACCTTGCATCGAGCAAAGATAGTCACGAGACTCTCTACCAAAAGAGAGTTCGGGTGTTTCGTATAGGTGTAATCGTACGTGTTTCGTATACGTATCGTATAAGTGTGTCGTATACGTGACGAGTCCAGACTCTTCGAAATGAGTAAGAGATACTCTTTTTTTCTTAGTGTGTAGCATTTTGGGCCCGTTGCTCTTTAACATATACGCTAGCGATATTACTTCTATCTACGAAAAGGCAAAATTTATAATTTGCGCAGATGACACCAGCGTTTTCATCCTGTCTGGTCTTTGCACCAATATATTTAGCGTGGCAAATGCCTTCTTGTGCAGTCTATCCTTTTGGTCCACGGAGAACTGCTTAAAAGTAAATACGGCGAAAACAAATGCTGTTATTTTTTGTACCAAAGCCATGAGTCTTCCTTCAGATTTAACATCAGCGTATGAATCTCCATATATAGAACTTGCTCTTTCTGCAAACGTGTTAAGGGTGCACTTCACAAGTACTCTGCATTGGGACGATTATGTAAGATTTGTACTCCAAAACGTAGCCGCTTAACAAATGTTTCAAATTGCGACAGATATACATTACCCGCCTCTGTCAAATAATAATTTATGATCTTTTATTTGTTTCTCACATACATTATGGGCATCGTACATGGGACACCATGACTCAGTGTAATTTCAGTAAATTATTTCCTATGCAGAAGAAAATAATACGTGTCATCGCTAATGTACCGTATGCCGCCTGCACTGAAAACCTGTTTGAGAAATACAACATTCTCTAGCAACATTATGCCTAGCCCTTAACATATATAACTTCACACTATTACGCGAATATTACTTTAGTACCAAAGGTAACAATACTTTACTTGTAGGAAAACATTCCGTCAATTCAACCTGCTATTCAACACTCACACCTGAAGTACGCAAAGTTCCGCGCTCTAGGACTCATCACCATCATCATTATCAATATCATCATCGTCATCGACGTCGTCATAGTCATTATCAGCCTGTTTTATGTCCAGTGCAGCACGAAGGCCTCTCCCGCCTTTCTCCAATTACCCCTGTCCTATGCCTACCGATTCCAACTAGCACCCGCGAATTTCCTCATTTCGTCGCTCCACTTGGTCTTTTGTCGTCCTTGAACGTGTTTTCCTTCTCTTGGTACCCATTCTGTATCCCTAATGGTCCAGCGGTTACCTAACCGGCGCATTACATAACCTGCCCAGTACCAGTTTTTTGCTCTTGATGTCAATTAGAATATCGTCTATACCCGTTTGCTCCCTGATCGAAACCGCTCTCTTTCTGTCTCTTGCCGTTATGCCAAGAAATCTTGGTTCCATCGCTCTTTTCGTGGTCCTTAACTGCTTTTCAAGCTTCTTGGTCAGTCTCCAAGTGTTTGCCCCATATGTCAGCACTGGCACTGATTGCGCGCCTTACTTTTCAATGATAATGGTAAACATCCAGTCAGGAGCGGACAATGTCTGCCGTATGCGGTCCAACCCATTTTTTCTTCCATGAATTTCGTTCTCATTATCAGGGTTCCCTGTGATTATTTGGCCTAGGTAAAGGTACTCCTTCACAGACTCTAAAGGCCGACTGGCGGTCCTGAACTTTTATTCCTTTGCTCGGCTATTTATCATTATTTTTGTCTATTGGATATTAATGTTCAACCCCACTCTTATACTCTCTATGTTAAGGTCTTCAATCATTTGATGTAACTCATGTGCATTGTTGCTGAATAGAACAATGTCATCGACAGACCGAAGGTTGCTGAGATATACTTCTGAGCACGCAGTGAATAGCATTGGAGAGATTGTGTCACCCTGCCTGACCGCTTTCTTTAGAGGTGTCTTCCTGGTTTTCTTGTTTAGAATTAAGGGAGCTGTGGAACTTCTGTAGATGTTTTCCAAGGTATTTACGTAAGCGTTCTGTACTCCTTGATTAAGTCATGCATCTATGAATACTGGTGTCTCTACTGAGTCAAATGCCTTTTCATAATCTATGCAAGCCTTATAGAGACGCTTATTGAACTCTGCGGATTTCTCAATACCGTGATTGATGATATGAATGTGATGCATTGCAGAGTATCCCTACCGGAAGCCAGCCCGTTCAATTGGTTGACTAAAGTCCAGTGTTGCCCTTATTCTATTGGAGAATATTTTGGTAAATATTTCATATTATACTGAGAGTAAGCTAATGTGCCAATAATTTTTCAAGTCTTATTTTTGAGGATAAGTATAATATTTGCATTCTTCCAGTTTTCGGGGACCCATGCACTCGATGAACACTTCGTATAAAAAGCCGCTATTTTTTCAAGCACTATGTTACCTCCGTCTTTGATACAATCAACTGTTATTCCGTCGTCTCCTGCTGCTCTTTCTCATTTGATGTCTTGTAAGGGCCTTCTGACCTCCTCGCTAGTTATAGGAGGAGTTCCTGTATCCTGTTTATTACTGTTTCTAATTGAGTTATCCTGACTACTCTGGGTACTGTACATCTCAGTATAGAATTCTTCCGCTGTTTTACTATATCTTCGGTATTGCTGATGATATTACACTGCTTATCTTTCAGTGCATAAATATTGGTTTGTCCTATGCCAAGTTTCTTTCTCGCTGATTTCCGGCTGCGTCCAATTTTTACGGCTTCGTCAGTCTCTCTCACGTTATAGTTTTGAATATCCCTATTTTCGTCTTGTTGATCAGTTTCGACCGTTCGGAGAATTCTATCCTATCTCTTTAGTTGGGCACTATCATTTTTGTCGTTTCTTTATTAAGTCCTTTGTTACTTGGGAGAGCTTGCCTACTGGTTGCATTGGTGCCTTGCCTCCCACTTCAATTGCTGCCTGTGAAGCCAACCTAGTTACGGTATCATTACCTCCATGTGATCATCATCTCTCTGTTATAAGGCATCATATTTGTTTGCAATTACAAGCCTGAATATATCTGCTTTTACCCTTATGGCCTCTACGTTGATCTGTTTCTTCTTGACCAATTTAGCTCTTTCTCTCTTCAAATTGAGGTGAATTGTAGCCCTCACTAACCCATGATCACTACACATTACCCTACCTATCACTTCTACATCCTGCGCAATACTGGGATCAGCAGAAAGTATAAAGACAATTTCATTTCTTGCTTCACCATTAGGGATTTTCCAGGTTCACTTTCAGTTGCTACGCTTCCTGCAAGAGGTGTTCATTATTCGAAGCCTGTTCCTTTCTGCGCATTCTACCAGCATCTCTCATCTAGCGTTCCTAGAATCGACGATGTAGCGGCCAATTGCTTGCTCACCAGCCTGTACATTCCCCACTTTTGCACTGAAGTCCCCCAATACTACGGTATATTGAGTTTGCACTTTTATCATCGCTAATTCCGCATCTTCATAAAACTGATGTACTTACTCATCATCATGACTGGATATTGGAGCGTAGACTTGTACTACCTTTAATCTATGCCTCTTATTAAGTTTCAATACGACTACAGCTACCCTATCATTAGAGCTGTAGAATTCGTCAATGATGCACGCTACGTCCTTATGGATTAGGATTCCTTCCCCGTATTGCTTCTTATCTAGGAGACCTCTATAGCAGAGGACATGTCGGTTATTCAGCAATGTGTAAGCCTCACTAGTTATAAAATCTCACTGAGGCCAATGATATCCCAAACAATGTCTGATATTTCCTCGAATAGTCCTGCTAAGCTAGCCTTACTCGAGAGGATTTGGGTGTTAAAATTTGCAAGAGTCAGTTTCCACTGGCGGCCTGTCCTGATCCAGAGATTCTTAGCACCCTCTGCTGCGTTGCAGGACTAACCGCCTCCTCGGTCAGTGCTGCGCAGCTGCTGGGGAAAGAGGGCCATTGAATAATTGAGTAAGCCATTTGTCAGGGGGTGGACGAATACTGCACCAGGGAGGCCAATTCGTGATCTGGTGAAGGAGCTACTTGTTGAAACTAAAGATATATTTACCCGTATTTGTAAATTTAATAATTTTAAATGTTTTATTTTTGTCTCATACATTATGGGCATCTTGTATGAGGCACCACGGCTAGTGCAACTTGAGTAAATTATTTCGTGTGCAGAAAAAAATATTACGTGTCATCGCTAATGTACCGTATGCCACCCATACTGAAAACCAGTTTGACAAATACAACATTGCTGCAGCCCACAAGATCAATAACTTCAGACTATTACGCCAATATTACTTTAGTACCAAGCGTAAGAATGCTTTACTTGTAGAACATGCAAAACTATCCATCAATTCATACCCTTATCCAACTCGTACACCTGAAGTATGGAAGGTTCCGCGCTATAGAACCGACTATGGTTGTCAAATGCTTTGTAACAACCTTCCAAGATTACTAAATTCACATGTTAGAGCAGGCTACAATTTATAGGACATATCGCCATCTGGATTTAGAACTTTATTGCTTTCAACTGTTTAGAGCGCTTTTGTCAATCAACAATAATGCATGTGATGTTCTTTCCTTTGTCTATGTTACCAAGTGCATATCATTTATTTATTTCAATGCCGCAGTGTGTTTTGAATTGGTATTACTTGTGAAAATATTTTATATAGCTACAATGTTTTATGGCTACCCTATAAATATAGTATATATGGTGCTTGATGTGTTACCCCATGCAGCCATATTGTACCTAAGCGGGTGAGGTTACCTCAAGCCGCGTCTGTGCGGCTTCTTTCCCTCATCCACCTCTATTTACCACCCCTCTGTTGGTGTAAGTGTGTAAATGAAAATCAATAAATGAAATCAACAAATGAAATCAAATCAATATTACGTCACATTTAATGGCAACCGGGCCAGGTACACCCTTGGGTATGACATATACAGTACTTGCAGTTAGTTTCCAAAGTAGTCTCCTTTGACGGTTATCCACGTGTGTGAAGGAGGACCGCTATTTAAAATTATTGTGCAGTAATATATGCGGGATTTGTGTCTTCTTCATATTGTCTACCATGTCCGCCCGCCTTTACGATATAGCCGCCGTGTAAACTAGAAGGCATCGGACGCAATAAAGGCTACCCACATACTCAAAGGCCTCGCGCACAACTCCTGACACTTGTATTCAAGAGTTGTGCGACTGCGAAGGACGTCCTTAACCAATGTTACATGACACATTACGGTGTTTTAGGTGCCGAAACCATGACCTCATTGGGGGATTCAGAAATAATTTAAACCACTTGGGGTTCCTTAGCGTGCCCCTAACCCTAAGTACATGGTTGCTTTTGCATTTCACAGCCATCAAAATACGGCTGCCGTGGCTGCGATTCGATCCCGAGTCCTCGTGATTAGCAGCCCAACCGAATAAAAACTAAGCAACTTCGGAGATGAAGGAACGTTGGCAGTTTGAGGAAGGTGGCAGCTGGCACGTGAGACAATTTGTTTCCGTCCTCATTGCGCGAGAATTGGTACCAGCCGTCGGAGAATGACCCCGCAGAATGCACCGTATTTAATGTGATAGAGTCCGAGTCCAATAAATAGGACTGATGACCAGGCATCTTGCTTATACGTGCAGTCGCCTGACAGCAGCCGGGTGCTGACGTCGGTCACGGTATCTACGTTCTTCACCTCTCTTCAACACTTAACATTCTCACCTTATTTTTAACCACGGCGTTTAAGCTCAACTACTTCAACAGTACATTTATTTGTGCCAAAATTTGGCTAACCTGTCAACGGTATGGTTTCCTATTTTTAGGTGATCTGTTACATTTAGGTTAATGCATTCCTGAGATTTCCAGTGGTTTTCCCCTTTCCTAAACTGCCGCATTTTTGTCGGCCTCTGCTCATATTTTAGTGGATTTTTCATAGACCTTCAAGCCATTGCATGGCGCCCTGACCACGCTGCCCTAAAAGTCACCTTATTTCCCTGCGGTCTTGTGCAAGCTTCTGCCTTGTTGCCGCTCATCAACCTTCTGATTGTCCTGTCTCTTGTACCCCATTTTGAAGAGTACAATTGCGCGAAACTTGGCAACGATACAATGTCCATGGGTTTAAAGCAGTTTATATCAATTCTAACGTGGACCCGGCAGCTGCTTTTGCTCACTGTGAATGCAAATAATGCATCATTGAGCACCATTCTTACACATCTGAATTGATAGCCTAAAAATTATGTGGATCTCACGTATGTGCGAATCGATGGAAGCGAAGCTTTCTGTGTTGTTTGTTGTTATTGTCGTACGTAATCTCCAAAGTGTAGTCAGGCACCCTCTAATGAAATGCTGTTAATGTCTGTCTGAATACGGCCATCATTTTGGTGAAAATAAACGCAACTTCATCTCATTTTCTCAGGCATAAACACTGAATGAAACGCTGACGTCATCCTGAACAGGATCAACAAGAACCGTAGTGCTCGATCTTATGGTGCTCCTATTCGCAAGCTCATTTTCGTGTTCGTTCATTGTGGGGCGGGGGGCGATGCGCATTTGTACCGTAGAAACGTCCCTTGACGCATCTGATGTGCTCATTTGTATTCTCAAGCACCCAATAAAAACTGTCATCACCCAATGCATCCAATGAAAACTGTCCTGGTGGTAGGTCACCATGGAGTGTCGCGCAAGTGTGACAACGCTGATTCATTTGGGTTGGAATCATGGCGTGTCATGGATGTATGACCATGCTGATTCATTTGAGTTGGCATATACTACTGTGTGCGTCATACTTGGCCACATTCATTTTTCAAACTATGCCAGAGCTCTAAAAGGCCGGCCAACTCACTAGGTCCTTTTCTTCGCTTTACATCCGCAAAGCGTGTGTCTATCACTGTGGTTAAGGAATACGCCCAGCAGTAGGCTAATGCTCAAGCCTTTCTGGCGACCTGGGCAACCGAAGTCACAGGCTTTCTTTAACACGGCGTCGACGTTCAATATGGCTATCCCGAAGTACTTTATGCGGACTTCGCTCACCACCTTCGCTCCAGTCTCATCTCTTACACTACTCGCTCCTCCTTGACAACACAAACCCACAACGACCTTCATGAAGTATCAATTACACGCTAGTTGACATGCTGTCGATGTACGACAGCATGTCAACCACACACAACGTCAGGCAGCACACAACGGGGGACTGATATACTTCCTAAAGTGGTTTGATTTTAATTTCAATCTCAGAGTCGCAAGCACAGGCAGGCCACCCGCCGTGGTTGCTTAGTGGCTATGGTGTTGGGCTGCTAAGCACGAGGTCGCGGGATCAAATCCCGGCCACGGCGGCCGCATTTCGATGGGGGCGAAATGCGAAAACACCCGTGTACTTAGATTTAGGTTCACGTTAAAGAACCCTAGGTGGCCGAAATTGCCGGAGTCCTCCACTACAGCCTCATAATCAGAAAATGGTTTTGGCACGTAAACCACCATAACTTAATTTTTTTGTAAAAGGGAGCGCCACTCGTATATAGCGGCCACGTACTGTAGTCGAGCTCCTTTTCCTCCAACAATATGGCCGCCGGCGTCTTTACGCGCTCCCGTAGGTGGCGAATTGAACAGTCATTCCAGAAGTTTAAATATATAACCTCCTTACATAGGAAACAACAGCATGCTAGTTAACATATGCTTGGCTTGGACACGTTTGGCACGAGACCCAAGACGGCACCCTGTCTTCTAATACGTTCTTGTGTTTGCGTTCGCGTCTCTGTCTTGAAGGGACGCGCACCTTAACATACTGCAATGGTGCTTGCATTGAGCCTAGGTAAGGCAAGAAATGTGGATCTAAAATGCCTGTTCTCTAACTTGTGCAGCAAACCCACGTTTATAGTATTACCGCAATGATATGAGTAACGAGTATAGCAACCGCAAACGTCACGGTACAGTCGTAACTTGTCGCGGAAGTGCAGTAGTAATCTACAGACCCTGCAACTAAGGAATACGCGGTGAGGTATGGCTGATGAGGATGTAATTGCCAAGATTGGTTTCAGTACACGTTTGTTACCAACATCGGCGGGTGCTATACTACTGCAAAAGACGGATGCTGGGTGGTGACTCCAATCATTGACTCGCCACATCACACATTTACACTGGAATTCAATTTGTTCGATCAACTCTAGCTTACCTTCTGTGGGCCCAAAACTGCGACTTCGCTTGCCACCCTGGTTCCACCATATCCTCTCTTTGTCCCCCGCTTCTTTCCCAATGTGCTGAGACGTGCTTCCACTGATGCTTGCTCCTCCTTTTTCACAATAAATGAAGGCATTCATTCATTCCTTCATTCTTAAGTTGCTGCAGAAAATTGCGCGTCTTCATCTCCATAACCACCTTTCTCTCACCTGGCCTCTCACATCGCAAAACAATGTTCCTGTGTTGGAAATGGCTGGGCGGCACATATACAATTTTCTAGGAATGGCCAGCAGCGCGGCGTGGCAATTTTCGGTGGGTGACGAGACAGTATGGAGCACCTCTTCTGTCACTTCCACACTTAACGCTCGGATCCGTGAGCTACTATTAGCCGCTGGGACGAAGTACGAAATGAAAGAAACCTAGCTGGGCTGGTCGCGGGCAGCTGTTTTAGGATTCGTGATGCGTCGATTTAAAATATATATTTATTATCTAAGCCTTAAAGACAGTGATATACTCGAGATGAGTTACGGTAGGTCGTTCGTTTGGACTAACGACGCTCTTCATGCCACACTTTCGTCTTATGCGTGTTTGCGAACGGGAATTAAATGCAGGAGGGCAAGATGCCTTCATAAAATCAAACATTCGGAATAACTCATTGTTTTACGGTTGGACATATGTCAAGGACTCCTGATCCTAACCACCTGCAAGTCGGCATCAGCTTGCAGTTGCGGTTAATGTGTAAACGCCGATGCAAGAAGAGTCCTAGTCTGTTTCCCAGCATTCACTCAATGAAGATGGAGCACGTCTATACTCTCACCTTGTCGTAATGTGAAGAACAGCGCGCTTCCAAATAAGTGAGTCACAAATATAACTAATTATGAGGTGAGCTTGCGCTGGAAACATTCAAAGCACAACGATGGCTGTGCGAATAGTAGTGCTTCCTCTAAATCTGACTTATACGGATCAAGGCCTTGGTTGATCAGATTGGAATTTCCGTACATTGCAGCGCAATATCGGGTCCTCAAATGTTATGGACAATGTACGCCAGTATTCGCTTCACGCACGCAATCTGATAAAATAACGCTCTTTCGCTATTGAATCCGTGACAACATACTTGATATGAGAAACGCATGCAGGCGCGTCTTGAGCTAACCGATAGCATTGGACCAGTGGTTAGACGCTCAAAAAGCTCCTCCCTGCCCCCACCCCCGAACAAAAATACAGTTGCTTTCAATATTAGCTGAAACTTAGTGCTCATGGTAAGAAGAGCCCCAAGGCTGCACAGCGGCTCCAACCTACAGAAAATTCAAGAGCTAAACACTTTCTAATTACTCGTAATTATGAAACCAGCATTTCGTGGTCCAATTAGCCCTGTAGTTAAGGAGCCAGTTCCAGAAGAAACACTGTGTCGGAGCTCACATATAATGTCAGCATTATTTGTCACATAAACACAGTATTTTCTCTTTAAATCTTACAATTAGAGAGCCAAAATACGTGCAGCGAAACCCTCATCCTAATAACCCAACACTTAGCGTTCTAACGTACATGTCCGTGCTGATCCATATGTTATAAAGTACTTAAAATCTGCCCAATGCTTCCGCCAGGCAGCAGTTCTTATTCTTTACTATGCCAGGAAACCGTGACCTGCCACCACCAACGCTCAGAAATCTAATCGGGAGCGCGGATAACGTTCTCGAACACCTTGTGTGATGTACCGTAGCGCTGAGGTGCTTCTTGTATAATGTAGGAGAATCGGTTGTTAATGCAGATGTGCGCGGTCGGGCACATGCGCTTAAGCTTATGAAGTTCATTTGTGACAAGATAATATGTCCAAGCGTTCACACTTACTTTATAAGAAGCCTACAGCACTACCAATATGCTGGCTGCTTTTAACTGCACCAAATAAAACTATTAAACCAATACAAGCATTGTTGACATCATTTTATCTTTCGAGTGTTAAGATTGGTAACCCCTGGATGCGGAGTAACTTGAGAAGTTGCCTGGGTAATTAACAAAGCTACGTTAATTAAATTTTCAGTACAAGGCTAAAGAAAATGAGCAGGCTTTAAAACATGAAAAGGCGAAAGAAATGAGCAGCCTTTCAGGCTAAAGAAAATGAGCAGTTTGGAGCCCGTCCTCGAGATTCTGCAGCCGAGTAAAGAAATTTCGATTAAACATGCATCTGTAAGAGCCATGCGACCGAAAAGTTTTTAAGTAAATGCTTTTGGAAGGCGGAACTGACGCAGCAAGCACATCTGTAATGTCACAGAAAGAACAGCACTTCAAGTCGCGACACAAGGAGGAACCACACTCACACTGCGCTAACAACTCGAGAGCTGTTCTGTGATAATGAAACAACTAGCCTGTCAGTCACCCCTTGCAAACCTGTAATGTCAACCTGACTGCACCTAGCCTTTTGAGATGCTATGATAAATACTGTGGCCCCGTGAGCATGTTCCTTGCGGCCAGCCCGCTTTCGATTTTTATTCACGCTGTTTTTCGGAAGGCAAGTAGTTTATAGTTTTAGTGTCAATACAGCAGTGAACGTGTGCCACCGAAACCTTGCTTGGTCGCAGAAATGATGCACCACGCAATGATGGTGCAGATTTAGCGCGTCGCTGGCATCAAGACAATGCCTTGCCGCCGAAGTGAGGAACATAACGAAATTGAATAGTTTGGTTGCTGCTCACGGAGCCGTGCCGATAGGGACGGTGCCATCGTGACAAAATATGGGGCGGTGATATTGACAGCTGAGGCGTTCTTTTTCATTATTATTATTTTTTTACAGCCAAGCCGTTATGAGGAAGCTTTGATTTGGACTCAATTCCGATACGGCTTATTCAAATAGAAGTAAAACGCTGAAACGCTTTTCTGCGATAACCCCTGGAGCGATTTTAGTGAAATTTCCTGGATTCGAGAGAGAAGGATAAATTGTAGGGATTGTTGGAAGCTTTATTTAGGGCGTCAATTTAGTTTAAACAATTTTCAGCAATTCAAAAGTGCGAAAATCATAGAAGCGCAAGGGTTACAAATTATTATTTTCACATCAAGAACAGATATCGCAATTCGGTTAACGGCATCCATTGGATCATTCAAAGCGGACAAATTTGATATGATGATTTACATCTTACGTAACTTTGTTTCATTGTGAATGAGGGTTTTGCAAAAAATCTATTTCCCCATTACTAAACTATTTGAGAGTCATGTGTAATATACAAATTTTGTCCGTTTTAGATGTTCTGTTCGATGCATTGCACAGAATTGTGATATAATTTTTCGTTGCCGAAAGAGTTGTAAACTTGGTGGTTTTGTTCTCTGAAAATTTTCGTTTGTTGCCAATTTTTGAATTAACAAATGATGACCAAAATCAAAAATTCAAAATCAACAGTCACTATATTTTAAGTTTTTCTTTTAAGTGAAACAAACCTTGTAATATTTGGTGCAGTGGTTGCCGAGAAAAACTAATTCTCCTTTTACTTGTATCTAGGTAGGAGCACCAGAGCTAAAGCTTCCTCTTAAGCCTACTTTCCCCGCTTTCATGTCCGCGTGTAGAACCAAATCCCTCAGACGCACTAAAAAAATTTGCTTTACTTTACAGAAAATCTGCTGGTAATGTGTCACCGAACACTCTTCCATAAATTAAGAACGGTCATTTCCGTAAAACGGACAGCTGTAAAAAGAGACCGTAATACAAGATACGAATGCTTCCCCTATTCAGAAAAAGGAACACAATGCATGCTGAATTAGTCCTATAACCGGTAAAATACAGGTGCTTGCCGTATTCAGAAAACGAAAGACTTGAATCTCTACTATATCCGTTAAAGTACAGGTGCTTCCCGTATTTCCTCTTGCAGAGCATATCCATTGTTCAGAGAATGTGCCATTGGGGACAACATTGCCCAGGACGTGCGAGAGTCGACCAAATTTTGTAGTGCACTATTTGCTGGTGTCTGCCATGCTAACATCTGCGTTCGGAATGTGCGTACGTGAGCCACTGTTTTCAGCGGTCTTGAACAGAAATGCAATTTCGTCAATGCTCGCACTTCTAGGGTACTTTTGTCCATGACAATGCATCTCCTTTAATCCAAATATCATGAAGGCAGCTCATAGCCGAAGCAGCAGGTCATCATTGAGAAAATTGCCTTGCCAACACACTGACGTGGCCGCAGAGATAAAACACTTTGCACCTTGTGATATGAATGCATTACATAGCATATATACAGAAAGGTGCAACATTTGTGTCCTCAAGCTCTTAGATCACAGAAGCAACTTTATTTTCTTCAATAACTTGTCTTGCACTTTTTCCTGGTTATAGTTGTACCTGACCCCAAATGCTTGCAAGGATAAACTTGCTGCTGTTAGGGGAAAGAAATAGTATTTGTGAGTATCCATCCTAAATTAAAAAAATTTAATTATGGGGTTTTACGTGCCAAAACCACTTTCTGATTATGAGGCACGCCGTAGTGGAGGACTCCGGAAATTTTGACCACCTGCGGTTCTTTAACGTGCACCTAAATCTAAGTACATGGGTGTTTTCGCATTTCGCCCCAATCGAAATGCGGCCGCCGTGGCCGGGATTCGATCCTGCGACCTTGTGTTCAGCAGCCTAACACCACAGGCAATGAGCATCCACGGCGGGTCAACCTAAAGAAAGCGGCAAAAAAGTATAATCACAGAACACGACAAACGAGTAACTTCTGTGTTAGAAAAACATGTAAGTAGACCAACATTGTTGGAACAAGGGATGTTGCTGTAGCCAAAATTTTGACAAAGGTGCTTGTCATCAGGGTAGCAAATGTTTTCCTTGGTTGTGTTGTTTTGGATTGCGCATCGCTCACGGGCCCCTAGCCTCATTGGGGGAGAAGAAACTGGTGCATATATTAGGTCAAGAGAAGCCAAAGTGTTAAAATAAAGGAATGAAGGGTGTGGTTAGCAGTGGTGATTGTGATGGAGCGGGTATGAGCACTGCTGTGAGTACTTGCTAAGAGTAGGGGCGACCAAAACAGAAAACGATGTACACATGTAAGCAGTCATTATTCCAGTAGACCTGTTCTTCCCAGAAGACAAAATAGGTATCAAGATGAACAGTTTGCACTTTTGGAAAAAGGAACCGAACAAATAAGGAAAATAAATTTTGTATCAAGATGCATCTGGTTAAGATCACTGTATATGGTAAATGAAGGCACATTATGAATGCATATTTTGTTGAAAGGCAATGAAGAAAAGATATAATAACCAAATATTACAAAAAAGAGACATTGAAATTAAACTGGGTATGACCATAAGACAGTAAAAGAAAGCCTGTGGAAAAAATGGAATGGACAATATGATAACCAGTTGCAAGATTGCAAAACGTCGAGCGCTTTTTATATTCATCCTGCTGTTGACGGCATCAAGTTTCTGTCTTCCTGTGGAACATTTGTCTTACTTGAGCAAGGAAATGGGTCATTTTTCAAACAAGTCAGTTCAAATGCACTTCAAAGTTCAGCATTATTTTAATGAAAGAAAATATTATGGGCAGGTCTCCTGGTTGTGCTTTCATTCCCCAGTTATTCCCACCGGTGTAAGCTCAAAATTTAATGGTCTAAATGGACCTTAGCTCCTGGCAAACCATTAGCTGGTCTTTTTTTTTCAACACAGATGCCTGCACAATATATGTGTTGGCAGGAGCGCTAGCGAATTAGATTATACTTGTTGCCACAACCAAAGTAAAACTTTGTAAGAGTGAGTGAAAAATCCAGCATTCCACAATACTGATTCAAGTCGTCTGGAAAAGTTGCTTACGTTATTGTACACCACCCACCACACCATAGACACAATTATACACCACGCTGACTCTAATCGTATCAACCATGCTATTATAACACTAGGCATCAAGTGAGGAGAATTAGGGGACAAGAGAGCACAATTCCTTAAAAAGGTTTCTTTCTACATCCCCGGAAAAATTCTGGCGACACCTATCTCCGATGAAAAGAAATCTAACGCGAGTCTCCCTATTAACGGTACGGCTAGAACTGATAAGAAGGAAATGGCTGATGCACTTAACAACCACTTCTGCTCGGTGTTCACTGACGACGATGGTATCGTTCCACATTTTTTGACGTTTGACGCAGTACCACCAACTGATGACATCACTATCAGTGAGGAGGGAATACTATAAATTTTACTTAAACTAGACGTCAAAAAATCATGCGGAATAGACGGAATCCCTAATGCTTTCCTACACCGATATGCTGAGTTGTGCGCAATATTCTTGTTTAATATTTAGGAAATCGCTGTCAAACGCCGAAATTCCCAGTACTTGGAAATGCGCCAGAATAACTCCAATACCCAAAAAAGGTGATCCATCCATTGTTACCTCTTATAGGCTAATTTCCCTTCTCTGCACTTGTGCTAAAGTATTCGAACACATTATTTTTAAACATATTTCCAGCTTCATCGAAGATAACAAAATAATCGATAGTCGCCAGCACGGTTTCCTACGAGGAGTTTCTACAAAAACGCAACTACTAGAGAGTATTCACAACTTTGCCGCAGCGTTGGATAAATCTGGTCAGGTTGACATCATATTCTTTGACTTCGAGAAAGCTTTTGATCGTGTATCGCATCCTAAACTTCTTTTGAAGCTAAGACCTCTACTCAAAAACGATTCCCTCCTTGCATGGATCGCAGCATACTTGTCTTTTAGTCAGCAATCAGTGTCCATCGATGATGTCAGTTCAGATTCTGCCTACGTTCATTCAGGTATCCCCCAAGGTTCTGTTCTTGGGCAGTTATTCTTTTTAATCTTCATAAACGACATTGCTCAAGATATACCGGTAAAAATCCGCTCATTTGCGGAAGACTGCATTCTATATAATGAAATCCACTGTTCTGACGACCAGGTCTCTATTAACAAATCCTTAGCCCAGATTACAAATTGGTGTACTTCGTGGCAGATGCAAATAAACCATAGCAAAACGGTAGCGATGAGACTTACGCGTAAGATGAATCCACTCACTTTCACTTATAGCATCAGCGGTAACAATCTGTCTGTAGTTTCAAGTTACAAATATTTAGGGGTAACTATTACATCTGATCTTCGATGGAATGATCACATCACATACATACACAAGAAAGCCATGAGACAACTAGGCTACTTACGGCGAACACTTCCCAAAGCTTCAAGCGATGTAAAACTTTTGGCCTACAAAACGTATATAAGGCCAACACTCGAATAGGCTGCGGCAGTGTGGGACCCGCACACAAATACAAATATAAGGAAACTAGAAAGCATTCAGCGAAAGGCAGCTAGATTCATTTTTATTCGTACAGCAGCAAAACATCGCCAACTGCTCTATTAATTTCTGCAAATCTAGAATCCCTACAAACAAGACGGTACCGCGAAAGGCTAAAACATTCTACATGATATACGATGACAACCTTGGAATCGACAAAAACACGTACTTGAAACCTCTTACGCAGCTTTCCACTCATTCTTTCCATTCAAAAAAAGTTAGCGAAATTTATTGTAGAACCAACACTTACATGAATTCTTTCTTCCCCCGTACCATCCGTGATTGGAATCGTTTGCCCAGAGAACTAATCGAGAGCTCTTCTGTTGCCGCTTTCACTGCCGCACTTCAAAATGTGAAATTATAGTGTCTTATCACCAATGGTCTAGCAACGTTTCATGAAAGCGTCACACTTATATCCTGCTTTTCTTTATTGTGATGTTTTTACAGTTATGTTTTCTTTATATTGTGCATCGCATTGACATGTATAAGGCATCGAACCAAATACTTTTTTTTTCGCTTGTTTCCTTCACATTGTCAATTGTTGAGCAACGCACTTTTCGAACATGTCTTGATGTGTGTTCATATATCTAATACTGCGATATGATGTGTGTTCATATAATATATCTATAAGCATTTTACCATTTGAAATTATATAATTCAGCGCCGCACTTACACACCAGTCACTTTTCTCTAGTTCCATTTGTTTGTATGTGTGCTCTTTTGGTTGTTCAGGTATATTTGTACCGAAGTGTAACCCACTCCTGCTTAAGGCCTGGAATTCAGGCTAGCAGTACTTAACAAATAAATAAAATATATAAAATAAAATTATTTTTGTTAGAACATCAAATGCGCTTTACATTATAGCTACATTCCAACAAACAAAGGAGCAGCCGGTTTGTGAGATAGTGACCAACGTATACAAAAGCTAATGACATTCTGTGCAGCAGAATGTTGCCGATGAGGTGTTATGCACACAAGTGCACTCTTTAATTCACACAAAATGACATCCTGCAGTCAAACCTTGTGCCAACATTAGAGTATGAAAAACACCACAGTGGAAAGGAAAGAGTGCTAAATTTTTTGAAAATTACTAAAAATTTTCGATTATTCATTATCCTTACTGTTCGTTAGAGATTCACAGATTGTTCCGTATGGGTGCTGTAAACAGGCACCCTGCTTTTACAGTCGTAGCTACAGTGATCTGTGGCACAGACAAGAATAAATGCTCATGAAGTTTATGCAAGAGTATACCCTCCAAATTAAACCCCATTTTACATTCCAATATGGTAGAAGAGGAAGATGAAAAAAACTACTTTCTGGTGGAGGATGCATACCCCAGAATAGAAGAAACAAGTGTACCATAACGATTGCTGCTGCCGATGCCTGTGCACTAGCAGTTACATATAATATGGCAGTTACAATTTTTTTTTCACGAGCGCGGCAAGCTGCTGCCAGTTTACCAGTACACAGCTGTAATAAATTTAGGGCAAGTTAAAGCTCTGTAATTGATTTATCTCCGATGACACAATTGGAATGCAATATTCTGCAAATAAATGAGGCGCGATGTGCCATCCCATAAGATGAAATGCGTTTGAAGAATCTGAATCACCACCTGCACTCTTGGGCAAAGTTACACCCTTTGGAGTGCCCCTTCTGCCCCACAACAATAATCGTCATCTGCCTTGATGCGTTTCCTATCTTGATGCTTCATTCCTTTCTCGTCATCTGCCTTGATAACGTGCATGCCATTCATTACTGGAAACTACCGGGCTCGCAGCATTAAAGAAAGGAAACGCACCAAGGCAGATGACGATTATCGTTGTGTGGCAGAAGGGGCACTCCAAAGGGTGCAACTTTCCCTAAGAGTGTGGGCAGTGACGAGGTAAACGAGTGTTTTGTGTAAAGTAGTGTACCTGTATAAATAAAGCTGTGAAAGTGCATTTAGTATCAGCTGTGAACGTTTCTAATTTTAATTGCACACAGTAATATCCTTCATGCAGTTTTGCAAAACGCAAACCCCATACCTTTTTGTTGGTCAAAGGTAATGACACGTAGGGCCATAACATGCACCATTATGGGTTTCGTTCCGAAACAATCTAAGTTACTAGCACAACCCTAAGTGTTATGTGGCTTCTGTCTCATATTTTCTGTCAAAAATTGTTAGTGTCAAATGCTGCGATCAGCAGAGAAACGGATTTCTGGAGCAATATAAAGTATTAAGTACTGTGATCTCAGTTCTTTCACTGCTGTTTAAGTATTATCAGATCTTAAAGTAAAAAAAGAGGAATAAGTACAACGTGTACATTTCACGTCACAACCCTCATGAGGTATTTAGTAGACTGGATTATAAAGCATTCCAGATTTACAACGCAGGACAGATTTTATTCCACTGAAAGAATGGCATCATCCCAATGATTCTGCATTTGGTGCTATATTTATTTGTATTTAGTTCAGTTGGAATGTGTGTGCATCGTCAGCGATATCGCTTGACATGTTTTAGATTGACTGTTTTCCCAATTTAAGCAAATTCGTATCGCTGTAACCTTGTATGACACCAAGAACTTCCTTAGCAGGAGTATTGCTAACATTGGCAAGATATCAGCCTCTTGAATACATATCTAAGCCTGGGGTGCATGCCGCCCTCTGATCTCATCAGCAAGTCTCTGGAACTCATATACAGGGTTTCATATGATGAATGTAAAGTTGCTTGAACGGGAGAAATAAAGAATTTACACAGGTGAATTATGCAGCATAAGAATGATGTCAGCAAGAAGCAAGCATCAAGAAGCACTGTCACTCAATGTGCATAGACTATCAAACGCAAGAATTATTTGGTGTGACTTAAAATTCTGGCATTGGAAGGAAATGTATTTAAGCCTATATAAAACTGTGATTATTCACTGTACTACCACTACCTTCACCGGCAACATTCATAATCATTATAATGTATATGCCACATCATCCTAGCCAATATTGAAGCCTTCGTAAGCTGCTTTCTTTTAGTGCTAATTCTCTGTGGGAAAGACGTGTCCGTATGAAGACCATATCATATACTTGTTACCCGTTTTTTGATAAATGATAAGGAAAAAGCCTCACACCAAAAATGCATTCAGCTTGAGCAAGTTCTATGTTTGAAGCTGTTTATTCTTTTTTTCCCTTTGCCATCTTTGACCCACCTGGTTTGCTGAGTAGACAGAAAAGCTGTAGGAGAAAGGTGAGGGTGCAAAATTAGACTTGTGCCCCAGGGGACGTTTTCACGGTCACTGTAGGAACTGCCTGCGGCCTCGGCATCTTCTTTGAGGGCCATGACCATGTCTTAGAAACCTTTTTTCCACCGGCTGCATAAAGAAGGATAATTTTCTGAGCTAAGTCCTTTTCTTAAAAGAACCCATTTAAGTTGCATTCGTGGCTTTGCACCACAAAACTGACAGATGACCGGCCACTCAAGACACTTTACGGGTAATCGCAGGCTTATTCCTTGGAAAAACGCTTTTATGTAGCACACAAATAGTAACACTAACAGAAAAGTGTATCGGGAGGCCTTCGCATTGCTCTACAACTTTTCATTGACACTTTTCATTTAATTATTTGAGATGTTTATTAACTAATTAGGAATTACGTAATTAGGCAGAATACAAAAAGTAATCATAGTATCTCCAAGCGATGGCAAACAATATTACCTTTACTCTGTCTAGTTTCAACACATTTACATATTTCTAAATCTTGGGGCACGATAATTAGGGCACCCTGTAGATCAAAAAACAATATTACAATTTTCATAATCATCTCTTGTGCGCTATTGGTGGCTATGGCTATTCTTTCAGTATGTTACAAGGAGTTCTGAAGTAAACTTGTTTTGCATCACAGGCGTGTAATCTAGAAAATCAAGCAAAAGGTCAAGTGGTGTTGACTATTCAGATGGTTAACTAAGAAGCTGCAGGAAAAGGAAGCAGGACACAACACCTAATCAACAATGCAACATTTGAAACTCTCAACTGAACAAACCAGTTTTTGAAAACGCAGAAAGGGGCCACCAGCTTACGTCGAGTACACCCTTGCTTTGTACTCCCAGTGAAGTTGTTACTGCAATGCTTGGGCACCATATGAACGTAACAATCAACAACTTTGAGCAGAATATTAACAGCACTAAATCAACTGGCCTTTGAAGATCTGAAATCCTCAACGACTTGTTCTGGCGTTTATTCTATCAAGCTCAATCTGCATTCTCAAAAGCAGGCGCTCGGCCATATTTTCTGTAAACGCAACATCAGCTTAAGTCTCAAGATAGAGTTGACCTGTGGATAAAGTGGATAATGCATGGCAAACATCATGAACACTCTTACATGTTAACCAGAGGGTTCATTCATACAGCCATGAAACTATGTGATGGAGAAATATGACATATTGAAGCGGTTTTGTGAAGTGTTTCATGCTTCCAGCAATTCTTCTCCAGTTGTGAAAGCTGTCTCCACTAGCTAACTCAGCGATGAGAATAAACAAGAACTTCAACATGCTCACAACACGTTGGCCATTTTCAAGTAACCGGCAGTCTTTTTGGGCTCCTAGGTTGCCTGGTGCAAATCTACTATGCCACAGTACTTGCATTACCCAGTACCAGCCACTTTAAAATGCAATGTGTTCAGAGCCTTTCCCCTCTGTTTTTCTGCTTTGGAAACAGTTTACTATGTGTTCAGTAAGCATCGAGAAAGGGAACAGAAAACATTGCGCACCACTGATTTCTAACATGTTTTGCTGGATGCAGCACACCGCACCGGATACAGGTGGAGCCAGTGGAAATGCGGTGTCAGGCAGTCGCTTGTCCTGGAAGCAGGGCGTATGGAGGACTAACTAGTGCGTTGGATCACATAATATTGCTGTCGAAAAAAATTTCTTTGTGGTTTTTCACATTTTAGGTCTCTACATGTCTGGTAAGCGTTTTTATGACAATCTGAACCCGTATAGGATAGTGTTCTCTTACATCAGGTTTTTTTCTCATTTACCAATGTTTCCATTGCATGCAACTTATGTTAGCGACACTGTGGACACTGCAATGGAAAAACTCAGGACACCTCGAAACACTGCTTGGGTAGTTTATGGCACATCAGGCAGGCCTGTTAGGGGAAGAAATTCCGCACACCCGTGCAAACGAAATGCTGCTGCAAAGTTGTGAAGCACAAACTTCTAGGACAAGGTTGGCTTCAGTCTAGCGCGCTCGATGTGCTGTCCATCCCCTGTAGCAGAGATCAGTGGTGTGGACCCTTTTATACTGGCTTTCTTTTGTGTTCGGAACCCTGGCAACAGCTTCCACCATACGTTTTTGAACCTGCAACATGTGCAGAGAAAGTCAAATCACTGTGCGTTGATGATATGGCTTTATTGTTCTACACATACTATGAATTCATTAAAAAATACAGTTCGCACATTTTTACTACTGTATATAGCCAGTCTAATTGCTAGACACACGAAACATTACCATCCCTCTGACAGAATGCAACAATAGAAGCGTACACTGTAAAGCTACAATAAAATTTAAATTGATGCGACTCCGTATGAGCATACAGTAAGCTTACTGTATGCTCTAGCCCTGTGCCAAGCAAAAGGTTATTGTCAATCATTTTTGATGTATTTCTACTCATTCTGGGTCAGCAAACTGTACAATCAATGTTCTAAGTTTACACATTGTTGGCTTTTGATTGCCTATGTGATGCATTTCCTACTTCAGCATGCCATAATCCCATTGTCATAAGGAAAAAGAGTTAGAAAAAGAAATGCCGTGATAATCTTCCAGATTTGCTGAGGGCAAGAGCAATGGCCAATATCATGTGGTTGAAGCTACATTAATCCTCAGTTTTCACACAGCCTAATTGTTCAGCAAGTAATAAAGAGGTACGCTGTGCGCCCCTACATGACCAATAAAATCTGACTACTTGACCCTGAATTAAGGCTGCTGCTTGGTACTCTTCGGCAGTTCGGCTTTGGTTTTCTGATATACAGAACTGTTTAGGTACCAGTTGTTTACTTTGTGATAAAATGGAACTTCGGGCACTGGTCCTTTGCACATAAATAATGCGACAGCAAATATAATACAAGGATAAGAATATGGGTCTCTTACAAAAAGTACATACACATTATGACTATAATGTGATGTGATGCCACAATAAAACAGAAAGCAAGGCATAGAAGGGGACGGATCATCCATGCCACCGAGGTTATTGGACAGACAGTACTTCAGAAGTGCCCGCAACACAGTCAAACAAGGCAAAGCCGCATTTCCTTGCGTTCAGCACAATGCGTTGGCGGGCTAGTTGGTGTGAATCCACACATATTTTGTTTAGCGCAAAACAATGGACACAAGAAAGACGACAGCGCAAGGCGCTACTCTCAACAGACATCACTTTATTGCGTCACTCCTTTATTGATAGCAGAATCTAGAAGAACATGCACCGTGAGCACCATGTGCAGGAACCACCAACATCCGATCACAAGAGCGCACTCATACGATTGAATCCAAAAACCATATTGAGCACTGCACAAGGTTAAAGAAGGCACACTAATGCACTGTGACCCCAATGACTGTATGAAGAAAGCTTCCGATAACGCTCGGGCGGTGGTATCACAGCACTTTTTTCAAAATCGTAGTATCACAAAACATGGCTTTGCACTTCCATATTTTACAATGTGGAGCCAAATGGGAACCTGTGCCTCTTAGTATGGATCGCTCATGTTCGCAATGTTTACACATGTGCAGCTCCGTCTGCCACTCCTAACGGGAGCGCAGCGCGCGCTGCTCCCTGGTGCCGCGCTCTGTGAGCGCGTAGAACAGAACAGAATCGGTCTCGTTTTCGCATTTGGGCTCTAGTTGCTGGAACTGCAAAATAATTGCTTGACAATTATTTGAATTCTAAAAGACGAGAACGCTTTCTCTACCACAAGTTAGTGCGTTTTATACAAAATGAGAGAGAATGCAAGAAGCAGAAAGGCAGGGAGGTCAACCAAACTGTTCGCTACTGGGGATAGCAAACCCCTGTGCTGCAATGAAGTGCAAAGCAGTGCACTGCGATGCGTCCCTAAGCTCTAGTATAGTGATAATTTGGGCTGGTTGGTCCATGTAACGAACGGGTAAATAATGAGTTGTGTCATAACATTTACCCATGTATAAAGCACAGGGAACTAATGGTGTTGCATCCTAGGGAAAAAGAAATAAAGCTTTAATCAGTACATCTCGGCACTGGGCATTTATTCTTTCCATCTTTTTTCTTCTTCTTTTTGACAGTACACACAGTACTAGCATGGTAATAGGTCCTTCATCTTTAGTCACCTTCCAGTAGTTTCCACCTATGTCGGTGCATGTTCGCGTTCGTTATTCTGCCATACAAGAACGAGCGGGCTTACCGGTCTTGTTTCAAGATGAAGTGCCACATGTTTGCGATTATATCTTACCGCAAGAACATGAACAGTGAAGATTATGCGTAATCGATTTGTCGGAATGAATGGGCAGTTATTGTCAGAGACGAGATATTGTCACGTGGTAGTGACGGTGAAGAAAGAAGCAGTACGGTGGAATACAAAACTAGCTTTTATTGGGCGAACCTGTGCCTACAAAACAGGCTACACTTATAGCACAACGATAGCGGCGAACACGGTCGGCGATCGTCGGAAATCTGATCAGCGGGTCAAGCGCGTCGGCTTTTATAGAGCAGTCGTCGAACGTTCCAGACTAATCGTTCGGAGCCGCGTGCCTTCCACAAAGTTCTAAACCATTCGCGTTACGCGTTGAAATCAGACAACGCTAGGTTCGGCGACAACAGACAGCCGGGTAGAAGCATCGATAACTTTCCAGAAACGTCGGATACATGCAGGCGCGTCCCTCGCTGTGCGATTACATTTGTTAAGCGGCGAAACGTGGTCGCCCGATAAATTTAGGTACACGTGTCAATACCCCCCTCTTAAAAAGCATCGACCCGACGCTGCAAGCAAACGAAGGTAATAAACAAAAGCACTCGTAGCAAAGAAAAGAACAAAAATGGCGAAGTTTGTCAGCGTCCGTAAAAGGGTTTAAGGCGCACCACGTGGACCACTTCAGATCGTGCGTGGCGCCACTCTCCATGCGAAATGCCGTCTGGCACGACCTCATAGTCCAGAGCGCCAATACGTCGGATGACCTTGTAGGGTCCGAAATAGCGTCGGAGTAGTTTCTCACTGTGTCCTCGTCGGCGTATCGGGGTCCAGACCCAAACACGGTCGCCAGGTTGGTACTCGACGAAGCGTCGTCGGAGGTTGTAGTGTCGGCTGTCGGCCCTGTGCTGGCTCTTGATTCGCGGGCGGGCGAGCTGTCGGGCTTCTTCGGTGCGCTGGAGATAGCTAGCGACGTCAACATTCTCTTCGTCAGTTACGCGCGGCAGCAGGGCGTCAAGCGTCGTCGTCGGGTTCCTGCCGTAAACCAGCTTAAACGGCGTGATCTGTGTTGTTTCTTGCACCGCCGTGTTGTACGCAAAGGTTACGTACGGCAGGACCGCGTCCCACGTCTTTTGTTCGACGTCGACGTTCATTGCTAGCATGTCGGCGAGGGTCTTGTTCAGGCGCTCCGTGAGACCATTCGTCTGCGGATGGTAGGCAGTTGTCCTCCTGTGGCTTGTCTGGCTGTACTGCAGAATGGCTTGGGTGAGCTCTGCTGTAAAAGCCGTTCCTCTGTCGGTGATGATGACTTCTGGGGCACCATGTCGCAGGAGGATGTTCTCCACGAAAAATTTCGCCAATTCGGCTGCGCTGCCTTTTGGTAGAGCTTTAGTTTCAGCAAAACGGGTGAGATAGTCCGTCGCCACGACGATCCACTTATTCCCGGATGTTGATATCGGAAACGGCCCCAACAAATCCATCCCAATCTGCTGGAATGGTCGGCGAGGAGGTTAGATTGGCTGTAGTAATCCTCCTGGCCTTGTCAGTGGTGTCTTGCGTCGTTGACACTCTCGGCATGTCTTGACGTAACGGGCGACGTCGGCGGTCAGACGCGGCCCGTAATACCTTTCCTGTATTCTCGACAGCGTGCGGGAGAATCCGAGGTGCCCAGCGGTTGGATCGTCGTGTAGGGCGTGCAGTATTTCTGGACGCAGCGCTGACGGTACAACAAGAAGGTAGCTGGCGCGGACTGGTGAGAAGTTCTTCACGAGCAGGTTGTTTTGTAGCGTGAACGTAGACAACGCGCGCTTAAATGCCCTAGGGACAACGTCGGTGTTCACTTCCAAATACTCGACGAGGCCTTTTAGCTCCGGGTCAGCTCTTTGCTGTTTAGTGAAGTCTTCCGCGCTTATTATCCCAAGGAAGGCATCGTTGTACTCGTCGTCTTGCGGCTCGGGATCGATGGGGGCGCGCGATACGCAGTCGGCGTCGGAGTATTTTCTTCCAGATTTGTATATTACCGTGACGTCATATTCTTGTAGTCTGAGGCTCCACCGCGCCAGCCGTCCTGAAGGGTCCTTTAAGTTAGCTAGCCAACACAATGCGCGATGGTCTCTGACGACTTTGAATGGCCTGCCATAGAGGTAAGGGCGGAATTTAACTGTAGCCCAAATGATGACGAGGCATTCCTTTTCAGTCGTAGAATAGTTGCTTTCCGCTTTTGACAGCGACCGGCTAGCATACGATATCACCCTTTCAAGTCCTTCTTTCCTCTGCACTAGGACGGCACCGAGGCCTAGGCTACTGGCGTCAGTGTGGATTTCGGTATCGGCGTCCTCGTCGAAGTGTGCAAGTACCGGCGGCGACTGCATGCGTCGTTTGAGTTCTTGAAATGCCTTGGCCTGAGGTGTTTCCCACTTGAACGCGACATCACATTTGGTTAGATGTGTTAGCGGCTCCGCGATGCGTGAAAAGTCCTTGACAAAGCGCCTATAGTAGGCACACATGCCAAGGAATCTGCGCACTGCCTTCTTGTCGGTTGGCTGCAGGAACTTTGCGATGGCAGCTGTCTTCTATGTGTCAGGGCGTACTCCTGATTTGCTGATCCCGTGGCCTAGGAACAAAAGCTCATCGTAAGTGAAACGGCACTTTTCCGGCTTCAGAGTGAGCCCTGATGACTTGATGGCTTCTAACACTGTCGCAAGCCGCCTAAGGTTATCGTCGAAATTTCCGGCGAAGACAACGACGTCATCCAGGTAAACGAGGCACGTCTGCCACTTCAGTCCGGCTAACACCGTGTCCATGACGCGCTGAAACGTTGCAGGCGCCGAGCACAGTCCGAATGACATGACCTTGAACTCGTAGAGGCCGTCTGGCGTGATGAAGGCAGTCTTTTCGCGATCTTTCTCGTCGACTTCTACTTGCCAGTAGCCAGACTTCAACTCCATCGACGAGAAGTATTTAGCGTTGCAGAGCCGACCCAATGCGTCGTCTGTCCGTGGAAGGGTGTACACATCCTTCTTCGTGATCTTGTTCAGTCGACGATAATCGAGGCAGAAGCGTAGAGTTCCATCCTTTTTCTTTACCAGGACTACAGGAGAGGCCCACGGGCTTTTCGACGGCTGGATGATGTCGTCGCGCAGCATTTCGTCGACTTGTTGCCTAATAGCTTCACGTTCTCGCGTCGAAACTCGGTAAGGGCTCTGGCGGAGTGGTCGAGCTCTCTCCTCGGTTATTATGCGATGCTTGGCGACTGGTGGTTGTGGAATCCTCGATGACGTCGAAAAGCAGTCTTTGCATCGTCGGAGAAGACTTCTGATCTGTTGCTGCTTACTCATAGGAAGACTTGTATTCACGTCGAAGTCTGGTTCGGGGATAATGCTCATCGGGGTAGATGCGGCTGAATCCGAGAGCACAAAGGCATTGCTGGTTTCCACAATTTCCTCGATGTATGCGATTGTCGTGCCCTTGTTGATGTGCTTGAAGTCTTGGCTGAAGTTGGTTAGCATAACTTCCACTTGCCCTGCGTCGAATCGAGCGATCCCTCTTGCGACGCAAATTTCACGGTCGAGCAGTAGATGTTGGTCGCCCTCGATGACGCCTTCTACGTCAGCGGGTGTTTCAGTGCCGACGGAAATAATAATGCTGGAACGCGGCGGGATGCTCACTTGACCTTCGAGCACACTCAAGGCGTGGTGACTACGACAGCTCTCCGGCGGTATCGCTTGATCTTGTGACAGCGTTATCGATTTCGACTTCAGGTCGATGACTGCGCAGTGTTGGTTCAGGAAGTCCATGCCGAGAATGACGTCTCATGAACACTGTTGGAGGATAACGAAGCTGGCAGGGTAAGTCCGGTCATGAATGGTGATTCTTGCCGTGCAGCTTCCAGTTGGCGTAATGAGGTGTCCTCCAGCGGTCCGAATTTGGGGACCCTCCCATGCAGTCTTAACCTTCTTCAACTGGGTGGCGATGTGTCCACTCATTACAGAGTAATCGGCCCCTGTGTCGACTAAGGCAGTGACTGCGTGGCCGTCGAGAAGCACGTCGAGGTCGGTGGTTCTTTGTCTGGCGTTGCAGGTAGGTCGTGGCATCGGATCATGGCTGCGTCGTGTCGAATTGAAGTTGGAAAGTCGCGTCGTCAAGTCGTCGTTCATCGGTGTAGTCTTGCCTTCCTGACTTCGTCGGGACGGCGGCATGTCGTTGTTATGTCGTCGAGATCGTTTCTTCGTCGTCTTCGTCGGTGGCGGAGGATCTTCGTCAGTTCGACGAACAGCAGCCGCACCTCCATCGGTTGCTGCTTTTAGTTTTCTGGATATGGGCTCGCTGACCGGCCCCGGGCTGGAGCGGTCTATGGTCGGCGCTGCGGCGACAGGTAGCGGCCTGGTGATGGCGAACGCGACGGTCGTCGAGGGCTCCACTGAGTAGCGGCGAGGTAGTCGGCGATGTCACGAGGTCGTTCACATTCCCTCGGGCGCTGTGCGTTGACGGCGAAGCCTCGCAATCCCAGGTCGCGGTATGGGAATCGGCGGTACACATGGCCGGCTTCGCCGCAGTGGTAGCAGAGCGGGCGGTGGTTGGGGGCGCGCCAAATGTCCGTCTTCCTCCCGTAGGTGCGCTGGGCGACGGGTGGGCGTGCTTGCGGCGGCTGCGGTGGATGACGGAATTGCGGCGTTACAGGGCCCTGGCGCGGTCGCGGAGGGGGACCTTGACGGCGTGCGACGGCGGCGTAAGTCATCGCTTGCGGCTCAGGCTGGGGCGTTTCAGGGGCTACTCCAAGCTGTTGTTGGAGCTCCTCACGCACGGCGTCGGCAATCGAAGCCACTTGAGGCTGTGATAGCGGTAACAGCTTTTGTAGCTCCTCCCGCACGACCGCTCGGATAGTCTCGCGCAGGTCGTCGGTGAGCAATGATTGAACTTCGGCGTAGTTTGTCGAGTTCGTGCGGTGGTCGAATTGCCGGTTTCGCATCTCGAGTGCCTTCTCAATGCTGGTGGCCTCGCGAAGAAACTCGTCGACGGTCTTCGGTGGGCTTCTTACCATACCGGCGAAAAGTTCCTCTTTCACACCACGCATCAGTAGACGTACTTTCTTCTCCTCGGACATTTCGGGGTCGGCGTGGCGGAACAGATGGCTCATTTCCTCAGTGAAGATCGCGATCCTCTCATTCGCCAGCTGTGCTTTTGTCTCCAGTAGAGCTTGGCCTCGCTCTTTTCGCACGACGCTTTGAAATGTTTGCAGGAAGCCGCTTCGGAAGAGGTCCCACGTCATCAAGGTGGCTGCTCGATTCTCGAAACACGTCTTGGCTGCGTCCTCCAATGCGAAATAGACATGTCGTAGCTTGTCGTCGCTTGCCCAGTTGTTAAACGTAGCGACCCTCTCATACGTTTCCAGCCAGGTTTCCGGGTCCTCAAATGTGGAACCGCGGAACGTCGGTGGTTCCCTGGGCTGCTGCAGCACGATAGGGGACGCTGGGGCTGCCATTGAGGTTGCCTTGGCCACAATCTTCTTGGTCTTCTCAGGTAGAAGTCCGTGCTCCGGGGGCAGCTGTTGAAGGCGGCGGCTTGCTCGGTGGTCCGGGACTACGTTGGTGTTCTGTTTGCGGTCTGGGCTGGGATCACGGCTTGTCGGGGGCGTCCCGTACATGAAGGAAAAGCACCTCCACCATATGTCACGTGGTAGTGACGGTGAAGAAAGAAGCAGTACGGTGGAATACAAAACTAGCTTTTATTGGGCAAGCCTGTGCCCACAAAACAGACTACACTTATAGCACAACGATAGCGGCGAACACGGTCGACGATTGTCGGAAATCTGATCAGCGGGTCAAGCGCGTCGGCTTTTATAGAGCAGTCATCGAATGTTCCAGACTAATCGTTTGGACCCGCGTGCCTTCCACAACGTTCTAAACCATTCGCGTTACGCGATGAAATCAGATAACACAAGGTTCGGCGACAACAGACAGCCGGGTAGAAGCATCGATAACTTTCCAGAAACGTCCAATACACGCAGGCGCGTCCCTCGCTGTGCGATTACATTTGTTAAGCGGGGAAACGTGGTCGCCCGATAAAGATAAGTACACGTGTCAATATTTTGTAAATATTATGGGAATGAGGTAAACCAACTACATTGCAGTTCAGCAATGCCTTTTGACCCTTGGGTTAATTGCTTGCCGCATTCGAGAATTTCATCCGACCTGGATCTATCTACTTGGATCTACAGGCCGCCAGTCCCCTTCAAGACCATTTGTTGCTAAATGTAAACGCAGTTACGTAATTATACCACTCCCTGCGTTTCCGTACTGATTTGTGTGTTATAGTGCGCACAATTTTATAGAGCACCAATGTCATTCCCAGTGCACCAGCACCTGAGTGCCGCAAGCTTGTTTACGTATGCACGTACGCCCACGGCTCTTCGTTCACTTAAACATATATGCTGTATTATTATTACCGACAAAGTGCTTAAATTGATAACATTGCGAGAACACGTATATATTTGCACATATGATCAGCGTTAGCAGGTACATATGTGCGACAAACTGCGACCGGAATAGAAGATGCGTATATATATTTATACGATATGCTATTGAATCTTTTGTTAGAAGGCTAGCTCACATTTTGTCAATATCTTCAGAATGCGTACAGTTGGCATGTTCAATAAAATATTGTTAGCTGAGACTTTGTGAGTACGAGCGCTCATTCAGACAGCTTAAGTTATTCTCAGAATAATACGGATGTTCGCATAACAAAAATACGAAATTCTCTCTGTTTCGTCCAAAACAGTGTATAGCCGCTTATGATTACAGGGGAATGTCCGTAAAGCAGCTTAAAACGGAGAGTAATTTCCGTATATTAACGGCAGATTTTGCCGTAATTTTGAAATATGACATACTTTCCGTATTTTTACCTGCAGTTCTCCGCATAATTACAGAAATCCTCCGTATAATCACGGAAGTATTTACATTGTGTTCCAATGCCGGACTGACACGCGGCGGAAGTGAAGCCAGGGCTAAGCGCTCCCCCTACGTGGGCCGATGCCAACAATAGTACAATGCTGGGCCAACCCGCACCGGAGGTGCAGTTCGCTATTAATCCCAGTTCGCACACATGCACAGCTTCGCTGGCCATCTTTCTTTACAGAGTTGAAAGGCTCCATATTTTCTGCATTGATTTCGCTGTTAGAAAGGGATAATGCCATAAATGCAATGTCATTCTTGTTTCGTAGATTTAAATATGGGTTTATATACACGCTAGATCCCATTGAATCCAAGAGTAGGTGTAAGCGGGGAAATGCACACACAAACAGACACACACAAACACACACACACACACACATATATATATATATATATATATATATATGTATATATATATTCTAGTTTACACGGGGCCCCGCATGCACACAAGCCCAAAAATATGCTCATGCGCACACGCACAAAAATGTACACATGGACACAAATTCGAACATACTCACACAAGCGCACACACATAGCCATACGACAAACTCTAAATACAAAGAGAGTTCCGGGCACTCGCTTTGAGGGGCAATCTGCTTGTCCCATATTTCACTCCCTTTTCGAGAGTACATCGAGCCTCTTTGATAGAGAGTAGGGCAACTCCTCCTGACTGAGATTTGTTACTCCACCGCAAGAGATTACTCCGCAGAATGCAGATACTCTCCCCAAGGTGTCGTAGTGCTCCTTCAGACCGAGTGCTTCTATTCTTCCGAACCGAGTACTTCCACTCCTGCAAGCCTAGTGTTTCAACTCCTCCTAACAGAGTACTTTTACTCCTTCAGAACAGAGTGCTATTACTCATCTGAATAGTGTGAAAGCACGATGTAGATCCATGGTCACGTTTGAAGGGATTCGGAATACATTCATGCAGGGAATATTTTATTCCTTCATAAGCAGCTTCTGCACTTATGCTTGGTGAATTGGATGCAATCTGTAGTTGCTGAGTTATTAACATGAAACATTGTGTCTCTTGAAAAGTGAAAATCTTTGTTGATCAGTCACAAGACAAACTGAATAATAATTTGAAAACAGAATGGCAATACATAAAATCTGATTACAATAATGCGCATGAAATTTAGAACACATCTTGTAATGAAACAGAAGTATATTTTCGAAAGCTTCATGAGTATCATCATCATCAGAAGCAGCAGCAGCAGCAGCCTGGTTAAGCCCACTGCAGGGCAAAGGCCTCTCATATACTTCTCCAACTACCCCGGTCATGTACTAATTTTGGCCATCTTATCTATGCACACTTCATATTCTCATCCGCCCACCTAACTTTCTGCCACCCCCTGCTACGCTTCCCTTCCCTTGGAATCCAGTCCGTAACCCTTAATGGCCATGGGTTATCTTCCCTCCTCATTAAATGTCCTGCCCATGCTCATCTCTTTTTCTTGATTTCAACTAAGATGTCATTTAATCGCATTTGTTCCCTCACCCAATCTGCTCTTTTCTTAACCCTTAAAGCTACACCTATCATTCTTCTTTACATATCTCGTCGCGTCGTCCTCAATATACGTAGAACCCTTTTGTAAGCCTCGAAGTTTCTACCACGTACGCTTGTACTGGTAAGACATAGCTGTTATACACTTTTCTCTTAAGGATAATGGGAACCTGCGGTTCATGATCTGAGAATGCCTGCCAAACGCACCCCAGCCCATTCTTATTCTGATTATACAAGTCTCATGATCCGAATCTGCGATCACTACCTGTCCTAAGTAGTTGTATTCCCTTATTACTTCCAGGGCCTCGCTACCTAGCGTAAAATGCAGTTCACTTCCGAGACTGTTAAACATTACTTTGGTTTTCTACAGAATAATTTTCACACCTACCCTTCTGCTTAGCCTCTCCAGGTCAGTGAGCACGCATTGCAATTGATCCCCTGAGTAACTAAGCAAGGCAATATCATCAGCGAATCGTAAGTTACTGAGGTATTCTCCATTAACCTTTATCCTCAATTCTTCCAAGTCCAGGTTTCTGAATACCTCCTGTAAACACGCTGTGAATAGCATTGGAGAGATCGTATCTCCCTGCCTGACGCCTATCTTTATTTGGATTTTGTTGCTTTCTTTATGGAGGACTAAACTGGCTGTGAAGCCGCTATAGATACCTTTCAGTATATTGGCATACGGCTCGTCTACACCCTGATTTCGCAATGCCTCCATGGCTGCTAAGGCTTCGACCGAATCAAACACTTTCTCGTAATCAATGAAAGCTATATGCAGGGGTTGGTTATATTCCGCACATTTCTCTATCACCTGATTGATAGTGTGAATATGATCTCTTGTTGAGTAGCCTTTATAGAATCCTGCCTGGCCCTTTGGTTGACAAAAGTCTAAGTTGTTCCTGATTCTATCTGCGATTACCTTAGTGAGGATTTTGTAGGTAATGGACAGCAAGCTGATCGGTCTATAATTTTTCATGTCTTCGGCGTCCCCGTTCTTATGGATTAGGATTATGTTTGCGTTCTTCCAAGATTCCGGTACGCTCGAAGTCATGAGGCATTGCGCATAGAGGGTGGCCAGCTTTCCCAGAACAATCCGGTCCAGAATGTACTAGAGAAACTGGCCACCCTGTATACGCAGTGCCTTATGACATCGAGCGTACCGGAATCTTGGAAGAACCCTAACATAATCCTAATCCATAAGAAAGGGGACGCCAAAAAGTTGACAAATTATAGACCTATCAGCTTACTGTCCGTTGATACAAACTATTTACTAAGGTAATCGTAAATAGAATCAGGAACACCTTAGACTTCTGTCAAGCAAGGGACCAGGCAGAATTCCGTAAAGGCTACTCAACCATAGACCATATTCACACTATCAATCAGGTAATCGAGAAATGTGCGGAATATAACCAACCCTTATATGTAGCTCTCATTGATTACGAGAAAGCGTTTTATTCTGTCGAAACCTCAGCAGTCATGGAGGTATTACGGAATCAGGGTGTAGACGAGCCGTATGTAAAAATACTGAAAGATTATAGCAGCTCCATAGCCACCGTAGTCCTCCATAAAGAAAACAACAAAATCCCAATAAAGAATGGCGTCTGGCAGGGAGATACGATCTCTCCAATGCTATTCCCAGCGTGTTCACAGGAGGCATTCAGAGACCTCGATTGGGAAGAATTGAGGATAAAAGTTAATGGAGAATACCTTAGTAACTTGCGACTGCTGATGATATTGCCTTGCTTAGTAACTCAGGGGACCAATTGCAATGCATGCTCACTGACCTGGAGAGGCAAAACAGAAGCATGGATCTAAAAATTCATCTGCAGAAAACTAAAGTAATGTTCAACAGTCTCGGAAGAGAACAGCAATATACAGTAGGTAGCGAGGCACTGGAAGTGATAAGAGAATACATCTACTTACGGCAGGTAGTGACGGCGGATCCGGATCATGAGACGCAGATAATCAGAAGAATAAGAATGGCCTGGGGTCCGTTTGGCAGGCATTCACAGATCATGAACAGCAGTTGCTATTATCCCTCAAGAGAAAAGCGTATAATAGATGTGTCTTACCAGTACTCACCTACGGGGCAGAAACCTGGAGGCTTACGAAAAGGGTTCTACTCAAATTGAGGACGACACAACGAGCTATGGAAAGAAGAATGATAGGTGTAACGTTAAGGGATCAGAAAAGAGCAGAGTGGGTGAGGGAACAAACGCGAGGTAAGGACATCTTAGTTAAAATCAAGAAAAAGAAATGGGCATGGGCAGGACATGTAATGCGGAGGGAAGATAACCGATGGTCATTAATGGTTACGGACTAGATTCCAAGGGAAGGGAAGCGTAGCAGGGGCCAGCAGAAAGTTAGGTGGGCGGATGAGATTAAGAAGTTTGCAGGAACGGCATGGGCATAGTTAGTACATGACCGGGGTTGTTGGAGAAGTATGGAAGAGGCATTCGCCCTGCAGTGGGCGTAACCAGGCTGGTGATGTTGATGATGAATCCGCCCACCATCCTTTAACAGATCTGCTGTTACCTGTTTCTCCCCAGCTACCTTCCCCCTTTGCGTAGCTCCCTAGGCTTTTCTTACTTCTTCCGGCGTTACTTGTGAGATTTCAAATTCCCCTAGGCTATTCCATCTTCCATAGTCATTGTGGGTGCCACTGGTACTGTATAAATATTTATAGAACTCCTCAGCCACTTGAACTATCTCATCCATTTTAGTATTGATAGCGCCAAATTTGTCTCTTGAGCGTACATCTGATTCTTGCCTATTCCTTGTTTCTTCTTCACTGCTTTTAGGCTTCCTCTGTTCCTGAGAGCATTTTCAATTCTATCCATATTACACTTCATTATGTCAGCTGTCTTACGCTTGTTGATTAATTTAGAACGTTCCGCCAGCTCTATTCGAGCTGTAGGGTTAGAGGTTTTCACACATTGGCGTTTCTTGATCAGATCTTGAGTCTCCTGCGATAGCTTACTGGTATCCTGTCTAACGGAGTTACCACCTAATTCTATTGCACACTCCTAATGATGCCCATAAGATTGTAGTTCATTGCATCAACACTAAGGTCCTCTTCCTGAGTTAAAGCGGAATACCTGTTCTGTAGCTTGATCTGGAATTCCTCTTTTTTCTCTCGTACCGCTAACTCATTGATCGGATTCTTATGTACCAGTTTCTTCCGTTCCCCCCTCAGGACTTGGCATAATTCACTGCTTGACATTTCACCCAGTTCGTAGAGATAAGCACCCTTTCAGATGCGTACTGTGCTCGAAAACCGCAACAGGAGACAAACTCAGATATATAATCACATCATTTCAATACATGAGCAATAATAGTTCATTCTTGGGGTCAAACGCCTTGAGACCAATTGAGTGTGCGACGGCGGCGACGAGCGAAGGCTTCGAGTGACAACACTGGCCATCGCTTGAAGATTTCGCTTGGTTCTGGAAATCTAGAAATCGTTGCTCGTCTCCCAGAAGTGCTGTGAGGGACTAGTCAATAGCGCGAAGCCGAAACTGGATGTACGTCTCTCAAATACTACCGATTCTCGAGCGGAACGAGCAACAATTTTTTTATACGTGCAAGGATAAGAACCTACTGCAATACCTTCGGATATACATTATGTTACTTTTTACACTAAAATACATCAACCTATATTACTAAAGCATGAGACACTATAATTTTGACGCGTCTGCAGTCAAACCGGCAACACCAGGGAAGCGTCGCTTAATATCGTCGCTCGGACGGAGTACGACTTGAAGGCGAAAATCAAACGCGACAGCCATCTCCATCGCATCGCTTGTAGCTGTTGCACGCAAGATCACTTATGTGGGGTTCATACGTTATTCAGCATAAAACATGGATCCCTCATGCATTTTCAGTAAGTTCACGATAACGCGCCCAACTGACCTCTTGCAGCATGCAGCCGACTGCCTGCGGCAACGTTTCTAACTAGCACTGGGGCTGCACGTATCTTCAGTGGTCGCAGATTGCCCATGGGCGAGACACCGTGAAGCGCGTGGCTTATTTATAAAAAAAAGCATGCCACCAGCTAAATGACGCCTTCTGTTATGTGACTCCTTATTTCAACAGCATTCCGTACATAGTAGATTGCCAAACTGAATAAATTCAAACACACAAAATGCACGCTAAGCACGCTCCGCATAGACTCGGGATCACGGACTGGTGAACAAAGCATCTTAAGCGCCCTCTCACCTCACGTCTTATTGAACATACCATGGTTCTGGCAGAATTTGCGGTTTTCAAAGCGCTTAGGGATATTGGCAAGTGATAAAATCACATGCTGTTATTGCGACGACTGGCTTTTTCAATTGACATCGAGAAACACAGCGCGAGAAGCCTAGTCCGTTGTCAATCGCGTCGGCTAAGCGCCGCGACAACTTCCTGGCGATGGTACATCATATACGCAGAATGGGCACCTAAGTTAGAATTCACTTACCGTGGAGGAGCTGTTGTTATATCGAACGAATGACGAATGACTGTCGTGTTTTCGCGGCGACGCGAGATTGCTGACACACGATATCCCTTGGATGGCCTTCGTTGCTGCTCGCTGGACGGATCACCTTTCTCCGGTGCTCTGTTGTTCCGCGACGTTGACCGCGTGCGCGGGTGAGCAACCCCTAGTGAAAAAATAGAACGCTCGGTAAGCGTTCTTTTGAACTGTGGCTGCCTGTTCTCTTAGAAGCAAAACGGTGTGTTCTTTGCTCCGTGTGCGTGTATGATACATCGCCATGTTCGGGGCCAGCCTCCTACAGTTGTAGCAGAAGATTACGCTACATTTTGTTCTCTATTGCTGCAAGAGTAGAACGGGCATTCTACTCTCTCTGAAGGGGAGAGTGAAAAGCACATTTCACTCTCTCCTTTGTGACGGAGTGAACAATGCATTTCACTCCACTCGACATTTTGAGAGAGTAAAACAACGCTTTGAAGAGTAAATCGGACCCTCACTAGTTTTTAAAGGGCACGGGCTCACTCACAGTCATATTTACAGGCGTCCACCCACGCACACATGCCCAAAAATGTACGCACGCGCGTTCGCACACACTCACAAAAACGCACACACATAGATATACCACACAGGCTCACCCACATTCACATTTACATGCGCCCACGCACGCACACACGCAAAAAATGTACGCACGCCATTTCGCACACACTCACACAAACACACACATAGAGATACGACACAGGTTCGTTCACATTCACATTTACACGCGCCTACGAACGCACACACGCTCAAAAATGTACGCACACACCCACACGGGACGCACGTACACACAAACACGCGTATGCTTAATGCACACCCCCTCTCCTTCCCTGTTGCCTCACAAAACACATGAGCATGCAAACATGCTGAATGACACTCGCTCTGCAATTACCTTTCAAAACTCCAGCTGAAATAAGTCGCTTTACGGTTTAAATTTCGCGTTTCTTCAAGTCAATGTGCAATCTGCTGAGAGGGTGCAAGACCATTTGCTCCTGTCGTGTGACATTACCGCCCATCTCCGACCAAAACATTTCTTTAATGCATCACCAATGTTCCGGCTAAATGCCTTCAATGCATATCTTGTTATAAACGACTACCCTTTTCTTTCAGACAGTTGAAACTTTTTCGTACTCGGCTATCATATAGAAATAAAATTGCCCACAATTTCGCCCATACCATTACGCATGTGCACTGCCGTGAAGTTCCACAGGAAGTCCAGAATTCCTCAGAATGTCCATGTACGAGGAATGATAGTACAAGGCAGAACAGACAAAGATAGGAACATACTTGTTGTTATGTTATCCAAGGAATAAAACCTGATGATAAAAGACATGACTTAACAAATAGGCAAGCCATTCCTGCGTTTTAGGAAGTAAAAATTGAAACTTTAATGTTTGAAGAGCCCTCCTGAAAAAGCAAATACTGAAACAAAATTTTGCGTTTTGTGTTTCGGCCATCTGCTGGAAGACTGTCGAACTCAGTCCTACCTGGGGATAAAAAAAACATAACCGCATCGAACCCACAGCCAGCATGACGTGGATCACTAGGTGCAAGCAATTAAATGGCTCAGCCACGGCTCCCAGAGCTTCAAAAAGTGATAGACACGGGTTTTTACACGGAATACACGTGAACTTACACGACTGTGTGTCAAAAATCGCTTTTGGCAACAGTGTTATGCCATGTGTACAGTAGCGAGACAGGCATCAATCGAAAGCTGAGTCTCTGGACTACATACGCTGCAGCGACGTTTACAATAGCTGTAGTTTTATCACCAATGCCGTTCTTGTCTCTAAAATTGAGCACAAATTTTCGTCGTTTCCATAGGTTTCCATTGCAGAACCTTTTCCCGCTCTGGGAACATAATTCTTGCTTGCCACAGCGTGATCACTGCATTTGGGTTGTGTGGATTGTCTTCCAGAACATGTCTGTCACCTGCCTTTTTCAATAATGGACCTTCAGCTTTTGTTAATCGCGAAAATCCCGCTCGTTCCACTCAAAACATGCTAGCTTCGTGCCGTGGTCACTTGGGGCGCTAGTTGGTACGTGTCCAGAAAAGCTGGATTTGTTAATAGTTGGAAGGTTGAAATCTTCTGTGATAATTAAGTGCCGTGGGTTGTTTAGAAGAAGGTCGTAGATTTGTTCAAGAAATGAATATGACATTTCAGGTGCTTTAAAAACAACACAAAGCATAAATGTTGCACTATAAACAGTGTCGTTCAAGACATTCGTGATAAGGAATCTGCTTTATCAAACATACAATACCGATTTTAGAAATAACAGCAGTTTTGCCACCATGTGTGCCTCGATGACGCCTGTGTATCTGGCAGCCAGGCGGAATAATTGCATCATCGCGTATGCCATAATGTCCCCACGTCTCAGTCATAACAACCACATGAGGGTCATAAGTCAAAAGCAATATTTCTTGTTTTTTCCACTTTGTGCATAATGCTTCTGGTGCAAAAAGAGAGCACATGAAGATTCGTAAGTGTAGACCGTGAAAGCTGCACTCTTCATGTAGGATCCTTCCCGGATGGATTGCACAACAACCCGTGTGTTCAAAACGTCATCCCAAGCGTGAAATTGAAATCAATATGAAGTTTATTGTTCACCAGTGCGACTTTCTTACCTTTGTGTTTTTCAGCTTTGGCACTTTGCTATAATAGCTTTTGTTTTCCTAATGTTTCAACAAAGACTCATTTCAACAGAGAAGTCAGAGAAGGTGTTAAGTCAAATTACTGATCTCGAATATATATTACTGTCGGCAAACCCTCATGTAGTGTTAATAACTGAAACGTGGTTAAGCACCTGGATACCAAGCTATTGTATTGTACCGCCAGGGTATAACATGTTTAGATGGGACAGAGATGCAAGAGTGGGGGAGTCGCCATTACTGTTCAAGATTGTTGTCGGGCCATAAAAGGTAGAAAGCAATACGTCAGAGTCAGTGTCGTTCAAACTTATTTTTGGGAACATTGCGCACCTTGTTGGAGTAGATTGCAGGCCACCAGTCACTCCACCTGAATTTTTATATGTCCTCAACGAATTGCTCTGCACCTATGTAAACAGAAGCGCTCGACTAATATTGGCTGGCGACTTTAACTTAGGACGCATTGATTGCGAGGTTCTGTCAAGTAACCACAGCGAGAGAGTGAGTGCAAATAAATAATTAGAAATTGACTTTTTTCATGAATTAAGACAAATTTATAGTGAATACACAATGGTGACACCCGCATCGCGATTAAAACTAGATTTTGGTGTTTGTGTCCAGTAATGTCATACCTTATGGCTTATCAATTCTGGATGGTACATCTGACCATGATGTGGTTTCAGTAGGCATACTTTCCTCGTCGTGCAATCATTCTGCCGACTTAGGGCGTAAAGAACGAGTGTCGATTACAGATTATGGACCAGCAGATGATAATTCGGTTTTTGACTATTTAGAACAACCATTTGAGGAACTTGAAATTACCTCCCAGTCGGAGTCAGTCGCGGAATTGTGGCGGCAGTTTAAATACATTATTACAACTTGCCTCGACAGAGTTTTACCAAGTTGTTACAACAGAAGAAAACAGAAAGATCCATGTATAACTCGCGACATTGTTCACATGCAACGTAAGATAAAAAGGCTACGCAAGCAGCCAAAAAAGTTACGCGAACTATCACAAGTGCGGAGCAGCCTCAAAACAGCATTATTAGTATAAAAAAGAGAGTTTATTCCTATCCTATCCTATCAATGAAACTCTTGGCAACTTCATTAAAAGTGCACCCCAAAAATTTCGGCATTTTTGGGAGCCTTGTGACAGACGCCCAACTGATAGCAGATGGTTTCAATGAGTTCTTTCAATCGGTGTTTCACAGAGATAAAGATAATCACTTCACAGATGGTGTAAACTATTCCTGCGGTTTTCCTATGGAGCCTCTTTCGTTTCAACAGGAGGGCTTGTTTGATCAACTACTAAACGTTTATTCAAAGAAGGCCAGTGGCCCCGACGGGATACCGATGGCATTTCTGAAGCGATATGCCGAGTGGATGTCTTTTTATTCAGAAATTATTTTTGAACACTCTTTATGGACTCATTCCCAAACACAAGATTGGCGCTGATATTCCGGTGATCAAAAGTGGAAATCACCTGCTTCCAAACAACTATCGCCCTGTATCCCTCACATATGTATGTTGCAAACTCATGGAGCACGTAAAAGCAAAACACATTATTCATTTTCTGGAAACAAATAAGTTACTTTATGCAAATCAGCATGGTTTTACACAGGGCCTCCCAACGGCTACCCAGATAATCGAAACGGTTCACAATTTTTCAGTGGCTTTAGACGAACGCCAACAGATTTATGTGATTTGCGTTGATTTTAGAAAAGCGTTTGATAATGTGTGACCTAATAAACTGCTTTCAAAATCCGCCAAGTAGGTATCAATATTGATATAATAAAATGAAATGAAGCTTATTTAACAGGTCGAAGGCAAGTTGTACGCATTAGTAGTTATGTGTTAGGATTTTTGGAGGTATTTTCTGGGGCACCAAAGGAGTCGGGCTAGGCCCATTATTCTTTTTGCTTTATATAAATGATGTAGTTACAGTTGCTCAGCCGCCAGTGGTGTTGAAGCTTTTTGCAGATAACTGCTTACTTTAGGCGCAAGTTACCCGTAAAAAAACGATCAGGTAAAGCTTAATCAGTTTGTCGAAGGTCTTCATACCTGGTGCCGGAAGTGGGACATGGAAATTGATGATGCCAAAAGCACCTTCGCGCACATTATGTTATTTTGACAAATGTGTCTAGTTTCAGGTATCTTGGTGTATTGAATGCTTATGACCTTAACTGGCGCAGCCCCATTGAAAATGCGTGCTCTGCAGCGTACAATGCTACGAAATACAGCTACGAAATTAATAAAGCTACGAATAAAGCTACGAAACTCAACCAAAGACGTCAAGCTAATGGCATACGAAACATTTATTCCAACTGTTCTAGAATAGGCTGCCGTACTTTGGCGTCCCCATCAGAAAGATGTAAACGCTCAACTGGAAATAATTCAATGACTTGCAGTCCGATTTAGATGTTCTAGGTACAAAAAGACAGACTTGGTTACCGAAATGCTAAGTTCAAGTAATTTGGAATTTTTTGAAATTAGGCCACAGAAGAACAGGACAAAGTTATTATTTGAGATTATCCAGGGTCATATAAACATTGATAAAAACAGGTATATACGTGCACCTGGTAGACTTAGCATGAGAATAAATAATGGTGCAACCATCCGTCCTTGTGCCACCCGCACAAACGTCTTTCGTTATGCGTTTTTTTCCTAACGTCACCGGAAAATGTAATGGGCTACCTGCACATATTGCCGAATGTACTGATGTAAAAGCGTTTGAAACTCTTCTTGATAGTTTTGTTCCTTGAAATTAATTCAGTGTTTCATTGAAGTTTTATGATACGTCAATGTTCCTCCAATATCAGTTTGGTATTTGTGATGTATTCCCTGACTGGTTTTGACCCTCACATGAGGGTTAACAGTATGTCTAAATAAATAAATTGTAATGGAGTGCTTGAACAGTTCAGTTGGTAGCGTCTGTTCGTAATCGAGACGGAAGGTAACGCAGAGCAGGAAGAGCTGGTTGCCTAAATGGCTCACGCTCGTGCTAAGCACTGGCTATCCGGCTGGCCCCCTGCTCCCACTGCAGGCACGGAACAGACGATCTGGCTGGCCTTGTCCTTGCGCTCTTCCACTTCATTAAAATTACTCCTGGTGCAAAAGTGGAGCCATCCTTGCGACTTACGACGTGGAGGCGAGCGGGTCATACAGTTGTTTCAGGCGGTGAACGTGAACAACATCCCGTCCACGGCGGCGCTTGCCGGATGTCGGTGTAAGTGGCTCTATGACATAGTTGACCGGAGAGGTGCCTTCGACGATGCGGTATGGTCCATCCTTCTGCGAGAGAAGTTTTGTCGAAAGTCCAGGCGTGGTAGCAGGCACGGGCAACGAGACAAGTGTGCCGGGAATGAAGTTCGGATTCGCAGCGTCGCCATCGCGATTGGCTTTTTGTCGTTTTTGGTCGGCGGAAGTGAACTATCGGGCTAATTGATGGCATTCCTCGGCGTATCAGGCGACGGCTGAAACAGGAACACACTCTGATGCGTCTGGTGCATAAGGCAAAACCGTATCGATTGTATGGTAAGGATCGCGACCGTAGAGACGAAAGTATGGAGAAAATCCTGTAGTACTTTCTGTAGCCGTGTTATATGCGTACGTGACAAATGGGAGGATGATGTCCCAGTTTGTATGCTCTGATGAAACGTACATGGCGACCGCATCACCTAGCGTGCGATTCAAACACTCCGTAAGTCCGTTTGTTTGAGGATGGTACGGCGTGGTGGTCCGGTGAACTTTGCGGCATTGAGCAAGCAGTGCTTCAACCACCTGCGACGAAAACACACGACCTCTATCACTCAGCAGCTCCCGAGGTGGGCCATGACGAAGAATGAAACGATGGAGCAGAAAGCATGCAACGTCACTGGTGCTCGCTGCAGGTAGAGCAGTGGTTTAAGCATAGCGTGTAAGGTGATCAACTCCGACAATAATCCATCATTTGCCAACGGGTGTTAGCGGTAGCGGCCCGTACAGGTCAATTCCCACATGGTCGAATGCACGAGCAGGGCACGGAAGCGGCTGTAATAAATCGTGAGCCGGGTGAGGCGGAGATTTGCGGCGTTGGGAATGCGGGCACGAGCGGACAAACAACATTCCTCGCCAGTAGTAACGTTGCCGAATGCGGTCATATGTCTTCAAAATGCCTGCGTGTGCACATTGCGGGTCAGTATTTCGGAACGCAAAGTCTTAGGGATAACCAGGAGCCACTTGCGACCATCAGGCTGGTAGTTGTGTCGATAGAAGAGGTTATCCCGGACAGCAAAGTGGGCAGCCTGGCGACGCAGGGAGCGGGAGATGGGAGATGCAGGCGAGCCAGAAAGGAGATCCTGAAGAGAGGCCACCCAAAGATCTTTGCGCTGTTCCGATGCGCAGGTGGCGGTGTCGACCGAGGATACCGCCTCATTGGTGGAGAGGGAGGCCGTGTCGGCTGGCAGCGGAGAGCGGGACAGAGCGTCGGCGTCAGTGTGCTTGCGACCTGAGCGTTACATGACGTGTAGGTCGTATTCTTGAATGCGCAGAGCCCAGCGGGCAAGGCGTCGAGACGGGTCTTTTAAAGAGGATAACCAACAAAGGGCGTGATGGTCAGTAACGACATAGAAAGGCCTGCCCTATAAATAAAGGCGAAACTTCCCGAGTGCCCAAACGAGGGCCAAGTATTCTTTTTCTGTGACGCTGTAATTGCGTTCCGCTTTGGTCAGCGCACGACTGGCGTAAGCAATGACGTACTTGAAGTAGTGAGACTTGCGCTGCACAAGGACAGCGCCAAGGCCAATACCACCGGCATCGGTATGCACTTCAATTGGGGCGGTGGGGTCGTAGTGCCGCAGTATAGGCGGAGACGTCAGGAGACGGCGTAAGGTCAGGAACGCGGTGTCGCAAGCAGGAGACCAGGAAGCTGGGTCGTTGGCGCCTCTTAAGAGTTGTGTCAGAGGTGACATATTTGGCAAAACTGCGAACAAAGCGTCTGAAGTAAGAACAGAGACCGATGAAGGCGCGGAGTTCGTTGAGTGTCTTAGGTTTCGGAAGCTCTGTCACAGCGCGAAGTTTTGATGGGTCGGGGCAAATGCCGTCTTGTGATACGACATGACCTAGAATCATCAACTTGCGTGCGGCGAACTGCACTTTTTCAGGTTCAGTTGCAGGCCTGCGTTGGTCAAGCACGTCAACACTTGCCTCAGGCGAAGAAGATGCGGGCTGAAATCAGGGGCAAACACAACGATGTCGTCGAGGTTGCCCAAACACGTGCTCCATTTTAGACCGCGCAAGGTATTGCCCATCCTTCGTTCAAACGTGGCAGGTGCATTGCATAGGCCAAATGGCATCACAATCAATCCGTATGTACCATCAGGAGTGATGATTGCAGTTTTAGGGCGATTAACTGCTGAAATCGGGACCTGCCAGAAGCCCGAACGTAAATCCATCGTAGAAAAATATTCAGCACCTATCAAGCTGTCCAGAGCGTCGTCAATGCGTGGTGAGGGTACAGGGTATAGCGTACAGGTTACAGGGTGCGGCGCCAGGGCACAGCCGATGCTGCATTGGTAGAGCCTATGCAACTTGAGGCTGTGCGGCGACGGATGCGTAAGTAACTGGCGCGGCGACAGGGTACTGCTGATGCTGCATAGGTAGAACCTCAGCAACTTGCTCTTCAATAACCCGTCGTAGCGTAGGGGCGAGCTTTGTAGGAGGCTGCTGCTGCTGTTGGGGTAGCTCAGCGAAGGGCAGTAGAGAAATCTGACGTGCAATTTCTTCCCGCACTAAAGCTTGGGTTTGTGTGAGCAGGGGAGTGATCAAGGAAGACGGTCATGGAAGAGAGGGCCTCGTCAGCCACTGAGGGGTGCCTGGTCAAATCGCGCTGCCTCCTCAACTCATCGTAGCTTTGCGACAAGTTTATGAGCTCTGCTACGGAGCGCGAACTCTTGGTGATCAACATTTGGAAAATGTCATCTACGATGCCCTTCGAAATGTGCTTCAATTTCACATTTTCGGGCATAGAAGCATCCACATGTTTGAAACAGGTCGAGAACCTATTCGATATAATAGGTGAATCTTTCACCGGGTTGTTGCGCTCGCTCTCGTAACCGCTGCTCGGCGCGCAACTTGGAGACGGTGGGGCGACCAAAAACTTCAGCGAAACTGGCCTTGAACGCGAATCAGGACTGAAAGTCGGCTTCGTTATTTTTAAACCACAGGTGAGCCACTCCCTCATGGTAGAAGATGACGGCATTTAAGTTTGCGGTACCGTCCCATCGGTTATGGAAGCTCACCCGTTCAGATTCAGATTCAGATTTATTTGTTCCAAAAAAGAAGTAATTACAGGCTAAATATACAGACGAGATCCCAAAGTGAAAGGACTGCAGTGGGACACTCGGTTAATAACAACATTGATGGTGATATCAATATTCAGCACATTAGGCTATTATAAACAACATCTACAGATCAAATGCTTCATTAGACATGTCATTTACACTGAAAGACGAAAAAGCATGTTATAAAACAAAGTCGGAAATAAGCATAGATGATATACAAGAAATGACATGTGAGATAAAAGTCAAAGGTACACCGCCAGATTGTAGTCAAGTTATCGTATCGTATCGTATGTAGACAACCAGTCATTGACGTCCTGCTCATCTGTACCGACGAAAACCGCTGGATTACGTTGCGGAACAGCGCCAGAGCAGGCAACGGAGGGCGGCAGCGACGTCGGCTGGGGCGAGTCAGGCATGATGGGAGGCAGAGTCCGAGACCGGAGTCCCAGGGTGTAGAGGTTCTTGAATACCCCACAACTTCACCAATTGTAATGGAGTGTTTGAACAGTTCAGTTGGTAGCGTCTGCTCGTAATCGAGAAGGAAGGTCACGCAGAGCAGGAACGGCTAGTTGCCTGAACGGCTCACGCTCGTGCTAAGCACTGGCGATCCGGCTGGCCCACTGGTTCCACTGCAGGCACGGAACAGACGATCTGGCTGGCCTTGTCCTTGTGCTCTTCTTCTTCATTACAAAGTAAATAAATAAATTTTGCACGAAAATCCGCGTTCCCTTAAGCTTTTTGCAGTTGCGTAGCACTTCTTCTTTTTCCATGTAATTTTCAAAAAAACAGGAATCCAAGTCGATTTCCAGGATGTTTACCTAGGCGATCTATCCTAGCAATAGATAAACACTTTACGCCAAGACTGTCCAATAACACCTCCTTGATTACTTTATATCGCAGATCAGCCTCGGTTTCATTTGCTGTCATCTATGTCGAAAACCAGAAGATTAGATCTCCGAGATTGATCTTCTAGCTCTGAAAATTGCGCCTGTTGCAATATGAGTATTTGTTGAAGTTTTTCAACAGAATTGCTAAGGATTTCAGAATTGTGTACTATTTGTGCCATTTCTCTGACATTTCTTTCTAGGTGGGTCTTTCGGCACCAGAAAGAATCGACAATTTTTCGACCTCTTCCAACTGTTTTCAAGCTCTGCCAGATCATTCCTAATAGCCTTCTGGCCCTGTATCAGTGTCTGGAGCATAACAGCATTGGAAGGACCCGGATTCAATTCTACATCGGCACAAAGCAACAATTTGCACACATTGTAACACTCGTAGGCTAATGCAGTCAAAGTCCGTAGACTCGGCACAACAACGCCTCTTACATCGCTGAAAGTGTGAATGTGCATACCTAACCTAGAACAAGAATACGGGACGCATGGTTAACGCTCCGCTTCCTGCGTTTTCGCCGAGCCCACTGAAAAATCCGTGTTAGAGCTGCTCTTTTTCGTGTTCGGACTGGCTTATGTGATGCATGCGCTGCCGATATCGTGTAGAAAACTTGACGACCAACTGATTGCCAAATGAGAGAAATTGCCGCTTGTTCCCAAAGCACGAGCAGCGCAGGTATGACTGCGCGATGTCTGAGAAGCAGTGACAATCGGTAGCAAATCCACCTGGAACAAGAATACGGGACGCATTGTTAACGCTCCGCTTCCTGCATTTTCGGTGAGCCCACTGAACACTTGGTTATTTGCACAACAAATACAGACATGGAATAGCAATCATTGCACAAGGTGCCCGAACTGATGCTCGTGAGCGGCTGATATTATCGTGTACAATTACTGAACATTATATTTTGAAAATGACACCGATTCGCTTTTCGGTACATATCACAGTCCCAAAGTTCATCCAGGAAATCAGCAGCCCCCATGAACGTAACGGTACCCCGCATTCGACGTGGTGATATTTACATGTGTAGTTGTCTCTCTTTCTCTGTTTTCTTTGTCGTCACTACAACTTGACATCTGGTGGAGGTGCTTTTGCATTCATATACGGGACGCCCTCGTCAACCCCACACACCGAAGACAACGCCAGGGTCGCTTTCGACCATTGAGCAAGCCGAAGGCTGCAAAACCTGCCCCGGAGCATGGATTTCTACTTGAGAGGGCCGGAAAGACAGTGGCCAAGCCAACAACAACAATGGCATGCCCGGCATCGGCCATCGTGCTGCCACCAGCCCAAGGATCCAACGACATTCCGCGGATCATCGTTTAAAGACCAGGAAAGCTTGCTCGAAACGTATTAAAGGGTCGCTACATTTAACAACCGGAACAGCGACGACAAGCTGCACCATGTCTTCTTATCAGAAAACGCCGTCAGAACGTGGTTCCAGAATCGAGAAGCCACCTTAACGATATGGGTCCCATTTCGCCGTCATTTCCTACAAACCGCCACGAGCGTCGTGCGCGAACAGCGAGCGCAAGTTCTGCTGGAAACCTGTAGAGAACTCCCCAGTGAGACCATCACCATCTTCACAAAAGGGATGGTCATTTTTTCTGTGATGCCTATCCGGAAATGTCCGAACAGAAAAAAGTCCCCTTCCTGATGCGGGGCGTAAAGCAAGCAATTATCTCCGGATTGATTCGCTAGTTCCCGAAGACCATAGCTGGGTTTTAGCAGAGGCAACTACGACAGAGAAGATGGGGGACATGCGCACCTGCGAATACAACCACCTAGTGCTTTCGCAATAGAGCGAAGTTAAAAAAACTAGACTCCAACGAGTTCCACGAAACCATTATAATGGTCGTACGCGAAGAGCTGCGTAGGATGTTCCCATCGACATAGCCTCAAGTAGCATCCATTGGTGAGATAGTCTGTGAGGAGATTAAGCAGTCACTCAGAGCACCCGAGTCACCGCGACCTCAGCCGCAAGCGATGACCTAAGGTGCCGTAGCCCAGCGTCATACCACCCTTCTGCGTCCGCGCCAGGGCCCGGTAATGCCGCAGTGCCGTCGATCGCTGCCGCAGTGGCCGGCTCGACCACCCGTCGCCCAGCGTAGCTGCCAAAGGAAGACAGATTCATGGCGCACTCGAGACCACCACCCGCTCTGCTACCACTGTGGAGAAGCGGGCAATGTCTAGCACCGGGGCCCTAACCGCGACTTGGGACTGCCAAGCTTCTTCGTCAACAAGCTGCGTCCACAGCTTGGCGAACGGCCTGGTCGACTACATCGCCGCAATACAGAGAAGACCACGACGTTCTTCGCATTCGCCGTCACGAAGATGCGATTTGCCACCGCAGCACCGACCGTGCAATTTACCAGCCCGTGGTCCGTCTGTAACCTCATACTCAGAAAATTAAGAGCAACAGCCGATGGAGCTGCGGTTTCTGTAAGTAGAAATACCGAAGATCTTCCGCCGCTGCCGACGAGGTTTCAAGATATATGTCAACGATGTAGCAACGATAGTCCGCCATCCCGGCGAAGTCTCGGAGCCAAAGATACGCCACAAAGGAAGACCTGACAACGAGACGTACCAGCTGCAGCACAACACGATCCAGCTGTGAACCGACACCTCGACCCAATTGCAATACAACACGAAGCCCCACCGACCTCAACCTGCTTCTCGATAGCCACAGCGTCTCCATTCTAGTAGACACAGAAGCCCACTACTCGGTCATCAGTTGACCTTTCGCCGCTAAGCTGAAGAAAGTCAACACTATATGGAACGGCCCTTACATCCGGAAAGCTGGCGGCCACCTTATAACACCCACTCAAGTCTGAAAAGAAAGTATTACAGTGCATGACTGGATCTACCCTGCCACCTTCGTTACAATCCAGCACTGTTCACAAGACGTTATTCTCGACATGGGCTTTCTGAATAAACAAGATGCAGTCATTGCTTTAAAGTTGAAGTCGACAACGCTGTTTGCATACCAAGCGATATCGCCGGATTTCCAGTGAGCATGCCTTCATAACATTTGAAAACCAAGTCGGCATGCCGCCTCACTCCCGCCAATATTGTCACTTCAGTCGCACGGAAACACCTGCGCCCAAGAAAGGCGTCATCGAGCGCGACCAACGTCTACTGCTCGACCGTGTAATTTGCGTAGTAAGAGCGATCACTCAACTGCACGGAGGAAAAGCGAAAGTGGTGCTGACAAACTTCAGCCAGGAGTTCAAGCACATCACCAAAGGCAACAAACGAACCAGACTTCGCAATAAATCCAAGTCTACCCATGAGTAAACAGCCACAGCTCGAACGTCTTCAAAGGGTTCTTTTCGACGTCACTGCGGATTCCACAAATGACAGGTGTCAATCTTCGCATAAAAACCGAAGCCTGCGCTCAAACACACCACCAGAGTCATTACCGAGTTTGGACGTGAGAACGAGAAGGTATACGGCAACAAATCAACGAAATGCTGCGCGACGACATCATCCAGCCGTCGAAAAGCCCGTGGGCCACTCCTGTAGTCTTTAGCGAAGAAAAACGACGCATCCCTACGTTTATGCGTCCGGTATCATTGACAGAACAAGATCACAAAGAAGGATGTATACCCCCTTCCACGGATAGACGACGCTTTGGGTGAGCCCTGCACCGGTATGTACTCCTCGCCAATGGATCTCTACTGGCCACTGGCAAATAGAAGTTGACGAAACGGATCGCGAAAATACCGCCTTCATTACGCCGAAGACTTCTATGAATTCCAATTCATGGAACTCTACCTGTTCTCAGAGCCTGCAACGTTCCAGCGTGTGATGGACAGTGTGTTAGCAGGGTTGTAGTGGAAGACCTCTCTCGTCTACTTAAATGACGTCGTCGTCTTCACTGGGAATTTGAGCTATCACCTGAGGCGGCTTCGGGCAGTACTAGATGCCATCAAGTCATCAAGGCTCAATCTGAATTCGGAAAAGCACCGCTTTGCTTACGATGAGCTTTTGTTTCTGACCCACGTCATCAGTAAACCTTGAGTTCAGTCTTATCTGCAGAAGGCATCTGCCAACGCTAACTTCCTATAGCCCACTGAGAGTAAAAGAGTGCGCGGACTCTGTAGCTTGTGTGCCTATTGCTGGCGGTTCGTCCAGAACTTTTCGCGCATCGCAGAACCATTACCCATTATGTTCCCTTACAAAATCAGCGATGTATTCTGTAGGAGCCCACCTAGTCGACTATCGAGTGCGGCAGCTGTTGATTGTCTGGGGCCGCTCCTTTCCTGCTCAGTCCTACATGTTTATCCAATCGTCAATGGCTGAAATGAACTGTACACTACGTGTACTCATCCAGAATATCCCCAGACATCGCTCTCAAGTGGCAAGTGCCCCAAGCACAAGGCGTCCAAGAGTTCAAAGCGCCTGCAGTCGCCATCAGTGCTAGCTCACCTAAATGAAGACGCCGGCACCGAAAACCACACCGACGCAAATCGCGTTGGCCTCGGCGCCTTCCTAGTCCAAAGTAAACACGGATTTGAAAGGGTCCTTGCTTATGCTAGTCCGTCGCTGTCTAAAGTGGAAGCCATTTATCGTACGACGGAAAAGGAACGCCTTGCCTGCATTCACGATGAAGCATGAGATTCCAGGAATTCGACATAACCATCATCTATAAATTCCGACAGAAGCACTCTTATACCGACTGCTCACCTGCCCCCCTAAGATGACAAGGATGACGATGCCTTCCACTGAACACTAAGCGAGAAAGACAATACTCTACAGCAACGAGCCCACTCGAAGCAAGAAAACCTCGTTGAGTATTTGGAAGGCTACACCGACGTTTTCCCTACGACATTTAGGCGAGGATTGTCTTCATTTTCACTGCAAAATGACGTCCTCGTAAAGAACTTAGCAGCCCATACCTTCTCGTTGTACCCTCAGCAAAGTGTCCAGACGCACTGCACGCTCTACATAACGATCCGACCACTGGGCACCTCGGAATCTCCTGGACGCTATCAAAGATACAGGAAAGGTATTACTGGCTGCGCCTGACCGCTGACGTCCCCCATTACGTCAAGATATGCCGTAATTTTCAGCGACGCAAGACCCCGACAAGGCCAGCGAGATTACTATAGCCGAATGAGCCTCCTTGCCGATCCTTGAATAAATCAGGACGTACTTATGGGGCCTTATTTGACATCAACGTCCACAAATCATTGGATCACCCTGGCCACTGGCTACGTTACCCGCTAAAAGGAAACGAATGCCCTGCCTAAAAGAAATGCGGCAGAAAGGGCGAAATTCTTCGTCAATTATATGTGGCTACGACACGACGACCCCGCAATTCCTCATCACCGACAGAGGAACAGCCTTTAAAGCCCAACTAACCCAAGCCATACTGCACCATAGCTAGACAAGCCGCACGAGGACAACTGTCTACCATATGCAGACGAATGCACTCATGAAATGCTAAAAAGATCCTCCCCTCAATGTTGGCAATGCACGTTGACGTCGAACACAAGAGGCGGGATGCCGTCTTTTTGTATGTAAGCTTCACTAAAGTGCCATTCAAGCTAGGTTACGGCAGGAACCCAACGACAACTCTCCACACCATGTTCACGCACGTCACCGGCGAAGAAGCCCGATAACTCGCCGAAGAAGAAGCCGAAGAAGCCGAAGGAGCCGAAGAAGCCCGATAACTCGCCCATCTTCGCATCAAGAAACAGGAAAGGACCGACAGCCTGCGCAACAGTCTCTGACGACGAACTGTGGAATACCATCCTTGCGACCGTGGTTGGGTTTGCACATGAATCCGCCGACAAGGTCGTGATGAGAAACTTCGGCGACCCTATTTCGGACCCTAAAACACCATCTGACAAATCGGCGCAGTGATCTACGAGGTCATGCCAGACGGGATTTCGCTATCACAACGGCACCACACATCATCATCATCATCAGCAGCAGCAGCATCATCATCAGCCTAGTTACGCCCACTGCAGGGCAAAGGCCTTTCCCATACTTCTCCAACTACCCCGGTCATGTACTAATTGTGGCCATGTTGTCCCTGCAAACGTCTTAATGTCATCCGCCCACCTAACTTTCTGCCGCTCCCTGCTACGCTTCCCTACCCTTGGAATCCAAACCGTAACCCTTAGTGACCATCGGTTATCTTCCCTCCTCATTACATGTCCTGCCCATGCCCATTTCTTTTTCTTGATTTCAACTAAGATGTCGTTTACCCGCGTTTGTTGCCTCACCCAATCTGCTCTTTTTTTATCCCTTAACGTTACACCCATCATTCTTCTTTCCATAGCTCGTTGCGTCGTCCTCAATTTCAGCAGAAGCCTTTTCGTAAGCCTCCAGGTTTCTGCCCCATATGTCAGTACTGGTAACACACAGCTGTTATACACTTTCCTTTTGAGGGATAGTGGCAACCTGCTGTTCATGATTTGAGAATGCCTTCCAAACGCACCCCAGCCCATTCTTATTCTTCTGGTTATTTCAGTCTCATGATCCGGATCCGTGGTCACTACCTGCCCTAAGTAGATGTATTCCCTTACCACTTCCAGTGCTTCGCTACCTATCGTAAACTGCTGTTCACTTCCGAGAGTGTTAAACAATACTTTAGTTTTCTGCAGATTAAATTTCAGACCCACCCTTCTGCTTTGCCTCTCCAGGTCAGTGAGCATGCATTGCAATTGGTCTCCTGAGTTATTAAGCAAGGCAATATCATCAGCGAATCACAAGTTGCTAAGGTATTCTCCATCAACTTTTATCCCCAATTCTTCCCACTCCAGGCCTCTGAATACCTCCTGTAAACATGCTGTGAATAGCATTGGAGAGATTGTATCTCCCTGTCTGACGCCTTTCTTTATAGGGATTTTGTTGCTTTCTTTGTGGAGGACTACGGTGGCTGTGGAGCCGCTATAGACATCTTCCAGTATTTTTACATATGGCTCAACTACACCCTGATTCCGTAATGCCTCCAAGACTGCTGAGGTTTCGACTGAATCAAATGCCTTCTCGTAATCAATGAAAGCTATATATAAGGGTTGGTTATATTCTGCACATTTCTCTATCACTTGATTGATAGTGTGAATATGGTCTATTGTTGAGTAGCCTTTACGGAATCCTGCCTGGTCCTTTGGTTGACAGAAGTCTAAGGTGTTCCTGATTCTATTTGCGATTACCTTAGTAAATACTTTGTAGGCAACGGACAGTAAGCTGATCGGTATATAATTTTTCAAGTCTTTCGCATCCCCTTCCTTATGCATTAGGACTATGTTAGCGTTCTTCCAAGATTCCGGTACGCTCGAGGTTATGAGGCATTGCGTATACAGGGTGGCCAGTTTCTCTAGAACAATCTGACCACCATCCTTCAACAAATCTGCTGTTACCTGATCCTCCCCAGCTGCCTTCCCCCTTTGCATAGCTCCTAAGGCTTTCTTGACTTCTTCTGGCGTTACCTGTGGGATTTCGAATTCCTCTAGGCTATTCTCTCTTCCACTATCGTCGTGGGTGCCACTGGTACTGTATAAATCTCTATAGAACTCCTCAGCCACTTGAACTATCTCATCCATATTAGTAACGATATTGCCGGCTTTGTCTCTTAACGCACACATCTGATTCTTGCCTATTCCTAGTGTCTTCTTCTCTGATTTTAGGCTTCTTCCGTTCCTGAGAGCCTGTTCAATTCTATCCATATTATAGTTCCTGATATCCGCTGTCTTACGCTTGTTGATTAACTCAGAACGTTCTGCCAGTTCTATTCTAGCTGTAGGGTTAGAGGCTTTCATATATTGGCGTTTCTTGATCAGATCTTTCGTCTCCTGCGATAGCTTACTGGTTTCCTGTCTAACGGCGTTACCACCGACTTCTATTGATGATACCCATGAGATTGTCGTTCATTGCTTCAACACTAAGGTCCTCTTCCTGAGTTAAAGCCGAATACCTGTTCTGTAGCTTGATCCGGAATTCCTCTAGTTTCCCTCTTGCCGCTAACTCATTGATTGGCTTCTTGTGTACCAGTTTCTTCCGTTCCCTCCTCAAGTCTAGGCTAATTCGAGCTCTTACCATCCTATGGTCACTGCAGCGTACATTGCCGAGCACGTCTACATCTTGTATGATGCCAGGGTTCGCGCAGAGTATGAAGTCGATTTCATTTCTAGTCTCACCATTCGGGCTCCTCCATGTCCACTTTCGACAAACCCGCTTGCGGAAAAAGGTATTAATTATCCGCATATTATTCTGTTCTGCAAATTCTGCTAATATTTCTCCTCTGCTATTACTAGATGCTATGCCATATTCCCCCACTGACTTGTCGTCTGCTTGCTTCTTGCCTGCTTCTTGCCTACCCTGGGATTGAAGTCGCCCATCAGTATAGTGTATTTTGTTTTGACTTTACCCATCGCCGATTCCACGTCTTCATAAAAGCTTTCGACTTCCTGGTCATCATGGCTGCATGTAGGGGCATAGACTTGTACCACCTTCAATTTGTACCTCTTATTAAGTTTCACAACAAGACCTGCCACCCTCTCGTTAATGCTATAGAATTCCTGTATGTTACCAGCTATTTCCTTATAAATCAGGAATCCGACTCCTAGTTCTCGTCTCTCCGCTAAGCCCCGGTAACACAGTACATGCCCGCTTTTTAGCACTGTACATGCTTCTTTTGTCCTCATAACCTCACTGAGCCCTATTATATCCCATTTACTACCCTATAATTCCTCCAATAACACTGCTAGACTCACCTCAATAGATAGCGTTCTAACGTTAAACGTTGCCAGGTTCAGATTCCAATGGCGGCCTGTCCGGAGCCACAGATGTGACCACGTCACAGATCTGACCGCCTCCGTGGTCAGTTGCTTCGCGGCTGCTGGGGACTTAGGGCCGGGGTTTGATTGTTGTATTCATATAAGAGGTTGTGGCCAAGTACTGCACCAGGGTGGTCAATCCTGCCATGATGAGAGAGTGCGTTACCGGTTCCGGTCACCGGGATCAGGCCGCACTCCAGGCCTGTTTGTGCAATTTTCTCAACACACGGTTTTTTTGTATTTTCCGGTGGAGAATTGCACGGCACCGGGATTTGAATCACGGTCCTCTTGCACGGGAGACGGATACTCTACCGTCCCCGCAAGAGTTAAATTAAAAATTAAATTATGGGGTTTTACGTAACAAAACCACTTTCTGATTATGAGGCACGCCGTAGTGGAGGACTCCGAAAATTCCGACCACCTGGGGTTCTTTAACGTGCACCTAATTCTAAGTACACGGGTGTTTTCGCATTTCGCCCCCATCGAAATGCGGCCGCCGTGGCCGGGATCCGATCCCGCGACCTCGTGCTCAGCAGTCTAACACCATAACCACTGAGCAACCACGGCGGGTCCCGCAAGAGTTGTACGCCTCATTTAACCTACAGTGGTGCCCTATTTTATCAGTCAAGGTGGACCAATCTGAGCTCGGTTAAACCGCATGGATGGCACTCGGCAAGAGAACCTGGTATTTATGACCTGCACATGTGTGGCCATTCATAATTGAGGATATATAATTTTTTTAGGAGGGTTTCCGTACAGTGATAAAATGAAGGAGAAGACATTCAAAAGAAAGAAAAAAAGAAAAAAATGGGGAAAAAGGAAAATAACATGTGCTTTGAACTCGTGACCCTTCAATGTTGCCCGGAAAGGTAGCTCAGTCGGTTGGTTCGTCAAGCCACAGGTTACTTTCAAGTGCCATAGCTCCTGCTCCGAGCCTCATATTTACGTGGAAAGGGACTGACTGATGTCCAAAACAGTCGATTATTCTTGGCATATTTTCTTGGAAAAATGGCCGCCCGAGGAGACGAGTGAACTCGAGCGGCTTTAGAGACTAGGAAAACTGCCTTAAAATATTTAGACTGGAGGGAAAGCTTCGTTAACAAACTAGAACACGGCAATCAGCACTCGAATACGACGAGAGAAATTATTGAGACGTGGAAAATTGCCTTGAAATAGATCTGCTTTGCGAGACAAATGGTTGTATGTATTGAACCTCTTAAAAGATGAGGGGGCAAATATGCGCTCACCGAGAGGGCATCGTCAGCACGAGACCACCACCAGGCACCTTACTTGGAAGTGGAGAGCTCCGCGGCTGGAACGAAGCCTCCCTTCTCCGCCGGCCAAGAGGGGAAAACGCGCTTTCCCATCGCTCAAGTTTGCGCGGACATAGTGTATCTCTAGTGTCTAGGAAAAGCTTAAACAGGTGCGAGGGCGGCACGCATAGCGTGGGAAGCTAGCCGCCAGAATAGCTATCTCAAGGACTGCTGCTGACGAGGGCGAAATACCTTCGTGTAATTATAATAACCCTTATAGGACTACTTTCAAAGAAAAAAAAAAGAAAAAAAAAGAAACGACCCAGAAGGCTATACTACGGGAACTATGACTGATACTTTTCTATATATATGTATTCATCTCATCTATGGGATCGCATGCGCGCGCTGTTGCTTTGGCTCTGCGTATAGCAGTTAAGAGAGCCAGTTTAAGGGCGGAGAAGAAGGAAGGAGAGGAGGAATAAACTTTGATTTTGGAAACAGTATTCCGGGGTAAGCCCCGGTTCAACTCTCGGTGGGAGGTCTCCTCATTCCAGGAACCCTCTGGCCTTCGCTGCTTCCTTGGCCCTGGCAACGAGACGTCGTTGTTGTTCCAGGTCCTCGGAGACTAGCTTGGCCTCCCACGTTTCCATGAGGTCTTCGCTTTGTCTGGCGTTGCAACAGTCTCTCGGTAAAGGCAATGCGTCTTTGTCTAGATGCCCTGGACATTCGATGATCAGGTGCGCTAAGGTGTCCGGTACGCCGCACATTGGGCAGTGGTATCCTTGTAGCGTTGGGTACAGTCTATGCATGATGATTCCGTGGATATAAGTATTACTTTGCAGTCTTCTGAGTGTAGTGCTTTCTTCTTTGTTGAGCTTTGGGTGAGGTGGTGGGTACACCCTGCGTTCCAGCCTGTGATGTTGAAGGATCCCTGAGTACGTGATGGGTACGGTCTCTGCCTCCGCTGGCGCAGACTGGGCGTCGCGAGAGTAGGAAGGGTTGGCCCGGCAGGTGTGGCCTCGGGCCGCGGCGTGTGCCGCCTTGTTCCCCTCCAGCCCCTCGTGCCCAGGAACCCATGTCACGCAGGTGTAGGGGATCGGAGTACTGCGGTGCTTCAATAGCTTCAGTGCTTGTGTTGACACGCGACCCTTAGCGTAGTTTCTGACGGCTGCTTGAGAATCAGAGAAGATGACAGCTGCGTCCATGCACGTGGTAGTCGCTAGGGCGATCGCTGTCTCTTCTGCAGTCTCGGGGTTTTGTGCACGGACTGTGGCAGACGCTAGCTCTCTGCCCTGAGAATCTACGACACTCAGGGCGTAAGCGTTTCTTTGCGGGTATTTGGCTACGTTGGTGTATCTGGCGTCCGGATCTTGCCTGTGTCTTCGCCGTAGAGCATCCACTCGGGCTTGTCTTCTTTCCTTGTGGTACGTGGGGTGCATGTTACGTGGAATTGGGGCTATGCACAGGGATTCGCGGAGGTTTGCAGGAATTCTTTCTTCTCGATCCTTGGTGGCTATGAAGGTTTCACCGTAGCTCAGCCGTTGCAGCACTGATCTTCCGGTGGGCGTGAGCTTCAGTCGTTCTAATTGACTGGCTTTGTGAGCTTCAGCTAGCTCTTGCCAGGTGTTGTGTACGCCCATCTTGAGAAGCCTCGTAGTCGAAGCCGTAGATGGTAGGCTCAGGGCGATTTTGGTGGCTTTCCGTATTTGAATGTTAATTTTTTCTACCTCTGCATTCTTCAGCGCGAGGTAGGGCGTGCCGTATGTTATTCGACTCGTGAGGAGTGCTTGCATCACGCGTAGCGTGTCCTGTTCTTTAAGTCCGCTTCTATGGCTTGCAACTCTCCTGACGAGATGCGTGAGCTGTGATAGCGTTCGCTGTAGTCGCGGGAGGGCGGCCGCCCCGGACCCGTCTTTGTGTATGTGTAGCCCTAGAACTCGTAGGGTTTCCACTTTTGGAATGGGCGTTCCATTCAGGGTGACGTTAGGATCGGGTTCATCGTAGCCGGGTGGTCTGCCTCTCGTTCTTGACTTGAGGACGAGGTGCTCGGACTTCTCGGGAGCACAGCAGAGGCCGCATTTGTGCAAGTAGCTCTCGATGGTATCTACTGCTTCCTGTAGGCGTGTTTCTTGTGTTCCAGTGTTTGAGGCCCTTGTCCATAACGTGATATCATCTGCATATAAAGCGTGTCTTACGTCTGGTATCGCGTCAAGGAGGCTGGGTAGTTTGATCATTGCGACGTTGAAGAGCAACGGCGATATGACCGAACCCTGCGGGGTGCCTTTGCTCGGTAGTCGGAAGCTGTCGCTGCGCAGGTTGTATATTCCAACGGTGGCCGTGCGGCCCGTGAGGAAATTCCTGACATAGTCGTATGTCCGAGAACCGCAGCCCACGTCTTCGAGGTTGCAGAGGATAGCTTCGTGACTGACGTTGTCAAAGGCTCCCTTTACGTCGATGGCTAAAATCGATGATTTGCTTCTGGTACTCAGGTGGTCGATGAGGTCTTCCTTGAGTAGAAGAAAGACATCTTGCGTTGACAGCTTCTGCCTGAAACCGAACATAGTGTGTGGAAAATATCCGTTGTCTTCGAGGTACGATGTTAGCCGGTTGTGAATCATATGCTCGAAAAGTTTCCCTACACACGAGGTAAGGGAAATTGGGCGCAAGTTCTCGATGCTGAGCTGTTTATTTGGTTTGGGGATCATGGTAATCTCCGAGTGCTTCCATGCAGCCGGTAGCTTTCCTCTCTCCCAACATTCATTGAAGTACTGGAGCAGGGCTGCGGTAGCCTGCTGCGGAAGGTTCCGAAGATGCTTGTTCATGATCCGATCTTTGCCCGGGCTGGTGTTTCTTGTGAGCGTCGATAGTGCTGCAGAGAGTTCAGCATGTGTGAAGGGTTGGTCAAGGTCGGGGTTTGGTTTGCCACCGTAAACTTTGTCATATGCCGTCGTATTAACGAGTGGGTCGCCGCACAGCTTCTTCTGAATTTCTAGGAGGAGGTTCTCTTCTGATCCGGCGTGGTTGTGCACGAGCCTACAGAGGTTCTGTCGCTGCTGCGTCTTCGTAGGGACGTTGTCGAGAAGGGCGCGCAGGAGATGGCACGTCGTCTTTGTGCTTAGGGTTCCCTGGAGTTTGTCGCAAAATGCGTGCCAGTTCTGTTTTCCTAATCTCTCCGCGTATGCCTGTGCTTGCTCGGTGAGGAGGGCAATTCGCTTCTTTAATTTCTTGTTTAGCTTCTGTCTCTTCCACCTCTTGAGAAGAGCTCTTCTGGCTTCCCAGAGGTGGAGGAGGTGCGTGTCGACGGCTGGCACTACTTCATTCAGCTGTATTGTTTTCGTGTGGCGTTCTGCCGCGTCGAGGGCTTTCTCCAGCCAGTCATCTATGTTCTCGATGGTGGTCTCGACATTTAGCACGTCTCTGAATGACTTCCACTCCGTTACCCGGGCCGTTCCAAGCCTAGCGGGCTTGCGAGTGTGAGCCACGGTTAGTTGGAGGATGTGGTGATCGCTGCCCAGGGTTTCTGGGAGTCGGCTCCATTCTGCCGAGGGCACGTTTAGCGTGAAGGTGAGATCCGGGTTTGTGTCTCTGGAGACACTATTACCTATCCTCGTTGTTTGGAGTGGGTCATTCCACATGGTGAGTCTGTGCTGTTGTGCAGTGTCGTGCACTCGGGCTCCTTTCTTCGTGGTGGTCTGGTATCCCCAGGCCATGTGTGGGGCGTTGAAGTCCCCTACTATAATGACTTGGTGACCATCGGTGCGCTTCTTAATTTCTCGGACAAGGTGGTCGAAGTCTGAAAGGGCGTCTCTGGGAGGGCTGTACACACTGACTACGAATACGCTCTTGAGCGATTTCCTCTCCGGTATGATTTCGATTAAGGTGTGTTCGATCGGTGTATTGATGGGTTCCAATTCCTGTACTGGGAGATTTTTCTTGGTGAGAATTGCCGTGCGTTTCGTTTGTACGTGGGCGTTGTACCCTTGTAGCCGGACGTTTTGTGTATTTGTTTCTTGCAGCGCTATGAGGTCGGGTGGGTCTTGTTTGACAAATTCTTGTAAGGTAGCATGCCGTGGTCGATAGGAACGACAGTTCCACTGCCATATGCGGAGAGTTGAAAGCGCATTTGTAGTCCTGTGATTAGGGACCGCCATCTTCGGTTGGTTCTGTTCCCTGCCGGCGCTCGCGGGTAGGTGATATTGAACGAGAGGCACTTCGGTCGTTTGCTCGCGGCCGCTTTCTGTCGGGCTGAATGTCATTTAGTGACGTGTTGAGGTGCTGTTTTGTTACGTACGTCTTCTTGATGTGGGCTATGAAGTTGTTTTGTTGCGCTGCGAGTCCATCCACCTTGGCGTCTAGCGTGGTGACCTTATTGGCTATACATGCGGCGAAATTCGTTATTGCTGCCTGGACGATTTTCTCAATTGTGCCCTGGGTACTTTTCATGAGAGTTTCTTGGAGGATTTGGAATCTTGCGTCAACTACGGATTGGACATCTGCGTCGGGAAGTGAGAGTCGCGGCTGTGCAATGTTCTCTTGGCCTGTCGTACATCTCTGTTGCAGTTTATCAATGATATCTTTTTGCTCCTCGCACTTCTGTAGAAGCCTGTTTATGTTGTCTTGCTGTATCTGTTGACATTGGATCAGCTTGTCGATGAGAGCCTGTTGGCTTTGTAGTTGACTATTTTGATTGTGCAACGTGTTTTGTTGAATTTGCACCTTATTTTCGAGAGCCTGAAGGGCCGCAGCTTCGGCCGACAAGAATTTGGAGCTGCTCGTGGTTCTCGATCCACTCGATCCGCTTACCATATCCGCGTAGCTCACGCGTTTCGGCGAGTGCGAGCGTGAGCGTGATCGGGAAGGCGATCGGAGTATAGATCTAGATCTACTTCGTTTGGGGACGCTGCCATCACTGCCCCTCAGGCTGGTGGTTGAGCTTCCTAATTGTGGGAATTGTTCGCCGCCTGAGCTCCAGCGACTGTCTCTCACCTTGAGTTTGTCGATGCGTTGCTGTCGTATGTTGAATGGCGGCGGGTTGGGTTTCAGTCTTTTCTTGCAATCTTTGCTTGCGGTTTCATGCCCTTCTCCACATAACTTGCATGCGGGTTTGCACTCGTGATCGGGTAGTTGATCGGTTTTGCCACATTTAGAGCAGAAGGCTGGCAATGGTCTCGGGCAGACATCCTGGCGGTGTCCCGTGTTCCCACAAGTTCTGCAGTATTGCACTGACTTGCGGTAGGGTCGGCATCGAAAATCGAGACTCTGGAAGCGGACGTAATAAGGAACGTGCGGTCCTTGGAAAAAGATCACGGCCGCGGACGATTGCCCGAGCATACGAGCGTGGAGGACGGTGTACCTCGCTGGTGCGCGAAGACTGGCCTTGAGTTCTTCTTCACTCGTGCCGGGCAAGAGCCCGCTTATTACGCCTCTGGATACATCGTCCGGGGTTCTCGTGTTGCCTTTTACAGTGAAGAAAGTACCGCCAAGTTGTATTGTACTGATATTTTCGAGTTTCTTTGCGTCTTCCCAGTCGGCCGTGCTTGCAATAATCAGGTTCTCAATTCTTTGCACTTGAACGCACACTTTTTCGCCGAAGTCTTGCTGCGAGAAACCGCTGGCTCTTCCGATGGCGTGCATAATGGCGACATTGTTCCACTTTGCAAGATCGAGGCCTGGTTGTGGGCGGAATACGACCTTGTAGTCGTCGACTGGTAGAGCCGGCATTCGGGGCTTTCGCTGTTGCGGTGGTGGTGGCTTTCCATTCGTTTGTTGCTTGGCTGGGTTGCTTTCTTGTGTCGTTTGATGCTCTGCGTCCTTCTTGCCTTTTCTGCCCCTCGTAATCCAGATGCTCTCGCGTTCAACAGTTCTTCCGCTGCTTGCGTCATAATTCCAGGCAGTTTCTGTGTTGCTTACTTCAGTCGGGTCCATCTGCATTGTGTTTGTGTCTTCCAGCTGTTCTCTTGGTGTGTTGATTGCTTCTGCTGCTGCTTCGCTCATCTCGAGAGCTCGTCGCTGCGTGGGCAGGCGCCCGCGCTATGCTCGCAGATACGCTCGAGCGGCGCGAGCACGCGCCACGGGGTTGCAGCCGCTCGTTCGGCGTTGGGCTTAGCTAGGCGGCTATGCGGTCGTTGCAGAAATCAGTAAATATGACACTCACTTGATGGTGGCTAGTGTCCGCCGATTTCTCTCGTCTTGCCGGTTGTGCAGTTGGCAAAATTAGGTTGGTCGCTGGCCGTGATCCTGGTTGACAGGCACGAGAAGCGGGAGCCCATGTGAAGCGCGTCTGTTCTCCACGGCCCCCTAGCGGCTTTTTTCAAGGAAGGAGAGGAAAGCAATATTGCAGCACCGTGGTTTTAAAGCGCAACCGTGGTAGGGAAACGGAAGGCGATATAAGCATGCGTGGCCATGATACGCACATGACAAACAGCCCTAAAATATTTAGACTTGAGGGGAAGCTTCGTTAATAAACTATAACACGGCAATCAGCACTCGAATATGATTATAACCCTAATAATAATTGTAAATATTCATCGCATCTATAGGATCTAATGGGCGCGCTGTTGCTTTGTCTCTGCGTGTAGTAGTTAAGAGAGCCAGTTTAATGGCGGAGAAGAAGGAAGGAGAGGAAAGCAACATTGCAGCGCCGTGGTTTTAAAGCGCAACCGTGGTAGGGAAACGGAAGGCGATATAAGCATGCGTGGCCATGATACGCACACGACAAACTGCCTTAAAATATTTAGACTTGAGGGGAAGCTTCGTTAACAAACTATAACACGGCAATCAGTGATCTACGAGGTCATGCCAGACGGGATTTCTCTATCACAACGGCGCCACTCACGACCTTTTAAATAGTGCATATTTCACGGCTTAAGCCGTTCTACCAGCGGTGGTAAACGTCGGCACTTTATTTCTTTGTTACTTTTTTTATAAGCGTGTTTTCGGTTTTTTTCTTTCGCTTTCTTCTTTGTAGCATCGGGACGATGCTTAATAGGGAAGCGTTGATACGTGTACTCGTTTATCTTTCAAGGTTGACCACGTTTCACCGTCTAACAAATGGTATTAGGCTGTTTTAGTTACACCTACGTGATGGCTTTGCGTACGTAGAGCTTCTACATGTAAGCAGTGCGCATGCGTAGAAAGTAGCGGCCGCGCTGACCTCACGGATGTACGTGAGATTCAATTTTTTGCGTGCGTTTCTCACGCACGTAGACAGTTTCGCACGGGAGTTTCGCGAGATCACGAACAAGCGATAGCGGACCATGCACGTGCAGACGGCCGGCTTGCAGCGAAATACGGTGACAGGATTGAATTGGCTACCGCAGTTTTCATATTTCCCGATAGATGGAGCTACGTGGTCTCTTTTGGCGCGCGTCGCGTACGTGTAGCTAAACGCGTTTGAAATGGCGTGCAGGTAAGGTACGTAGGTCTTTTAAATTTGCGAATGTGAAGTCTCTACGTACATGTAACTAAATCTGTCTATTGCTAAGCCCTGAACGCGCTTAGTGTATCGGAAGTTTGTCGAATGTTATTGATGGCTTTATCCGCTGTCTGTTGTCACCGAACCGTGTGCAATCTGAGTGCACGTATGGGAGACGTAAATTGTATAGCACTTCCTGCAAGACACGCAGGTACCAAGGATTACTCTGGAACCTTGGATGACTCAGATGTAAAAGACGACAGGCTCGCAACCACATATCAGATTTCGAAAGTCGCCTACTACGCCCGCCGCTATCGTTGTGCTTCGAGCGCTAATTGCTTTTGTGGGCACAAGTTCACCAAATAACAACCTACTTTCATCGTGCACAGTTTGGCGACTGTCTTCTTTATCGTCACTACAACGTGGCAATACTGTCACGTGGTAGTGACGGTCGATGATGCAGCAACAAAACGATTAATGGCGAAACTAACTTTATTGGGCGAACCTGTGCCCACAAGAACAGGCTATACTCAAAGCTAAGCGAAAGCGGCGAACGCCGTCGGCGATCGTCGAAAATCTGACCAGTTGGTCAAGCGCATCGGCTTTTACAGTTCAGTCTTCCAATGTTCCAGTGTAATCGCTGGGACCCACACAGTACCAGCAGTAGTGACGTAGCCTTGGTACTACGTGCACGACATTTATTCCTACAGAACAGGAAGGTGCAGCTTATGTAATAGTGTGGACACAATTTGTGGTAGGGCTGGAGGAAACGAATCTGTCTGTCCCCGCTTTATTTTGTCTAATGCCGCCTTGAAGACTGTCAGTATTTAGCCAAGTGCAACACTGCACAATTACATATCTGAACACTCCCTTTCTGAAAGTCTATTTCACTGCATGTTTCTATTCTCACTACCTGTATTTACCGTGCAATATACACTAATGGTCGTCCTCCCCTTCCTTTTGCACCCAAATTCCGAGGAAGTCGTACAAGAATGTGGCGCCATCATTGCATCTATACGCACAAGCACTGCCGACATGAAAGCAGTCTTCAATGTGGCTGGTCTGCATTTGAAATCTCACAACGCGACGAGGTGGAACTCGCAGCTGTGCATCACGAGAAAGCTAGTTACCACTTTTTCGAGTCATCTAGGCATGATAGAAACTCTGCACGCGTGCAAGAAGACTTAACAGTGTAAATATAAACTGAGCCGTAGCGGCAGAGTTGACTGAGCTTTTATCCTCTCTAGAAGAAGATTTCAGTAATTTTTTTCACCCCCGCTAGCATACTTTTCGAAAAGGTCTCTCGTGCGCCAACCAACTTGCACTGTTTAGTAACGATATCAATTCTAGTCTCGACAGTAGCACTCCCGTCGATGCATTGTTCCTTAACATCGAGAGGGCTTTCGACAGAGTACCTTACTACGGACTATTTCAAGAACTGACGATACTATGTCCGACACCATGCATTTGTGCGGATACGTACCTTTTGACCTAACCGACAACAATTACCCTATGCTAATTATCACTCTTCTGCCCTTCTGACCATAGATTATGGCGCTCCACAGGGAACTGTATTTGCCCCCATGCTTTTTCTTGTATGTATTATTGACCTACCGACATATATTGCATGACAAATACGTTATTTCCGGATAATTGCGTGCGCTATCGGTAAATTATTGATAATGATGGGGTACTAGCTCTTCAAGCTGATCGTTTCTTGAGCGAAACTTGGTGCAAAAATGGTTAATGAGCTTGCGTACAAAAAGTCATGCCTTTTATATTTCCACCGCAGGCCCTCCTATCCCTTCCGTGAATATGTAATCAATGGTTCCATTATTTCCTCCGCTAGCGCTTACGCATACATTGATATCAGTCTTCACTACGATGTCTCATGGTTCATGTCATGTCATTTCATGTCCCCATATGTCATGGCTACTTGCGCTGTGACCTCCTACATGTTCCCACCCTTGTCAAATGTCTAGCATATTATACGTTGATAAGACCTAAAGTCGCACGTTCTGTGTGGGAACCTTAACAAGCTAACAATATTAACACGTTATAAAGAATTCCAAATCGCGCAACGCGCTTTATTTTCTCTGGTTATTCTTTTAGTTTCAGTACTACATATCTTAAGTCTTAGGCTAACCTGCCTAGCCTTGTACTTCGCCGAAATTCTGACCGTTTCTTCATATTACACAACTTCTCCCATGCATCTCCCCAGTCCTCCAACAGTTGGCCAGTTTAACGCAGTTCAAGCCGCACCAACCAATACAAGGCCGCGATTCCTCCTCCTGTCCGAAGCACCGCTCAGCTAGCTTAATTTTTTGTTCATACCTCAAGAGACTGGAATGACGTTCCCGCTTAAACTGTACTTATTAAGAACGCCCTTCATTTTAAACAAATCATCGAATGACTAACTTATGTTTAATGAAATATACACGTCTACCAGTCATGTGAAACCCCTTCGGGAGCCTTTGCAATATTGGAGTAAATAACTAAATAAATAATAATAATAATAATAATCTTTATTTCACTCATGAAGTGAGGGAGTGCGGGAAAAAAAGCTGACAAGTCAGCTTGACTAGTTCCCAGCTCCCCGGAGTACAACATAGAAGAAACGAACACTTTAACATATAAATACCATAAAAATGGTACCATAAATACCATAAATAACATATAAATACCTGAATAAATAAATAAATAAACAAATAAGTTTACATGCACGTTTGACCCCGCTTTCTGCAGCACATGGAACATGCACCGACTAACGTGGCACTCGTAGCGTGTAGAGAGCCCAGTGCGCAGAAATGAAACAATGTTCAGCTCTTGCAGCTGAACTTACTTCCTCTTGCTGATGTGTCCGCATTTTCATGTGATGTGACGATCTCTCTTTTTGAAAACAGTGCTAAAAAATCGCATTTACCAGTCTAGACAATACTTTCCAATAATATTTGTACCCTTGGCACTACTCTGTCAGGTGGCCAATGTTGTTCTCCAGGCTTCCTCATTCATCATAGTCATAATTTTCGCCATTTCAGCGCCCCTGTCATTGAACGTATTTACAATTAGGTACTCAGTAATTAAAGCTTCTGCAATTCTAGTATGTCACATTCATTACAACGTGACCTAATCTTTTTACTGTCTGTTTTTTTTATTTTAGAGCACCTCTGCAAATATCAGATTCGGGCTTTGCTTTAGAAAGAAAACAGCGCTCAACAAGAAAGCCATGATCTCAGAGATCTGCCAACTTTCCCAATAGGTGGCGTAGAAATCACAAAACGAGCATCCAGATCACTGAGTATTAGTAGCTAACCTCGAAGGTCTTGGTTTTATCTGCTTCATGCATGGAAAGTGGAAGTAAGGGCCAGAGGAACGTCAGGGGTGCTATATTTTCATGTAGCTTGAAAGACAAACATTCGCGCACCGAACGATGATGATACCCTGGTGTGGCGTGAAATCATTCTTTGGCTCTTCAGCGGCACTTTTGATGATCACAGCTCATTACTGGACCATTTGCACTTAGCCGTCAAAAGTCATGCATATATTATCAGATATTCTGCCTTTCGCTTTCTTTGATGTCTATTTGGCGACACCCAATGAAATAGTTTTGGTTCGTGCCTTGTCCAAGGTTCCCGGTGGTGGTATCACTTGGGAATTTTCATTAAGAAATCGCACCCGATACGAATTCAGTTCGATAAAAAATTTACTGTTACTACACGGACACCTTCGAACGCGAACTAGATAAGGATAAAGTCAATCGTAATTCCTACTTTCCGACCAGTCGCAATATCTGACGTGTGTACTATTGTTGACAGATTGTACGCTAGAAGTCAGCGAGCTCAGTGGGCACTGTTGGACAGTGTAACATCGATCACTGATGACCGCCACTAAATAAATTTAAATTTTACGCGTCATCGTGGTTGAGAATAGATGCAGGTTTATACAATATGAGCGTTTGCATACTTCTTGCACCCTTCTCTAGTCAAGTCAGTAGTTTTTACTGGTATTATTACTGCATCACAATCGCCATCCTGGAGGTGCGAACAACATGGCCATGTCTTCCTGGTATGCTTAAGTAGCTGAGGAGACGCAAATAGATTGCACAGTAGTTATATGTCCCATGATCGTCTACGATGTGTCCTTTTGCCCCTTGTTAAGGGGAACATAGCCTGCTAAGGGGACATCTACCTGCTTCCATCATTCAGCATTCTTAAAAAGAGTACAGGCTTCTACTTCAGAAAGAGTCCAAAAGAGGATGTGCAAGGATTAGATCTTTCACTACGATTAGTTCGTGTTTCCACATAGCCTGAAATGCAAACTGCGATTATCTTGTGACGATGGCTTTTTTATTTGTTTAAAGATATAACAAAATTGTCATTTATTCCCTTGCGGGTTAGCGTGTATTGGAAGGAACTTACACATTTTAGATCGTTAGTAGATGCTCTTTGTAACTATTTTATCACCGTAATTGGAGTACTTCTTGCAGGATTACCAGTTCATAACTTGCTGACAACTAACAGTTTCCTAAATCATGTCCATATTAATGTGTGAGGGAATGTTTCATTTTGATTATTGCATCTGCACAGCCAACTCAGAAAGCGTGCAGTATAATTTGCGGATCTGGTAGAAATGAAGGAGCTGGTTTAGTAGCAACTTCACGAGATGGGGGCGGGGTTGTTTGGGTACTTTCTCTAAATTCTCGGAGCAATAAAAGGAGAACACATGCATGCAAACATCACGGAAAGCGAAATTTAAGCTTTAGTCTAAAACGAATCACGAACGGTTGGGTTCGGTGCGCGTTGCCGATTCAATAATATGTGAGGAACAGATTTCTGAACAGATTTTTGACGAAGCTTTCTAATTCCTATACAATAAGAAGTTTCTTTTTCTGCATCTCTGCTAATAGCAATTAGACTGTGTTTGTGACACTATTGTGCCATCAGAATTTGATGCAATTTTACATTGCTATAATTTGCAATAAATAACACTTTATTAACAGTATGAACAACAAAAGTGTTGCAAAAGGACAAATGAATCTCGTGCTTCCCACTGGTAAAATACTGAAAGGTGATCTTGGTTTCTTTTGAAGCGAATGCATGAAATGAACCATTGAGCGAACAAGCCGGCGTCTATAGCAGTGAAATGGCACCTAAGTTTCCATTGGCTGCACCTCCACTTTACTTGTACACCTAGATGAAACAGTTCTGGCGAAAATGAACACCTGGTGCCAAGATGGCGCGCCAGGTGTTGCGTAAGGGGAGAGGGCGTCGCCCCTATGCAACGTCACCCTGGAATTCGCCCTAGGAAGCTTTGACTCTTCTCGCGTTCCTGGTCAGCCCAAGGTCTCTTCAGCATTCTAAATTCGCCCCGGTTGTTGGACCGCTTAGTTGCATTAAATTAAAAATTATTCCTTTGAATTCAGAAGTCATAACTTGTGCTTAGGTATCCTCGGGTTTTTAGATCATTCACTTTTTGGTTGCTGGTGATCTCAAAATTATGGCTGGATTTACAAGCATTGCAGGAGCCAAAGAAGCACATGGTGTCTTTGCTTGCCTACAACTATTTACGGCAATGAGGGGAAAGCTACAGCGGCAAAGTGCGCACACGCGAGAGCAATTCTGAAGTCCCCCTCTTTATTTGACGTTAGCTTAAGCTGAAAAAGAAAACAAGAGTCAAAGAAAGGTTTCTTAATAAAAATTATGCAGAATACACCATTGTCTGATAAAATCTATTTATTTTGCGGCTCTGCCTTCTGCGTGACATACGTAAAATTGTCAAACCTAGAAGTTGCGTCTATCATGCGGCTTTTCAGAACAACCAATAACGCCGCTATACGCTGCCGGAAAACTTTGCGCGCTCACCTATGCAGAAGCTCTGTCGCAATATATTTCCTTTCATCTCCACGTAGAATTGTTCGCGACTATTATCAGCCCGTGACTTCTTATCCGTTGACGGCCGTTTTCTTCATGTGCTTCATATATTAATTCTCAGTGCCCGTTTCATTTCTATATTGCAACTTATGATGGAGCGTTGGAACTATGACAATATACTAAGTGAATAAAGAAATATGAAGGTTGGCTCCATATTCATCTGAAATGTTCGCCGACATTTGAGAATTTACCAGCACTTCCACACTGCTTCTATTGAACGTAGCAGTCACAGCCTGCTCCATCAGGGGCCATTTGCAGAAAGCAGCTTTACCCCGCGTGAACTTGCGTAAATTAGCTAAGTTAAAAACACGTACTTCAGTTCTGATTTCACGTCGTGCATGTCGAGCATACTTCTGGCAAGGTCATTAGCATGGGGACTGAATCACAACATCTTCTATTATTTGCTCAAAGGCAAATTCTCAATGACATGCTGTTTCTCTGTATGGCGGTGGCTGATTGTGGAGCTGTTCTCGTTCATTATATTGGACTGAACCCATACAAACACCAAGGATACCCATAGGTATAACTTATTTTTGTTAGCCAAAGAAGAGATCGGTCACTAACATCGATTGGGCTCTGACCACAACATAATACAATCAGATCTGTTTCGAAAGCACCTTGAGATGCGTCCGTGTAACAGCCTGGCTATCATCACAATGCCGATAGCACTACAAGTGATCATCGCCGTCCAGCCATATCCAACACTATTTTCGCGTGATTATGTAGGTGTCGACATATCAATGACGTTCCATAAAGCGAGCTATGTAGCCATTGTCTTGGACAGGTGGAACAAGCTGAGTGGTTTTCATTCTGCAGCAATGTGCAGCATTGCTGCAGCCCTACTCCTCGAGGTGAAAGCATGACGTTGGACACATTATAAGAAGCTTCATAGAAGTATTTATTTGACCGTAGAAATGAGGCATTGTTTATATTGTAAATTGAAACCCCATTCTCTGCTGCTTAGGAGACAGTTTTGTTTTCTTTCTTTGATTTTGTTTTACTAAAAAGTTTACCATTACGTATTTGCAAACTTAGCATGTGCATCGTTAGGCTTGTCTTCCTGAGCAGCCCAGCGAGTTCTGTAATTTGCATTATGTATAGTTTTTTTTTTTACCAAGCAACGGATCATTTTGGCGGATTGATATGGAGGCATAATACGAAAAAAAGAAAAGAAATAAAGAACACCTTCTACTGTGCTGCACCAAACAGCGCACTTGTTCTAGCACGCACATGTTTTTTTCGTAAATAACTATGCTTCCTTCCTACTGTGACATTAGCAGTAAGAAACTTGTTTGAGAAATGCCCGATCAATTTAGTATGGCTGCCGCTCTCTCCCTCATGTATATAAAATATGTATTGCTCAATGTGATAATTACCAAGTCATCTTCACGACAAAGGCTATATTGCACACAATACGGAGTGTAGCTGAATAGTCGGCGCCCGCGATATACAATGTCGTGATGATAACTGTCATGATGTGGATTGTGTTGCCACGATGAGGCGAAGAAGGAACGGCAGTGATGGTATGGATTGTGTGGCCGTGACGCGAGAAAGAGACACGCGTGGCCGCAAGTGCGAGAGCAGCGTGCGGCTCGAGCGAATCCAGCGTCGAACGACTCGGATCATAACTCACTGACCGGCGGTTTGATTCGCAACCTTCTGCAACTAGGCAACCTGCAGCCATGCGTACCTGGTGAGACCAATATCCTGCTCAGTGCTGGTGCTCACCCGGTGAGCGGCGGCCTGCTGTCGTAGCGGTGTGGTGCCGCATTTCATCTAAGGACCTGGCGGCCAGTCGTGTTCGCGGCCTGGGACCAAGGAGGCACCCACCTGCAGACTAGATGATTGGATGAGCCCGCAGCCTGCGGTCACAATGGCTGGCTAGCCACTGATCTATCGTTCAGTGGCCTGGTTTTCTGCCTGCCTGCTGTACGCTTCCACTGCTGCTGCTACGTCACCGTCTCGTACAAGCCACCTCTGGAGTTGCGGTACTTCTGACTGCCTTGCGAAGCGGCCACGATGACAACGCACCGATGTGGAGGACGGTCTATGTGTGCTTGGGCACTTTATTAATTCTAGGAGCTTCTAGCTATTGCGATTGGCATTGTTCTCCTGCTTGCAGAGCATGTAAACTATCATGTATGCGGAGTCTGTGTTTTCCTTGCAAAGCACCTGACTGCCATGTCAATTTTTAATTAAGCTGAGCCTACATTATCTATCTTATCACGAACTGGCGCGCTTGCGACGATTGATTGAAGAATGATAATTCATCTTCCAATGAACTGAAATGCAATGATCACGCATAGTAACATCGACACAGTCACACTAGCATCCGCCTTCACTTACGCAGCTAAAATGTTCCCGCAACGTCTAGGCAATATTCACGATGCTGTCATTTTAGTTTCCTATTATCACACGCGTAACCAGATTTAGATCACAGGTAGATATGGAAGAACTCATTAGTAGTCCTTCACTGCCCTTCCCACCTCATAAAATACTCTATGTGTGTCAATCTACCTGACGTGTGCGCACTAGCGTGTGCTTTTGAGTATTTGAGGAAGGAATGTGAAGAGGAATTTAAGAAAAAATTAAGGGGTACAATAAAGCATACATTCGCTGAGAGCGCTCACCAGGCCAGCTGCCTTTAACATGTTATTGCGAATATGAAAGGATCACAAGATGTACACTATGTTTATGATGGTTATTGGAACTTGGCCACACATTTATTTCTTCACATGCTTTACACAAATTTGTTATAGGCATACGCTGCAGCTGCATAATTCTGAAGCACGGTAGCTATTGCGCTGGACAAGTGCTTCTTTAAAATATTCCGAGCATGCTATAGGGATGCACTGAAAAAAGCCTACATAGCTGAAAACAAAAATCGAGATGAGATCGCAGAGGACATGAAAGACCAAGAAGCTAGACAATGAAGCTAATTTGGGCATAGTTTTACTTGGACTGCCTCAATGCGCAAGTTATTTCTCAAATACAAAGCGAAACCGACACTGTGGTAATGTTTTTACGGTAAAATTGAGTTCTAAGACAGCAAAGCGAAATAGTTATAAAAAAAGTCGCAGTTTCACCCGAAAGGCGAAGCATCTAATGCAAAAGCTAATTTGTGGACAGCTATACGAAGTAAGGATATTAGCTTTATAGACCATCTAAAGGTGGAAACATTCGTTTAATATTTAAACAAGCATGGTGTCAGCGCGCACAAGCAGGTATGAACACATCAGACTCGATGAGCGGGAACAGTCGCTGTCAAAACACTGGTGTCAGCAGCAGCCAGCGAAGTGACAGTGCGGTCCATCGCTATGACGGAAGAGCAGTGAGAACACAGTGCGCACTGATATGAGCCGTCTGCAGAACCCTTTTTATTATACGGCGCGAGCAACGCCGCGCAGCCGTCCAAGCTACGAACTTGGCGGAGTCGAAACCGCCTCACCTCCCTCAGGGCAACTTTCCCGCTTTCTGCCATATATGGCGCGCGAGAGCCATACAGGAAGACGTTTAACAAGAGCGGACACTTCGTAGAGCCCAACGGCCTAATGGACTGTAGCGCACCAAGTGGATGGGGTGAAACCCTTCTGGTTTCGCTTTTGGGCGCGCGATTTTTGAACGCTAGCAGGAACGTGTTACGCCGTCTGCTCTACTCGACGCCTTTCTTGCTTCTGTTTGCTTCTGCTGCTCAACCGCGCGTGGTCTTGGTGGGGAATCGTTTTACTTTTAGGTACAAATTATTGCAAACGATCTTAACAAGCCTGCATCGAATATGTGCCTCAAGCAATTTCATAAGAAAGATGCTACACATCATGTGAAACCAGAAAATGTGTATTTTACGGTACATAAATTCCTTTTGTGACTTTTTTTGCCTTCATCCAACTTCGTGGCGCCAGGTAAACAGCAGCTGTAGTTCACGTACGAAGCTCCGCCGGACGGAATCATCTGAAGAAAGTAAATGACAAGCATGTCTGATATTGGAATTATTACCTTATAGGAATAATGCTTCTAGCGGTGAAACGTGCCAAAGTAGTGGATGGGCGTCATTACAAAAAAAAAAAAAAACACAATTCCCTTTTGCATACCTTGCGTAGAATATACACGATTCAACCCCAAAAACACCTGACATTTCACGAAAACATCCGATTTCCAAGCATTCCTCCATTCCCGGGCGTTATTTCCCGCGCTTAAAGGGAAAATATACACGGGCTACAAGGCGTTTTGAATATAACTCGGCTTCAAACGAAGTGATAGTGTGCCAGGTGTACACAGCTGGGGTCAAAACAGAGGCTCTCTACCAAACCATAACAGACGCTCGTCAGACGCTCGCGGAATTTCTTCTACTGGTACTCAAGACAAACGCTTGGGTGCAAAGCCTTTCAGTCGTTCAGAAGAAAGAATGTTCGAGCCCCTGATTTTCGAGCGCATCGGAGTTATCTTTTGCGCATTTTGCCAGTGGAAGCAACACACTTTCGTGTTATCACTCTTGACAATCAGATAGACGAGCTTGAGTACCGAATGAAGATATATATTGTTGAGGGGCTGCAAGAAGCGTCAGAAACTTGTGCGACTAAGATTCAGTAAATGCCGGACTTGTACCACGGCTGAGCTGATTTTCGTTTTATCACGAAGCGTGCAGCGAGTGTGCCTCAGAATTATCCCAAAATGTAATGAAATGATTTACAATCATGCTGGGGTTCAGATAAAGCGTCAGGAACTTGTCGCATTAATGTTCTGTACACGTTAAACTAAGTGCGTCACAGGGCCTAACTACTTTTCGCTAATGCGCCAAACACCAGGCGCGCTGACAGGACTCAAAAAATACCGAACGTGGTTGCATTAATGTGGGACTCGTATAATTCATCACGAACAACTCCCAGTACGAGTCATTAACTAAAATTACCTGCGCCAGTGGGGCTCAGCCGTTTTTCGCTAACGGCGTCACAAGTCCAGGCTCCGTGGCATAAGACTAACTGCTTGAATTGCGTCGCAGACTGCCAAACAAAATTGCTTACCTTGCCCTGGTCCAATAGCAAAGTAGTGCCGTGTCAAGGTGCCGAAGAAACGCAAGAATACGTCGGGAGCCCAAGGAACCAGTCTAAATTAAAAAAAGACAGGCAAAGGGGTTAACGAACAGGCTAACGCTCATTTGCACAACCAACCTCACTCGTTTCGGCGCGGTCTCTGACGTATGGCGCATGCAGCTGGCGCGCCATTGGCCTATCGCTAGGTAACTCAAATATGTCGCGAAGAAGTACTTAATTTATACGCACATATTTTTTTGTTTTGCGTGCAAAGAGTAAAAACTGTAAAGTAATGTATGTTTACTTTATACAGATTGCTTTTTTTTCGATGCTCGCCGCAGCAAACGGTCGACATTATTGCTAGCGTGGCGTATTTCCTGTTGGCAGTTTTCGCCGAGTGTCCGTATCCACTCTTGTTGAATTTCTCCCTCTATGCTTTCCCGGCTTCGAAATGCACCCAAGCTCCCCCACAACGGCTCCACTATGTTTATCAGTGCGTCGGCAACGTTTTCCCATGATGCCTTAACCATCACATAGCGCGAAGCTCTGTATTTAGCTGCCGCTGTTAGTAAAGCCATGTATCCATGGCTGTTTGCTTGGGGGCACTTGATTAGCGGCTTGCGAGCATGCAACTATTCATATTTTGCACGTTTCGCGCGCTTTTACTTATTCTCGGAAAAACAACGTCCCAAAGCTCAGCACGAAATAAATGCTTCATTCGGAGGTTATTTCAGGTACCCTACAACTTTGTAATTGATATGTTTGCAATTCAAGCAATAATTTGGAAGTTCACCAATGAAAAGCAATTGATTACCTAATAAAAACATTTTGCTAAAATGTGCTACAAGTACACATGACTACGGCTCCCATTTTTCTGCATAAGCCTCGGGACCCACCTTCTTTCCATGGATCACCGACTGAAGACCCAGAATCCTGGCTAGAGACCTTAGAACGAATCCCGTCTTTCAACAACTGGGACTCAGTAGACAAGTGGCGGCATGTATATTTCACCTTAGACGACACCACCAGAACGTGGTTCGAAAACCTAGAGTCGACCCTGACAATGTGGGACTTATTCCGTAGTGGCTGCCGGCGGACATTTACAAGCATGGTGCGCAAGGAAAGGGCCGAAGCTATGCTACCATCCCGAGCACAATTTCCCAAAGAAACCATCGCGATATTTACTGAGGAGATTACGTGGCTGTTCTGCCATGCTGACCCGGTTGTGCTTGAGGAAAAGCAAAAAAGCAAAATTGGTTCCTTATGCGCGGGAAAAAACAGGAGCTCTTCGCTACATTGACAGGGAACACGCCCAGAAATGTTGTTGAATTAGTTTCCGAAGCAAGAACCATTCACAAGACGCTCTATATGCGGACAAGGCAGTATAATCGCTCAAACTACACCTATGTTTAATTACTCGGCAGAGAAGACATGCGAGAGACCACCAGAGGGGTCTTTCGCGAGGAATTGCAGGAGCTCTTCCCCAGATCGCAGCCTCAAGTGGCCTCAATCACCGACACCGTCAAGGAGGAAGTTCAGCGATCACTTGAGTTTGCTGATGTGCAAACGTCATCGCCACAGCCCCAGCCGGGAATGATGACCTATGGCGCCATCACCCGCCATCAAGGTCCACCTGCGGGATCGCGCAAGGACCCTGTAACGCCTGAATTCCGTTGTACACCACCACCGCAGCCAGCACCCATACCCTTCACTCAGCGTAAATACACAAGGAAGATGGACATTTGGCGAACCCCCTACCAGCGCCCGCTCCGCTATTGCTGTCAAGAAGCCTGCTACGTGTACCGTCGATGCCCATACCACGACGCGTTCACAGCTTGGGGAGCGCCCACGTTACTACCAAGAACAGCAAGGTACAGCAGATAACAACATGATATATTTCTTGAACATGAGCGTGCGTGCGGCAAGATGACTCGTTCACCTCCGTAACGGGTGCGCAGATATCCCCCCCACAAATTAGGAACGAGATTCACCACATTCCGAAGGGAACAACAATTGCATCCTTGAAGGAGTTTTCTGAAACGACAGAATCGGGCAGTGGCTGTTCTGACCACTCGCGACGTTCTCGAAGTGATTACCGTGAATCCGAACCTTTCATACTTGAAAAGCAACAATTACACAGCCTGATGCATTATTTTGCTGAGTCTTTCTCTAGTTGTTCAAAAGTGCAGCGCACGACTATTGCACAGTGCAGGATTGTATTAGAGGAGACAGCCAAGCCGGTACTCCAGCTTCGGTAACTAGTCTCGCCAAGGGAAAGAGCGATTATCAAGAACCAAATACGTGAAATGCTCAAAAATTATGTCATCCAGCCTTCGGATAGTCCCTGGGCATCTCCCATAGTGCTTGATAAGAAGAAAGACAACATACTGTGGTTCTGTGTAATCTACCGTAGATTGAACAGTGTGTCTAAACAGGATATGCACCCACTACCACGCATCGATGACACGTTAGATCGCCTAAGGTGCGCAAAATTTTTCTCATTCCTCGGTCTGAAAAGCGGATATTGGCAGATTGAAGTCGAAGAGCGAGACATCGACAAGACGGCATTTGTCACCCCGGACACTCTGAATTTAAAGCTCTTCAAATTTGTCGCCAGCAGCGTTTCAGCTCATGATGTTTAACGTACTTTCCGGCTGAAAAGGGCGATTTTCCCTTGTACACCTGGATGATATGGTCATCTTTACCGCAACGTTCGACCAACACATAGATCGACTGTTGTTAGTGTTGGAGGCAATGCGTTTGGCGAACTTAACTATTCAACCGGACTAGTGTCGGTTCGTATTTGAAGAACTTCGATCCTTGGACATGTGATCAGCACTAAAGGAGTTCGTCCAGATCCCCAAAACACTGATGCGGCCGCAAAGTTCTCGATGCCCACAAACAAAAAATCAGTAGAACACATCTTGTGTCTATGCGCTTGCTCTAGACGATTAGTCCAATATTTTTCAAATATTGCAGAGCCTCTAACAAAACACACAAGAGAAGCTGTATCCTTCATGTGTCAAAGCGGGCAACAGAGTTCATTTATTGACTTAAGGAAACACCTGCAAGCACCTCCAATCTTTGCTCATTTTGACGAGACAGCTGACATAGAAATACACACGGACGCAAGTAATTTCGGTCACGTTGCCATCCTCGTCCAGGGGCAAAATGGCGAAAAAAAGGTTATAGCATACGTTAGCCGGACCTTATCGAAAGCGGAGGCCACCTATTCAGCAACAGAGAAAGAGTGCCTTGCTGTGATCGTGGCCATAAGTAAATTTCGGCCATTTTTATATGACAGACCATTCAAAGGAGCCAGCGATGACCATTCGCTTTGCTGGCTGGTGAACCTCAAGGATCCAACTGGAAGCTCAGCAAGTTGGAGCGTCCGATACAAGAGTATAACCTTGCGGTGGTATACACATCAGGAAGAAAGCACACCATTGCTGACTGCTTGTCACGCGAACAAGTGGACGCAGCACTAACAGAGGACGACTTTGCGTACCTAGGCATTGTCAAAACAACAGAAATCGCGAACGTTGACACGGTGACGAAAATTTATTACAACTTATTAAACACCACAAAGTATTGAACATCCAAATACCCTGTATTTTTCCGGAGGGCTCTCAGCGTCCTAGAAGAAATGTCCTATACAAGGGGAACTTCAGACCAAAACGCGAAAACCTTTTCTTGCAGTGCCCCCAACTATGCACCAACAAATTTTACAAGCATGTCACGATGAACCCACATCAGGAAATTTGGGCGTGAGCCGAACATACACAAGAATTAATTTAAATAATTATTCGTCCAAATTAAAACTTGAGCGCAACATTATGTGAAGAGTTCCCGCGGATGTGAATGACGAAAATCACCGTCTGTGAAACCGGCAAGCCTTCTACAGCTTACACATCCGCCGAATGCACGATTTCAACAAGTTGAAATGGACCTTCTTTGACCGTTTCCTACATCCTAACTTGGGAAAAAGGGGATCCTGGTGTATGCAGATTATTTAACGAGATATGCTGAAGCAGACTCCCTGTATCGAGGAAGCGTCGCTGAAGTTGCCAAGTTCTTTGTAAAGAACATGATCCTCCGGCATGGCGCTGCAACAGTCTTTATTACTTATCGCGGAATAGCTCTTACAGCGCAATTTATGCAATCATTGATGAGGATCACTCATACTGACCATAAAAAAACTACCGCCAATCATCCTCAAAGCAATGGTCTAACCGAACGCCTGACTAGAACTGAACACACATGCTCTCGATGTGTGTCGACGTTAAGCGTAAGATGTGGGATGAAACTTTACCCTATGTCACCTTTGCTTATAAGGCGGCCGTACAAGAGACAATCAGGGTGACACCATTCCAGCTTGTATACGGCCGTGCAGTTACCGCAACAATGGATGCTATGCTGCCGACAGATGACGATGATTGCCCTCCAGATTTGAATGAGTTCCTATAAGGGGCCGAGGAAGCCCGCCAGTTGACAAGATACCGAGTATGTCGCCTACAACGCATAGACGCTACGCAGTACTAACCAGCGACACCGCGAAGTGCTATATAAAACGGGAGACCAACTATTGATGTGGACCTAAGTCCGACGTCATGGGATGTCCGAAAAACTTCGTCGATATTTTGGTCCATATGAAGTAGTTCACCGACTTAGTGACCTCACATATCAAGTCAAGTCTGCTGGACACGAGCGATCAAGGCAACGCAACCCCACGGAGCGCATACGTGTTGTGTGGATGAAACCTTATTATGACAGATAAATACAACAGCAAGGCGTCTGTGATGCAAATGATCTAATCTGCAGCACGTACACTGTACGTTCTTTTTTTACGCATCGGGCCAATGCGTATTAGGAGAGGGGATAGTACCACGTAGCCTGCACTTCAAGTACCACACAGATCGATTTGAGATCCGCAAGCGTTGCAACAAAGCGAAACATCACCAATCTATATCAAGACACGCGGAATGCGCCCACTGACTTGCCTGCATGAGCCCGAGCTGTCGCCGAGGAGCTGCCCCACCAATAGGAAATGACCACGTGTGGTTTCACCAAGAGCGGCGTTCGAAGCGCGTGGCTCGGGCAAAGGAAGTTTTTTGGTGTGCCTTCGCTGCACAGGCGATACAGTCAAATTAGGTGAAGCTCCGATTACACCATGTATATTTTTGGAGCAAAGCCTGCAGCGTGCGCTTGAGTGTTTACTTCGGTGGTAATTTCAAAAAAATTGTTTTAATGTACCATGTTGGCTGACTTATAGTGTGCGTTAGCCACTGCGCCCAGAAGCCAGTGTGGCAGTGGGTTATGGAAGTGCTTTTTATTTTCAATAGAAGGCTGGAAAGGAGGATGGGGGTGGTAGCACAGAAAGCCGAGGGGGATGCTTCGTACCGTTGTCGAGCATTCAGAGTAAGAGCTTCCTACTAAATGAACCGTTGGGCTTGTCTAGCCGCCAACATGCGCTAATGCGGCGGTGGAGCTGCCCGGACCTCCCCACCCCTCGCCAATCCCTCGAACAGAGCTCCCTAGAACAGAGTGAACGTGGGTTTTCTTTGAGCTAATCGTCACGTCGGGGCTCGAGTTGGCGCCACCGTGGCCGCGGTTACGTGAGCTCTCCTGCTTCGGTTGGCTTCCCGAACCAATGCCTTCAAAAGTTTATTCTCTGTCTCTCTGTATAAAGGGAGAGGGCGCATATTTCATTGCAAAGGACCATGTGCTGCACTGACCTGCACACCTTCGTGGTAAGAGTCTCGGGCAAAGTCGTGCGTGTGTCTACAGAACAGACCTGCAAAATGGTTACGGGGAGATGGGGCAGGTGAGAGGACGCACGAGGTGGTATGCTAAAGCTTCCAGTGAACACAGCCATCGTGCCAGCGTCGATACGCATCGCCATTTCGTGAAGTGCTTTTTCGAATATGATTCCGAGTCGCCCATTGCGAAAGGAGCAAAGACAAAGAAGTGAACTTTGTGGAGAAAACAGGCAGCCGCGGCGAAGGCACCGCCAAGGTTAAAAATTCATTTTAGGTCTGTCGGCAAAGGGGCCACGGCTTTCATCAAACTGATGACACGTAGTGGCAGGTGAATTTCCCTAGTAGCCAGCTTGACGATGAGGGCAGAAGAGCAAAATTTGTATGGATTCCCCACATTTGTAGCCCATTGGTCGATGATCAATGGTGCGTCATTTATTGGTCCTGTCAAGCTGCTGGGGTCACCGAAGAGGGTTTCGTTGGAGATAGGTGGGCTATGGCAGTGGTGTTGCGTTGGTATTGCAGAGAGTGGACAATGGACAGTATCAGCATAGTTATATGCACTTGGCTTAACACATGGTTCGCGAGGTGCGGAGGTTTGTCCAAATTGGACAACTATTTCAGGAACGGACGCGGCTGGGAACTCCTTCGGCGTCGCTATTTGTTTTGCAATTGAAATGTCATCGCCCATAATGTGCGTTATTAGGTGGCACAGATAATTTTCGTTGGTGGCTGCCAGTACTCTGGTTCCTGTAGATGCCCCGTGACAGTGCCGACCATATTTCCGGTGAAGTGGCTGCAGCGTCCGTTTGATTGCTGCGGGCTGCCTAATAAATTCCTCCACTGTTGTCGGTGGACAGCGAAGAACTGTTCCTTGACGCCACGCGTGAGATGACTCAGTTTCTCTGGCTCGGTGATGGGATCTGCGCGGTGAAACAAACATGCCGTGTCTGCGGCAATCATTGCGACACCCTAATATAGCATATGCATACACGACTAATGGAGAGCATTATTTAATCCATTCGTATGTCCTAAGGTCTCAAGTAACCGACGGCAAAACTCGACCCAGTGTGGCAAGCTTCCCTCGCAGTTGCCGAACCATCTTCTTGCGTTCCTTTCAAAGGTAAAGTACACATTCAATGGCTTCTGGTTGAGATGCCAGCGATTGCAATCGGCCATCCATTCATACTGTTCCAGCCAGTCTTCAGCATCTTCAAGCGCGCCACCGTGTAAGCTGGCGGGGATTCCAAGGTTTATAACAACCACCTGTGTGAGGCTTGCCAACGCCATTTCTTGAGCAGAAGTGGACGTTGACAGGACTGCTCCCTGCAGGATAGTGAATTCTGGGATCCCACCAAGCAGGCGGGGGCTTGCGCAGTGTACAGGCGTCTCAATGCGGGGATGTCTCACTGGTCTGTCTGTAGGGCTGCTCTAAGAAGTCCTAATAATCAGGCCATGAGTGAAGCACCCCACACCTCGACCCAGGTGCACCAGAGAACGGGAGCATTTTTGGGAAAGCGCGTCCTGTCGCACTCTGTCGGAACACTCAAGAATAAGGAACGCAGTTTTCGATTGAGCCTGCGCGCACTCTCGAGCAAATCGCCTTTGTCGGCACCATCGTGGCTGATGCAAGTTGAATAAGACATACTGGGCTTAAGCAACGTACGTCGTACTTTATATATATATATATATATATATATATATATATATATATATATATATATGTATGTATATGTATGTATACGTAGCCTGCATTCAAGTACCACGAAGATTGCTTTGGACACCGCCAGCGTCCATCAAGACACGCGGAGGGCACCTGCGTGCCAGCCTGCGTGCGCACAAGTTCGCACCGAGGGGCTGCCCCACCAATGGGAAGCGACCGTGCGTGGTTTCACAAAGAGATGCCGCAAGCGGCGTTCGGGGACAGTGACTTGGCAGAGAACGTGTTTTTGTCTGCCTTCGCTCCACAGGCAACCTAGTGATCTTCTTTAACTCTGGGCACAAGCTCGCCCCGTAACAAATGCTTTACTTTTACAAACCTGTGTTGCCTAAAGTCGCTACATTTTTGGTGGAGGCCCGATGTGTGATTCTGAGCCTCACAGACTGAAGAGAGCGTAGTCCTGACCTTCGGTGATTGGAACCCGTGGCACTGACGCCAGTGCACCGACGAACTAGCCGTCGTCTTCGCGGGGATTCACCAGAAGTCGGTCTTCTTCACTTTGTGGTAAGGGAGCTAACTGAGAAAGCGACCATGACTAGCCAAGTTCCACCTGCATCGCTTATTGTGAGCCATCCGATCACACCAAAAGCCTTCCATGGTGACTCGTTCAAAGACGCTGAGGACTGGTTAGAACATTTCGAGAGATTGGGAAGGTTTAACAAATGGAGTGAAGAACGCCAGTTGCGAACTGTGTACTTTGCTTGAGAAGACACGGCACGAACATGGTGCGAAAACCACAAGATTTCTCTGTCGTCTTGGGAAGAGTTTCGGCGGCAGCTGCTGGCTGCATATGGTAACAACGATCGCAGGGAGAAGGCCGAAACTGCTTTTCTGGCACGGAATCAGCGCACGAATGAAAGCGTGGCCATGTACTTAGACGACATGTCCTGCCTTTTTTAGCACGCTGACCCTAACATGAGCGAACAAAAAAAAGGTGCGCCTCTTACGCAAGGAGTAGAGCAAGAGCTTTTGGCAGGTTTCTTTAGCAATCAGCCATGAACCATTGTCTAGTTTCGATCAGAAGCAAGAACGATGGAAATTTATTAATTTTTATTTATTTATTTATATATTTATTTATTTATTTATTTATTTATTTATTTATTTATTTATTTATTTATTTATACATACATACTGCAGCCACTTAGGGCTATGGCAGGAGTGGGTGTATGTGCGAGGAAAACTGATTATGATATGTAGAAATAAGAACATGGAAATATAAAAATGTGAAGGAACTATACATCAGCAATAGCATTTGAAAATTCAGAAATGGGGTAACAAACAAACTTTGGCAGGTAACAAACTCCACTGTTCAATCACGCTGGGGAAAAACTGTATTCGAAAGCGTTAGTGCGTGGACAGAGTGGTCTGATATTAGAGGCATGATAAGCTCTAGTTGAATTCGGGCAAGCAGGCATCAAAAGGGAGTGATCTGATAGGTGAGAAAGAGAGTTCTTATAAGAAAAGAAAACCTTCAAAAATTCTATGTGCCACCGTTTAGAAAAAAAAACTGGAGGTCTAATTCCGCAAGAGCAGCTGACGGTGAAAAGTCTCGGTTGAAGCGACGGTAAACAAAAGGAATAGCCGTTCTCTGGACCGACTCAATACAATTAATTTCATATTGTTTATGTGGCTTCCATACGCAGGAAGCATATTCTAAAATTGGGCGAATCAGTGTTTTGTATGCTACTAATTTAGTGTCCCTCGAGCAGCAGACAACGTCCGGCGGATGTAACTAAGTTTTTTTAACGCTTTACAACAACTGTAATCTATATGTTTAGGCAAAGACAAGGTGGGTGTAAAAATGACGCCTAAATATTTGTATTGAAAAACTCGTGTTAGTGGTACATCGTTGCATATATAATCAAAACATACGGGCATGTGTCTGTTAGTAAAAGACAATATAAGAGTTTTATCAAAATTTACACTCATTTTCCAAGAAGCACACCAGTCACGAAATGAAACAAAGGCATCTTTAAGGCGCTGATGATCAGCGAGTTAGTCAACTGGGCTGTACATAACACAATCATCGGCATAGAGGCGTATTTTTGAAGTAACATGGTCTTGAAGGTCGTTAATAAACAATAAGAATAGTAGAGGGCCAAGTACGGATCCCTGTGGGACTCCCGAGTTGACGTCGACTACAGACGAATCCGCAGAATCATAGCATACGCATTGGGAACGCAAAGAAACGAAACTGGAAATCGAAGACACTAAGTGAGGGTTATTTAGTATATTATAGAGTTTTAAAAGCAATTTAGAGTGTAGTACTGCTTCGAATGCTTTGCTAAAGTGAATGAAAATGGTGTCAACTTGATTACCTAAATCGATATAATGGGAAAGGTCATGAATGAACTCCGTAAGTTGGGTTACAGTACTAAAACCGCGCCCGAAGCCGTGCTGAAAGCTGTTCAATAGGTTATTATTTTCAAGGAACAGTATTATAAGCTTATAGATTATGTGTTCTAGTATTTTACATGAGGTTGCAGTTAATGAAATAGGCCTATAGTTAGATAAAAGCTGCCTGTCACCAGATTTATATAAAGGCACTACTTTAGCTCTTGTCCAGGAAGAAGGCACAACGCCACCTTTAGGGGACTTCTGACATATAATGAACAGATATTTAGATGTTTATAGCGAGAATCGTGCTAAAAAGGAATTCGTAATTCCATCAAGGCCGGCTGGTTTTTAGTAACTAAGTTTAGTATGAGATTCAAAACACGTTTTAGGCTAATGTTATCAGCAATTGCATATGAATCGTAAGTTGTAAATGTTGAACGGCTGGAAACATCCGAGCTGAATACTGACTGAAAATATGTATTAAACGCTTCTGAAATTTCTAATGGATCGCTCACAGCACTGTTGTTGATTTTAAAAGATGTGGAAGAAGAAAATCCAGGAGATATGAAAGACCAGAATCTATGGGGGTAAGACTTGAGCAGTTTCGGCAACTAAGCATTACGGGAGAAATTTTTGGCTGAGGTGGTTTTTTTCTGGAGGTAATTTTTTACCTGAGCGTATAAAGCGCATGCCTGAGGATTGTTCGAGCGTTTAGTGCGAAGTCTACCAGCACGTCGCAATAAGTGCAGCAGTTCTCGTTTCATCCAGGGAAGGTTATTGTTTTTTTTCTTAGTTTTCAAAGGAACGAATCGATATATATATACATGATTTTACGATGCTTTCAATACGTCACGAGCGCATTAACGTCACTAGATAGTCCAAGTGCCAAAAGTGCGCCGAAATTATTGGATAGTTCCTCTATGATACGGACGTCATCAGCTCTGAAAAAGTCTCAAAACGTGGACAGCGTAAAGCTCTGGTTATGGATCGGCCGGTTTACAGAAAGAAATCAGCATTTAGATCCGAGATACCATCAATTATTTCGTACTTGTAACCCGTCTTGGCAAAAAATCAGTGCTGAGAAAAATCAAATCCAATACTGCGTCACCACGGGTGGGACAGTGAAAGATCTGCTTTGAGCCAAGTGATAACAAGAATTCAACAAATTTCCTAATATGTGAATTACCATGATCAAAAAATGAGAGAGACGTCCAGTCGATTCCGGGGGCATTAATATCACCTAGTTAGATGAAATTTGAAGAAGCTAAATTCTCTTGCAGTAAAAGTTGGTCAAGGTTGTCAAGAGCTTGCAACGAACTATTAGGGGGACGTTAGAAAATGCATATGTTTAAGAATTGTTTACCGTAGTAAAGCCTACAGCAGACTGATTTTGTGTCTAGTGAAGAGGACTTTGAATATGAAATCCGAGCGAAAAAGCAATGCAACACCACAACCTCTTTGATTATGACGATCATTTCGCACGGTAACCTAACCTGCCGGTCTGAACTCCAAGTCATGAATACCCTCATGTAACCAAGTTTCGGTGATACCAATAATGTCAGGTGGATAGGACAAAACAAGGGCAAGAAAAAGGGGAAATTTATTAGCTATACTTCTAGCGTTGATGTTCATAATGGTAAGATCTCTTTGGGTTGTAGAAGAAAGTCAGCCTGTTGCTGACTGTTACGCGGGACTTGCTGTCTTAGAAACGTTGCGACGATTAAATATTTTTACAAGAGAGTTGGTGGAGTCGCACCAGTTATACCGAATGTTGTCAATGAAAATATGGGCAAACCTAATCTTAACAGAAGACCCATTGCTGTGATGCTGACAGGATGCCTCCCATAGTGTCTTCCGAATTCCACGAACTCTGGGACAAAAGTCATCAGAAAGCCTAAGTCCGGAATCCGTAAGCTTAAAATCATTCTTCATCAAAATAAGGTTGTCATTAAAATGAAGCATCTTAAAAATTACCGGGTGTCGATGGTTTTCACGAGCTCTTCGAAAACGATGCAGGCGTTCGATGCGATAATATTGAATGCCAAAACTGTTGAAATAATTCAGATATATTGGAAAGAAGTGAACCGTGAGTTTCATCAACAGTTCCTAATAAGCCGTGCAAAATAATGTTGTTCCACTTAGACAGATTTTCTAGACCCTCATTCTTTCCAGTCAACTCAGTGACTGTACGCTTCAGTGCACCTATTTCGTTATGTAACTGAACATTTTCAGGCCGTGAAGCAGTGGTGGTCAATGCCTTTTCAACAGCAGAAATGCGCGATTCAAGTGGCTCGAAGCGCATACCAACAGAACTCTTTAACTCTGCAATGTCGAGAGCCATGTCCTTATTGTTAGTCAATATTTCAGTCAAAAGTTGTACAAGCACAGGATTATCGGAGTTCGACAATGCTTCCTCAACCACCAGCTCTCCAGTAGGATTAGAAGCCCTCGGTGAATTAGCAGAGCGGCTTGAATGACCCAAAGAAGCGCGACCGTTTTTAGTAGATTTAGTCGACCGGGTTCCCGTAATGGGTCCAGGGTTAAGCTCAATATCACCACTCAAGAGAAGGCGGTTGAGGGCCGTAAACATAACAGAGCATACATCATGAAAAAAAAAGTGGCTGTGGTCCGCACAGAAACAGCAAAAAATGATCGCCGGACTCTAAACAATGAGCATTTTTGCGGTAACATACCTGTATAAGCAAGAAACAGCATTTAAGCGGCATTCCGTAGCTGTTGCCAAGCTGCCCACTGATGAGGGGAACCACACACAGGGCTTTTAAACCCCTGCCTGACTTTGTCGCTGAGCTGGGAGGGTTCCTGATTGGTTCGTCAGGAATGACAGCGTTGAGGGCGGTGTCTAGCGGCAGAGATGAGCGGATTGATGGCCCGTACCTATGACACACGTGGGCGATAGTGCAGACCTGCGCAGCTTCCTCGATCTCAGCGACGTGCAATTGCACTGGGGTTGGTGCAGTCAGCCACGTGAAGGCAGCAGCAGGGATGATGGTTCCGAAAAAAAGAATGGCAAACCGCATAAGCAAGAAACAGCATTTAGGCGGCATTCCATAGTTTTTGCCAAGGTGCCCACCTGCTGCTGAACTGATGTCTCAGCCGTGAGCCCGGCAATACAACCGCGACCTAATCTGCGCATCCGCAGATGTCTTATTTGAGTGGCCTGAGAAAAATCCTCACACAGTGCTGGAACTCGTCAGGTCTGTAGAAAAGGAAGAGCCACGCAAGATGCAGTCTCGCGAAGCCCTTTGTGAGAAGGTCCTCGTGAGCAGCTCCTCGAATCGGTGCCAACGTACTCTGACATGCTCAGGCGACCTGCCATTTACACTGCACCAATAGTTCATAGTGCCTCCATCGCTCACAGCGCGCCCATCGCGAGGTCAAGTAACTACGTGCCTATAGTCCGGAATGTGGCTGTAACATGGCCTGGGAAAAGTGACGTGTGGCGTGATGCCGACCGCAGGCCCATGTTTTCACCGCAGAGAGGCAGGTTATCTGCACCAATTTTGCACGTACCATCAAGTCATACAGGAGCATGTGTGTGGCATGAGGACTCGTTCACCTACGCAACGGGTGCGCAGATATCCTCCTCACGAGTTTTGGGAACGAGTTTCAGCACATCACGAAGGGTACACCTATCGCTTTATTCAATGAGTTTTCTGAAACGACAGTATTCGGCAGCCTAGCGCAAGCATCAGCAGCTGTACTAACGATGCCCGATGACCTCGAAGTGACTACCGTTAATCCGAACCTTTCAGTGCGTCAAAAGCAAGTTAAACAACCTGATACAGGATTTTACTGAGTGTTTCTATAGATCTTCAATAGTTCGGAGCAGACTATTGCAAAGCACAGGATAATAATAGAGGAGACAGCCAGGCCGGTACGCCAGCATCCCCATTGAGTCTCGCCGAAGCAAAGAGATATCAAGAACCAAGTAAGCGAAATTGTCGAAGACGATGTCATCCAGCCTTCCAATAGTCCGTGGGCATCTCCTGTAGTGTTGTTAAGAAAAAAAGACAACATATTGCGGTTCTGTGTAATCTACCATAGACTGAACAGTGCGACTAAACTGGATGTATGCCCCCTCCCACGCATCGATGACGCGTTAGATCTGATAAGACAAAATTTTTCTCCATTCTCGATATAAAACGCGGATATTGGAATATAAAGTGGATGAGCGAGCCAGCGTGAAGTCAACATTTGTCACCCCGGATGAATTCTATGAATTTAAAGCTCTCCCATATTGTCTCTGTTTTGCGCCGGCAACGTTTGAGTGCCTGATGGATACTGTACTTTCCTATTTAAAATGGTAATCTTGCCTAGTATATCTAGATGATCTGCTCGTCTTTTCCGCAGCGTTCGAGCAACACTTCGAGCTACTGCGGTTAGTGTTCGGGGCAATCCGTTTGGTGAACCTAACAATTAGATTGGATAAAAATCAGTTTGCAGTTAAAGAACTTGAACTGAATTGAAGGTGTTCGTCCAGATCCCCAAAAGACAGCGGCCGTCAAAATGTTCTCGACGCCCACAAAAAAAAAATTAGTATGAAGCTTTTTGGGTCAATGCGGTTACTATAACCATTCGTAAAATTTCTCATAATTTCCAGGGTTTCTAACAAAACTTACAAGAAAAGCTGTACACTTCGTGTGGCAAAGCGGGCAAGACAGCGCGCTTAATGAGTCAAGGAAATGCCTGCAAGCGCCTCCAATGCTTGCTCATATGGGAGAGACAGCTGGGTCAGAAATACACAAGGACGCTAGTAATTTCGGTTTCGGTGCCATCCTCGTCCAGTAACAAACCGGCGAAGAAAAGGTTATAGCCTACGTTAGCCGCACCTTATCAAAAGCAGAGGTCAACTATTCAGCAATAGCGAAAGAATGTTTCGCTGTCATCTGGGCCGTAAGTAAATTTCGGCCGTTTTTATATGGCAGACCCTTCAAATAGGTCAGCGATCACTATTCGCTTTGCTGGCTGGTGAACCTCAAGGACCCGACTGGAAGTACAGCAAGATGGAGCGTTTGATTAGAAGACTATAACCTTACGGTTGTATACATATCTGGAAGAAAGCACACCGCTGCCGACTGCTTGTCACGCGTACCAGTAGACGCAGCACAGACGATTTTGCATGCCTAGGCACTATTGAAACAACAGAAATCGCGGAACGTCGACGCGCCGACGAAGAATTACTACCACTTAATAAACACGTCGAAGAATTAAACATCCAAATACCCCGTATTTTTTTCATCGGGCTGTTGGCGTTCTGTCTCAGAAGAAATCTCCCATATTAGAGAAACTTCAAACCAAAACGTGAAAAGTTTATGCTTGTAGTGTCTGCAGCTATGCGCGTAGAAATTCTACAAGCATCTCCTGATGAACCGACTTCAGGACATTTGGCCGTGAGTCGAACATATGCAAGAAATAGTTTAAATTATTATTCGTCCAAATTATTAGCTTCAGCGCAACATTGTGTGAAGACTTGCCGCGAATGCCGAAGGCTAAAATCGCGGTCTTTTAAACGGACAGGCCTTCTACAGCCTACAGATCCACCGAAAGCACAATTTCAACTAGTTGAAATGGACCTTCTTGGACAGTTTCCTACATCATCAATTGCGAAAAGTCGATCCTGGTGGCTACAGATTATTTAACCAGATACGCTGCAACAGACTCCCTGAATCGAGGAACGGCGGCTGAAGTCGCCAAGTTATACGTAAGCAAAGTAGTCCCCCGGCATGGCACTCCAACCGTCGTCATTACTAATCGCGGAACAGCCTTCGCAGTGCAGCTTATGCAATGCTTGGTGAGGATGACTCATACTGACCATGTAAAAACTACCGCCTTTCATTCTGAAAGCAATCGTCTAACTGAACGGCTGGGTAGAACTCGCGCAGACATGATTCCTATGTATGTGGGCATTGAGCACAAAGTCTTGGAAGAAATTTTACCATCCGTCACATTTGCCTATAGCACGGCCATGCAAGACACCCGTCCATCTTGTATACGGCCATGTAGTTACCACAAGGATGGATGTTATGCCACTGATAGATAAGGATGATTACACTCCGGTTTTGTATGAGTTCCTACAAAGTGCATAGGAAGCCGGCCAGTTGACGATATGCCGACTACGCCGCCAACAACGCATAGACGCAAGGTACTACAACCAGCGACATCGCGAAACACTACATGAACCGGGTAACAAATGTGGATAGGGACCCCAGTATGACATCGTGGGCTGTTCGAAAAACTTCTTTGTCGATGTATTGATCACTATGAAGTAGTTCACTGACTTATTGACCTTACATATGAAGCCAAGTTTGCTGGACACGAGTGGTCAAGGCAACGCAGCCCTGTGCAGTGCGCATTAAACCTTATTTTGACATATAAATAGAAGAGACACCCAGCAAGACGCCCATGATGCAAATTATCTCATCTGCAAGACGTACACTGTGCGTTGTTTCCTTACGCCTCGAACCGATGCGCATTAGGAGAGGGGATGTTGGTACGTAGCCTGCATTCATGTGCCACACAGATCGATTTAGTCCCCGCAAGCGTTGCCACAAAGCGAAACACCACCTTTGTCAATCAAGACACACGCAGTGCACTTGCGGGCCAGCCTGCATGCACACGAGCTCCCACCGAGGGGCTGCCCGCCCAATGAGAAACGACGGCGTCTGGTTTCACCAAGAGCGGTGCTCAGGCAAAGGACGTGTTTTGGTCAGCCTTCGCTTCGCAGGTGACAGAGTGAACTGCTTTAGCTGTGGGCACAAGTTCGCCTAATAAATAGTTTATTTTTATAAACCTGTGTTGACTGAAGTCGCTACAATACATGCACAGACAACCCATTTCCTATGTCAGCTGATATACAAGGCGTCCTGTGTAAGTTTAGTCAAATTTGAAAAAATATGCAGATGCCACGTGGTATGACCGAACCAACGTAATGTTGTTTGCCGTCACCTGGAGATTAAATGTTTATTGCTTGCATTCCGCAATATATATATATAAATATATATTGTGAGTGCTATCATAATAAACTTCGCAATTACTATAATTAGACCAAATGTGGCATTGCGCAATAGTAGAGCAACACGAAAAGCTCCCAATACAGGTTTCTCTTGCTCAAAACGTGGTAGATTCAAGTACTTTAGCGAGCGTGGGAGCGGTCAGACGGTCAGACTTTGAGCGGTCAGACGCACAGCAATTTGGAATGCGTTCCCTTTACTGCTTTGAGCGTCGGCCTCGGTGTTGCCGTAATCGAGAGAACGAATGAGCCCACCGAAGCAAGAAAAAAGAGAGTGAACGCAGAGCACGGAGGACAATGCCAGATGGCGATAGTAAGGAGAGCGCGAGGATAAAAGCGGAGGAGGAGCATACAGTAAGGGTATAACGAAAAAACGGAGAACAACGCGGAGAAAGGGTTAGCAGGAAGGTGGGATGCCGCACGATTCGTACTCCACTGCAGCGACTCGCTACGAGATGGCACCGCAAGAGCGGGCAGCGTCACCCGGTCACCGATGACGTCATTTGCTAACGCATGTGTTTACGCGTCCACCGATACCATTTGTTGAAACAAACCTCTAGCGTCGGCTTCGGGCCCACTGCACATGCGTTTCTTTTCCCGCGCCGCCGCCACTGGACGCTGCGCTGCACGCGAGCCACATATTTTTGTGTTCATGGTTTATTTCTGAACCATGAGTGACATTAGCGGTCGAAGTACATCATCGGCTGCTGCTGCTAAACGAGGTGTCCGAGTAGAGACTTACCGAAATTCAGGCCAGAAGTTAGTGGTTGGTGCCGCCTAAGCAGAAGCAAATCACCGTCCCCGAGAAGACCCGAGAGTGTGCGCCTCCGCTGAGACGACCTTGCCGTTAGGCCGCTAAGCTCAAATTTCGTATCAAGATCTGTCGCCTTTGTCGGTGAATTTTCTGTTGCGAGGTAGTTATTGCACATTGCTGGACTAACAATGTAGCCTAAAAGTGTAAAACAGCTGTCGTTACCTATGGAAACCATTCGCCATTAAGCACGACCCCTACCAAATTGCCGAAGCCCTATAATTTTATTTTTAAAGGTTGAATTTTATATTAATACAAAGAACAGTCCGCCTTAACAGTAAAGAGTCACGTGTCTAAAAAAAAAAACCGACAACGTTTAAAGGGGACAGCTGGCTTCTGAAAAACAACTGCGACGGAACCAGGCTATCGAGCGGGCGGGTGTAGCACGCGCACTTCTTCCTTCTTCGCCTTCCTGTCTCTAACTTTGCACTGTCCCCACTATTACAGGAGGCATTTCCCCTCTTCCACGAAAAGAGAATGGGCTCCATGGTTAAGAAGCAGTGTAAAGGAAACAAAAACGTGGTCAGGGCAAATGTTGGCGCAAAGAACACAGTGACCGCCACAGGAAGAACACAAATAAACAGAGGAGAAGCATGGCCTGCAGAGTCTAAAGAAACAGAGGTTCCCGCATAAGCTGCGCATATGAGCGCAAATAATAAAAAAAACGAAGAAAAAGTAATCACGAACGCGTAACATATGGCTTAATGCGCACGAGGTGAACGATGTCAGGACTAGGTTGCCTATGCCGTGTTTGAGCTGCACTGTTCGGAACGACTTCGTAGTTCTCGTCACTATACTGTATGGGCCTAAATACCAAGTGTGCAACATTTAACGAAGTGCATGGCGTCGAATGGGAGTCCACACCCACACTTGTTCGCCGGGGTTGTAGCATACTTGTCTGTGCGGATGTTATAACGCCGTGCATCTGCGTGCTGCTGCTGGCCGATGGGAAGCCGCGCAAGCTGGCGAGCTTCCTCAGCGTGGTGGGCAAATTCTTCGGCGTCATTAGTTAGGCGCTCGTCGTCTTCATACGGCAGCAAAGCGCCCATCATCGTCTGAACTTCGCGCCCGTAAAGGAGACGAAATGGTGCAAAGCGCGTCGTTTCTTGTATGGCGGTATTATACACGAAGTTCACGTAAGGCAAGATATGATCTCATGTTTTGTGCAGGACATCGCTGTACATCGAGATCATGTCCGTGATGGTCTTCTTTAGGCGCTCCATAAGTCCGCTCGACTGCGGACGGTTAGCACTAGTCTTTCGAAGCCTACTGTTAGTCATCTGACAAATTTAGTCCATGAGCTGTGCTGTGAACGCCATCCCTCGGTCTGTGATTACAGTGGACTCAACACTATGACGCAAGACAATGTGCTACATGAAGAAATGCACTACCACAGAAGGCGCAAGGGACGGCATTCACAACCCAGCTTATGAATGAAGTGTTTGAATTAGGCAACAGTAGGCATCGAGCAACCACCGTGTACCATCTACAGACCAACGGTCGTACTGAGCGACTGAATAAGACGATCATAGGCATGATCTCCATGTACATCTACGTTCAACACAAAACATGGGATCGGATGTTGCCTTTCGTGACCTTCGCGTATTACAACGCCCGGCAAGAGATGATGTGATTCACACCCATTTCGGTTCCTCTACTGTCGCGAGGTCCAGGCGACGCAGAATACTATGCTGCCGTGTCAAGACGCAGACCAATTGACAACCGACGCCGATGAATTTGCTGAGGGTGCCGAGCAAGCTCGGCAGCTCGCGTGGCTGCACATCTGCCAGCGGCAACACACGGACGCACGACGCTAAAACGTATGCCCCGTGGACGTGTCCTAAGACCCCGGAAACCATCTTTGGCTGTGGACCCCGGTCCGCCACCTCCTCTGCAGTGCTACTGAATAGAACAATGTGAGCTGCATATTGAAGGTTGCAGAGATATTCGCCATCGATCCTTACTCTTATACCTTCCCAGATTAATCACTTGCATACCTCTTTGAAGCACGCAGTTAATAGCATCGCAGAGACTGTGTCTCCTTGTAGTTTCCTTTTCTTTATAGGTATCATTCTACTTTTTTAGTGTAGAATCTCTACATATTTTTCAAGAGATTTACGTAAGTGGTCTGTACTGCTCGATTACCTAATATCTCTATGATTGCTGGCATATCTACTGAATCAAATGCCTCTTCGCAATCTATGAAAGCCATATTCAGACTGGCATTTGAAAACAAATATGCAGCCTTATAACAGAGAGATCAAGACGACATAAAGGTAATGAATGAAACTGTAACTAGGCTCGCTTCAGACGCACCACATGAAGTGGGAGGCAAGGCACCGAAGCAACCAGTAAGCAAGCTCTGCTAAGTAACAAAGGACCTGAAAAAAAGGACAAAAAATGAAAGTATAGAACTCAAGAGATAAGATTCAATAAGTGATCATTCGCGGAACTGTCGAAACTGATCAACAAGGCTGATAGCATTCTGCAGATTTCTCGATTTCTTCAATAATGACTTGAAAGACATCACGTAGCGTATCCCTTCCCGAAGCCAGCCTGTTCCGTTGGTTCACTAAAGTCCAGTGTTGCCGTTATGCTATCGAAAATTGTCTTGGTGTATAGTTTATATATTACTTGGAGTAAGCAAATCTGCCTATAATTTTTTCATTTCTTTGAAGTCTCCCTTTTTGTGGATTAGTGTAATGTTTGCATTCTTCTAGTTTTCTGGGACCCTTGAAGTCGATTGACACTTCGTATAAGGAGCCGCCAGTTTTTCAAGCATTTTGACTTCTCATCTTTGATTAAATCGACTGTTATTCCATCTTCCCCTGCCGAGTTTCCCCGTTTCGTGTCTTCTAAGACCCTTTTGACCTCACCACTAGTTATCGGAGGAGTCTCTGCAACCTGTTCATTTCTGCTTTGAATGGAGGCATCGTGACTTCTCCGGGTACTGTACAGATCAGTATAGAATTATTCTGCTGCTTTTATGGTACCTTGAATAATACTGATGGTATTACCACGCTTATCTTTCAGTGCATAATACTTGTTTTGTCCTATGCCATGTTTCCTTCTTACTGATTTCAGGCTGGATCCATTTTTTGCGCCTTCTTCAGTCTCTCGCGTTATAATTTCGAATGTCACTTTCTTTCGCCTTGTCGACCAGTTCTGACAATTCCGCGAACTCTATATGAACTCTTCAGTTAGACACTGTATTCTTAGTTATTTGTTTCTTTATTATGTCATTTGTTACTTGGGAGAGCCTGCCTACTGGGTGCCTTGGCGACTTGCCTCCCACTTCAATTGTAGCCTCTGAAGCCAGCCTACTTACGGTTTCATTCATTACCTGTATGTCATCTTGTTCTGTCTTTTCTAAGGCTGCATATTTGTTTGCAAGCACCAGCTTGAGTTTGTCTGCTTCTACCCTCCCTGCATATAGGTTAGCCTGTTTCTTCTTGACCAATTGTACTCTTTGCCTCCTCAAGTTGTGCTGAATCCTACGTCTCACTAACCTGTGATCACTCCACTTCACCCCACCTAACACTTCTACATCGTGCACCATTGACAACTGGGATCGTCAGAAAGTATGAAATAATATCATTTGTTCTTATAGTACTAGAACTTTTCCAGGTGCACTTTCTGAAGAATGCGTTCATTACTCGCAGTTTATTCCTTTCTGAATATTGCAGCAACATCTGCCCTCTAGCATTCCTAGAATCAACGCCGTAGTTGCGAACTGCGTGTTCACGAGCCTGCTTTTCCCTCTTTTTTATGTCGCCGATCACTACAGTATACTGAGTTGGACTTTTCTCATCGCTAATTCAGCATCTTCATAAAACTGATCTACTCCATCATCATCGTGACTGGTTGCTGGAGCGTAGGCTTCTGCTACCTTTAAACTATACCTCTTATTAGGTTTGATTATGACTACTGCCACCCTCTCATTATTGCTGCAGAATTCGTCAGTCTTGCCCGCTGTATCCTTGTGGATTAGGAATCCTACCCCGTATTGATTCTTATCTGGGGGCTTTTCTAGCAGAGGGCATAACCTTTAGTCATCGCTGTATAAGCCTCAGCAGTTCTAATCCATGAAGGCCGATAATATCTCGAACAATGTCTGATAGTTCCTCCAAGAGTCCTGCTAAGCTAGACTCACACGGCAGAGTTCGAGTGTTAAGGGTTGCCAGGGTCAGTATTCATTGGCGGCCCGTCAGGGTCAAGAGATTCTTAGCGCCCTCTGCTGCTTTACAGGTGTTACCGCCGCTTTGGTCAAGCATTCCGCAGCTGCTGGGGTCTGAGAGCCAAGGGCGCACACATTTCAACAACCATAAAGTTCTACATATGTTTCAAGGGCCCCAATGAAATTATTATGTTGTGACAAATAATGCGGCGAATAACACTAATAGAGGATTTCTATAAAAAATAACAACCTTGACACTAAGAAATAGTGATCCAATTACAGTAACCAGTGAACCAGCAGGAAATTTCTATAGAATGGAAATTATCCAGGAATAATAATAATTAACGTAATGAAATTTTTACTAAAATAGGTTAGTAATTGTGACGCGTTTTGGTCTCCGAAATATTTATGCCAAGTGTTTGGTTAACGTTCTGGCAATAGTTTTGCCCTGTCTCAGCCAAATAATTTGTCCATAGCAATAATTTTACCTTGCTTTCTCAATGACATGGTGGGAGGTGGCGCGAAGACGCAGCCGCCGTAGCCACGATATATATTGGGGGGCCAGCCATGGCACCCTAGAATCTCGAGAGTGGCACTGACCGCGGCCTCTCATTTCGAATGTGCCAGCGTGTTCTATTCTCGCGCTACATGCACGCTAACCCTCTTGTTCTTCACCGGCTTTGGAGGCGATAGTTGCGCCGCTACAGTGTATTACCTAGAGATTCCTTGGTTATTACTACAGACTATTACCTAGAGATTACCTACAAATTATTACCTACAGATGCCTCATGGAAAATATTCGTTTGTGGTGATATGTTTCAATACATGAGAAAATGAACAACAGTTCTTATTTATTATAGAACTTTCCTTCTTTATTTACCAGTGGAAAAGTAGTGAATACATCTGTAGTTTTTTTTTCGGATATTTTTGCTACATTTGCTAATGAAATATTTCTCACTATGTGAAAGACGATTCCGAACGCTAAAATACTTCGTCGACATGTTTATTGGATAATTGCTGACACTTCTATTGAATAACATATTCGAAGGTATAGCCTATGAAATAATTATAAATGCACAAAATGGGTTCTCAGTCAAGCCAAAGATCTTCATTTCTTGTCGTCTACTTCGAGAGGTATCACATGAAAAACAGTACAAATCATAAGTCTGCCTATTTGCTGTCTACTGATGGTAGTGTAGCAAGTAATTGCGATCCTTGTCCAAACAAATCATTATTGCCAATTGGAACAAGAAACATAGATGCAACTTGCTAGGCATGCCTTGCAGCGGTTTGCCGTACGCTCCACATAGGCCAGTGTTCCTACCTGTGTCTTTTCACTTCGCCAGGGACGTTGAGGGACACTTCCTTCTTGAGTGGTGCGACACTCTCTATAGAACGACGCACTGGTGGGCAATTGTGGTGCAGGATAAGGCTCGTAATGAGCTCCAAGAGCAATTCCTTCAAGTGTATGGGCGATGATCCCTGCTGCTGAAGGTTTCTGTTCTGCATGAGCCACGCTTATACAGCAGCCAAATGCTAAGTGTGCCAGAATAAATACATGTGCCAGCGTTTGAAACTCATTGAAAAGCGATAGGAGAAAACACATATTCTAGAGAAAGTTGACATCACCCATTGATCGCTGCACACTCTACAAGAACGTGTTTTTTCTTCTTGTCCTATCTTTGCACAGAGGCAAGCGCGTTGACACCAATGTAACAGGAAAGGAGGGTAGCAGTGCGGTTGTCATATCATTTCGGGGCTAGCATCGCATTTTGATCAGAGGAGCCACCCAAAGTATCGTAGGTAACCTGGCAAATGCTTTTTATCGATTTATCGTCCATTAATTTCCAGCATTGGAGTCTGTTTTCGTGGACGGCGCGAATATACGCTACACCCAATCTCGTGAGTTCTTTCACAAGGCTTTCACATGAATCGGGAAACAAATATATTATATTCCTTTGCACTCAAAGGCTTTGCAAGTGGAAGCGCAAAATCGCTCTCAAAACTCACTGTATCTTGATCAAAGTCCATCTTAAGGTATGTGCACCCCTTCGTAACGTAATTCCATTTGAGATTATCTGCAGGAAGATCTGTCTTTAGAAAAAGTTTATTTCAACAAGAGAAGATACGAATACTGAGTCATAATCACGGCACAATTCCACCGGGGCGATAACATGTAAGAAACGAAACACAGCACGTTTTCAACGTAAGTAATGTCCGAGTCCTCACGCTCTTTTCGTTTATTTACCTCTTCGTGCTCGTACCTTCAACCTCGTCCGCTTCAGCTGAATAGCTCGCGTTTTTGTCGCTGCTGTATTAAGAAACTTCGTCTTCGCTGCTCTCGCCAGCAGAAAAATCTCTCTCATTGATGTCGGTCAGATCTAGCAGATTTGCACAAAGAAAACGTTTCGGTCTCTCTGTTGGAATTGAATGGGATATCAAACTTGGGAACGTAGTGGGTGTCTTGAAAATAGAATAAAAAGAACACTAAGCGAAATCAGCCTTATGGGTAATAATGTAAATGCATGTGAAAAATACAGGACAGGTTTCACGCAAACATTCCTGGGGTTCAATGTGGAATAAACTTACTTGTATGAGCGAAAGCGCTGTTAAGCATCGTTAGAAATGGTTATTCAGTCCTTGTTCACGGCGAGCCATATAGGCAGGGTGCTCAGACTCAGACTGGCGCCTGCAGCAAGGAGCTAACGCGCTCGCACCGGCGCGGGCATCGTCCATGGAGAGACGGAGAGACGAAGCGCCCTCGAAGGAGCTGCCCTCGCCTAGTCATGTGGTACACCGCGGCGACGACTGGGAGTTGGACCTTCGCACCTCGAGGACTGGAGCTTTCGCTCTGAAAGAACAATGTTGCATATTTACAACAGCCGAAAGGATGGCCATTTACTACCTGCTGTTGCATATATGAAACACACCGAGTGCAAAAATTATTGTCGTAAACAGAGCAAGTGCAAAGCTAAATGTTAGACAGTACACCAATCTCTACACTGCTTTCTATATCCATGAAATGAAGAACAATTTGCAAAGATTCAGTTAAGGATTGATAAAATAAACTTTAAAATACCTTATTTTCGGAGCTTGTGGAAGATGCGGGTACAGCCATTTTCTGAGCTGCAGAAACGACACTCACTGGCCGCCATGCGATTAAAATGGTAACTTGGCGGCAAGAACAGCCCTATGATTAGAATAGTACAGACAATTTTAACAATGCATCAGGATCGTCGCAAACAGCCCAGAGCTGAAATTAATGTGGCAGATATACAACCTGGGGCACAATTTTGATGTATTTCAGAACCTTCCTTGTTTATGTTGCTAATGAAATAACAGTATCGATGTCTTTCGCTTTTTCTCTCAGAGCTTTGGCTATTCACGTAATCTTGAGGGTGTGGTAAGTGAATTCTATATGAATATCCTGCATATTCCTGTATAACAAACCTATATTTAAAGTTATATACTAGGGCACTCTAGATACCCTGTTATTTAAAACATATAACCATAGAAGACGAACAAACCAAATGATTGCAAACTCTTTATCGGTAAGATGACATCTCATTCAGCGTCCTACATTACTGGAACTGATTGGTGTCTATGCGTAATGGAGGCTAAGGTGTATCCCAGAAATATTGTATGTGCATAGTTTCTTCAATCATTCTTGTTATTTTCCAAAACCACGTTGGCATTCAGCTCACATTCTTTGTAAATCAAAGTGGGATGGTAAGGTGCGCGATAAGAAAATACAGTTTCATTCTTGAAGATCACGCTGTCACAAGTGACAGAAATAGCAAGATGAATAATTCAACACAGATATTTTCAACACATTCTTGGCGTAGAAGTTTAAAAATTCGACTATTCATGTATAATTGTTTCCGTATATTCATGCCAATAAAGCTCAGTTTTCCTTTACACGCAATTGTAGCACTCTCGATAGAACGTTGATCAATCTGAGTGCATCGATAATGGTAAGGGGCAGAATTTTCCTGGTAACAATATAGTAAGCTCTTATACTTGGGCGTTGTCATCATCAGCCCAGTTTGTGTCCACTGTCAGACGAAGGCCTCACCCTGTGTTTTCCAATTACGTCAGTCCTGCGCCAACTCATTCCACGTTGTACCTATGAATTTTCTAATTTCATCACCCCACCCAGCTTTCTGCTGTCCTCGACTGCGCTTTCGTTCTCTTGGCGCCCAATAGTTTGAAATAAGTGCACATTAACCAAACGAAAGTACTCATAACTAATCCCTACTCCTCCCCAACGGTGCATTTTAATTTAAATCAAAATCCTAGTTGACATCGGCGATTTTCTTTACTTCAACTTCTCCGTCAGCATATAATATGGCATATATTCCGCAAATATTCGTTTGCGTCACCGTCAAGGAGCCCCGCTGGTCATCAAAATGACTTCGTCAGCAAATTTTCATTGAATATGCATTAAAGCATGAACAATAATATTCCCAGCCTGGTACAGTAACATTGCTGAATTGAACACAATACCAGGTAATAGAGCATATTTGCCTGTGAATTTCCTAATACGGAAACGCTTTGCGCTAGGCTCTGCCAAAAATGTGCATCGTGCGTCGAAATGTGCGGTAAATTTCCAGCACAGCAGAGCCACCGCAAAACCTTGACATGTTGGGAGGCGGTAGGACCTAAACTAGCCTGCTCAGCGACTGTCACCAAATGAGGTTGACGTCTCGAGATCCTGCTTGCGAATGATCTCGTTGACAACTAAGTACGGCGACAGCTCTCTGTCTTCTAGTCTTAATGCCGGCTTAAAGGACGAACTTTTCATTTTAGGCTGTATGAGCCAGCATTAATTACGTACAAATTCATCACTAAAGCTACCTACATCCCTGAATTCCACCTGCGCCGTTTTCTACTTGATGTGTGCGACCAGCTTTGGAGGGAATGCTGTTTTCGATGCGCAGGAACAAGTGCCTCGCGTGCTTGTGATCGCTGTCATTACTTCGCCATTCGGGCGAAAGAGTAATTAATTAATAATAGAGTGTGCATAATTACAGACATGTATTCTGTAATGTGAAGTTAAGGTGCCCCTATTTTACGGCACACACAGTTGTCCTTCGTGTTACGATCAATTCCTCCGCATTATAACTAATTTACTCTCTAATGCTTGAATAGGGTATTAGAACGTTTTTTAGTTTGTTAATGCGAACCCGCCGTGGTTGCTCGGTGGCTATGGTGTTGGGCTCCTCAGCACGAGGTCGCGGGATGGAAGCCCGGCTACGGCGGCTGCATGTCGATAGGGGCGAAATGCCAAAGCATCCATGTACTTAGGTTTAGTGCACGTTAAAGAACCCCAGGTGGTCCAAATTTCCGCCGTCCCCCACTACGGCGGGCGTCATAATCTGAAAATGTTTTTGCACGTAAAACGCCATTATTTAATTTTGTTTTTATTCATGTGTTGCACACTGACACAGCAACCTGGGCGAGTTGGCTACTGGGCATATTCCCTAGGAGTTAGTCTGCGCTCGTATCGTGCACTTCCTTTTGTACTTTGTCCACATTGCGCTGCGCACCCCTACGAATGGGTTCCGCATCTTCCACTTCGTAGTTTTAAAACTTAAGTGTATTATTTTAGCCTGTAATCTCGGTTATTCTCCAAATGTAGTGCGCATTATAGCCATAAAAAGAAGGGTCCTTCCCTTGCACCTTCTTGATTTATAAGATTGTATATAACACAAAAAACCAAACCATTTTCTCCAGGCGGAACAAAGCTTTTTTTTTAAAGAACTTCACGAGTGATAATTGAAGCGCTAAATGTGCAACAACAAAGGCGTAAAAACTACTTATTTTATCACATATACTATCGCATATTTCAAATAGTAACACAAAGCACCCGCTCTTAGCCTTGGTGGCTAAAGATTTAGGTCAACACAACGAAGGTGCCCACCTCGATAAGCAGCAACCGGCATTCTGAAAAGTAGCAATTGAGAAAAAAGTGATCTTCAGGGAACATCAGCACACAGATCAGAGAAGGATGGTTCTGTTCTGTCCCCATGCGAACGAGCTTGCCCGCAGCCCAACACCACTCCTAATGCTCGACGTAGCACACACCAACTTAAGACCGAAGGGGGTGTTTGAGCACGTAGTAAACGCGAGGACAACGAAGGAGACATACGGAGACACGTTCGCTACTTGCAACAATTAAGTCTATTTCCTTGACACAGCCGAACGAAAGTCCCTTCGAATACACATCACTGGCCATGTGAACCGCGTTGCAATGAGGGAGCAAAATGGCAAGATACAGCATACAAAAAGGACAAATGAAATTTAGTTACACATGCGCAAAAAATTCAGTTCTTCTGCAGACATTGATAAAGAAGACTTGCCGGTACAGAAACACGTATATCGATTATTAAACGGGTGATTTCACACTTGCCACTTCCTACAATCACAGCTTTAACTAAGAAAAGGACACCTCTTCAAGCATTGCAGTGAATAGCTAGAAAACCATCTGAAAGCGTTTTGCCAACATTGTAGTCATGCTCCTTAACCCTTTGAGGCTCATTTTTTTTGCAGATTCGACCGCCCTGTGTCGATATTTTTGTTGCAGATTCCTATTCTTCGTAGGGAGTTGTTTCGAAATAAAAATTACCGTAATTTTTCTAGAGTAACCGTAACGTGCGAAAAAATATTTTGCGTTGGTATATATGTACTCTTCATTCATGAATAACAACAATAAAAAAGGAAATAAACTCGTAAGGCTTGAAAATTTTATGCATTGTTACACTCCAGGGATTTGAAATGCGCACACGAGAAAATTTCGCAAGACTCAAATGTTCCTGCTCTTACACTAATTTGTACATCCATAGCGTAATCGAACTGCGTAGGTGCGCACATTCAAGAAATCTGTGTGGTTGTGTGCCCGTAAAAAAGCAAAACGTGCGACAAACTTCCGCTAATCTTCATCTTATCGCCAACCAGAGGCAATTCGTTTTCGGCGAGTCTAAAAAATAGACGGCAACGGAAACGCATCCATGGCGGCATCCTTCCTATGCGCACCCCTGTGAGTACTGAACGAGCGAAAAACAAGCGGTCGCCCTTTGAGATTAGTAACTAGCAAGCCATCAGTTCTGCAAGCGAAAGAAGCCGAAACCGCCCGCGGAACAAAACCCAAGCCGCGGCCCACCCGCGCGCGCGCCAATGCGCGAGCGGTACTATACACACGCGCGGGAGCAAACTAGCACTAAAGCAAACCATGCAACAAAAAGTGAGAGGGGGAGCACGCGAAAAAAATTCCTTGTAGTCCCACATAGTGGCAGCACATGACAGAAAATAAAAAGTTAGAACATTGGCGCGCTCTTTAAGTATACAGACGGTGCCGTAAATATACGGCATCGGCAATTTTAGAGTTCGTTTGCGGCACCGTATATTTACGTCATTGACACTCAAAGCTTTAAGCCATTCATTGATTCACCGTCCAGTTTGCCCAACGTAACAATGGCTGCAGCACAATAGAATGCGATATATGACTTGCTATTTGCACTAAACGAACAAATTCTTGTGGCACGAGTGCTGAGTGGCTCTTTCTTCCGCAGCTATGCTGGTACACCTCCAGAGAGGAGCGCGCAAGAAATCCATAATAAGATAATTACGATAAGATAAGATAAATAGTACACTGAAAAAAAATGGGTTTCTTCATAGATGATATCAGAGCATGTGTTTAGTTACAAGTTTATTTACTGAAGTGTTCTGAATAATTAGAATTATTAGAAGTCAATAAATATTCAGATGACTCGATAATCCAAATTAAATCAGAAGAAATAGCAAAAGTAGTACAGTAGAAAATACATGGGTTTATTTATGGACATGATGTCAGAGGATAAGTTTAATTACAGGTTCAATTGCTGAAGTGTTTGGAATGTGTGGAATTATTTGGAAATCCCTGAGAACCATTGACGAAATTCAACACCAATATGCAAACAAAATAGTACAACACAAAACTAATGCGTTCATTATGGATACGACAACTGAGCATAGGTTAAGTTACAAGTTAGGTTACTGAAGTGTCTGGAATAACTAGAATTATTTAGAAATCGCAACCTCCTTAGATCACAGGAGACAGAATTCAAAATAAATCAGAAAGAAAAAAGTTGCGCAGTACAAAATTCATTTCTACTTTTATAGATATGATATCAAACGATAAATTCGACTCCAAGTTTAGTTACTGAAGTATCTGGAATAATTAAAGTCAAGTGTAAATCCCTGATTACCAGTGGCGAAATTCAAAATAATTCAGAAGAAATAGAAAAAATAGTACAGAACCCAATTCATAGGTTCCAATATAGATACCACATTCAGATCAAATTTTTAGTTACAAGTCGATTTACGGAAGCACCTGTATTAATTAGAATTCATTAGAATTCACTGATTACCGCACAGCAAAGCATCGAATCGTAGATTTTAGAGACCCGCCTCTTGAGTACGACTTTGGCGAAATCTCTGAATACGCTGAAGTAGAAGGCCGAAGTAATGACGTCACTAATGATTCCAAACATATTAAGGTGGCATGCATTTAACCGGCTAATTATAGAAAAAAGGTTGCCTGACATGGACTGAACATCTACCTAGCAGAGGGTATGTTAAGTCACTCCCTCCTCTCTAGCTTGTCCTCTTCCGGCGTGCAGCTGCTCCTTCGCTCGCTCGATTCCTCGCAGCAGCTGCGCGCGAGCGCACTCGCTACGTGCTGTGAGGTGAGCACCGTACAGGGCGCGTAAAGTACGCGCCGTGCGCCGCTCGCTAGAGGGCTATGCCCCGCCAGGTGGCACGCGCTGCGCTTCCTCCTCGCGGTCCGTTGATTTTCGCCCGCATATCGTGCCATGGTAAAAATACTCGCTTGCTTGCTCCTCCAACTTAGGTTCGTAACGTACAGAATGTCAGCGCCGGGGTTTGAGTGCTACTGAAAGACACGTATTTCGATAAATAGGATCACCTGTGATTTTCTTGTGCTTCTGTTTGCAACTATACTTTCACAGTCGGATCAGTTGTCCCGCATTACCTCGCCAGCTTGATAGGCGCTGAGAACACAACCTCTACATTCCCTCAAACAGCTATATTTTTCATTGGGCAAAATTTGGAGAATATACGGAATGACGGTTACATTACGCGTCTCAAAAGGAGGCCTAACGTTACAACACGAAGGCCAGCCTCCCTTTTTTGCGTCGGAGGACCCCTTCAGCGACGGACTAACATGTAGGTAGGATAACCGGGAATTAAAAACCAGTAAGAGTGCTCGTCGAAGCTGGATCGCACTAAATGGCAACAAGACTCATCAAGTACGTCAATGAAGCTCACCTTAGCCATACTGTATTTTACCAGTTTAGAATGGTTAGAATAAAATGCCAGAAACGTTTTATTAGTCTTGCGTGCATAACACCTAAGGGTGCTGCGATCAGTGCAGAGTAATTTCACGTCAATGAACGTAATATTTCCTTTAGCAGGCATTTAGACAGTTAGAACAAGGGAAGCAAGGAAATGATGTTTATACAACACGAGGTTGGCACTCTTTTTCTCAAAACAGTCAGTGGTTAAATCAACAAATACAATAGAATTATCTACATATATAAAGATTTGTATGCAAATACTAAAGGGTCTAAAGCGAAGGAACATGCCATGGTCAGACATTGTTAGATACAAATCACTAAAAGCAATAGGAAGACACGAGATAACACAGACTTCTTTTAGAGCGATAGCTCTGCTACTCCCGGTTTAAAACTCAGAAAAGGCCCGGCTCCATAAATGTGGTCTTCAAAGTAAGGAACGAGCAAACTGGAACTTCGCCTGACACTACCGGCGGCAGCTGCGCACGCCACGAGGGCGCCCATATCTTGAAAGGAATCAGCAAAATGGACAAAGTACGCCCAGTGCTGCTTGCTTCGTATGCGTTGTGCTTACGATGTTTAGTTCACCTTGAAGCGAGACGCAGCTTCAAAATCAATTCGCTCCCTGCTGCTGCCGCACCCAGCAGTGTCTGTGCCATATACCAACGCAAACAAAACCGTGCTATCGCTCGACAAACTTGGTTTACCCGCGTTCAACCAGGGCAAATTATTATTTAGCAACAGATAAATGGTATTCCATTGAATAAAGTTCGAGGAAAGGTAGAAGTTAAACCTTTCTATAAAACCACTGACAGAGACACCTACTCCACAAGAAAATTTAACTGATCCGTATTCATCAATCAACTCTTCGACACAAAGTAACAATGCATCATGTGGCAAAAATTTATTAACTCTGACGTAATAACGTCAACTCTGAGGCTTTTCTTTCGAACAACCCGTATGGGTTTTCTTTGTAGCAATCGCTACGAACAGGTGGACGTCTAATTTTCCCTTTGTTCATTATTTTTCTCCACCTTGCGGGTTTCCGCAGAACTAATACGTGAAACACTGGCCTTTGCTTCACGTTGTCGACTAATTTGACTTCGCCCTGCCATCTGCTAGCCGCCTGGTTAGCTCAGATGGTAGAGCGGCTGCCCCGTAAAGGTGGTGGTCCCGGGGTTGAGTGCCGGACCAAGACGAATTATTTTTCAACTCTGAGGATTTTCTATTCAGGAATCCGTATAGGTTTCCTTTGTAGCAATTGCTAGGCAGGGATGGATGTCGGATTTTCCCTTGAGTCAATATAATAACTCTTTGACGTCTACCGACAAGGCCCTCAGGTCAACGTCTTCTTGGGTCTTTAGAAATGCAATCACTTCATGAGAATTACTTGCCAGAAAATGGTCTTTGATTTCCAGCGTCTTAGCATGTAATTTACCTATGACGCGACTTGCTTTCGCCTCGTGCCTTTCTTCGAAATAATGACCCTGAAAAGATACCCTCCTTG